>NW_006779100.1:1667822-1698916 GCF_000442215.2 Lipotes vexillifer | reverse complement strand
AAAGAGTGTGTAGTTAACAAAATAAAATATGGGCACTAATTGAATTGGCCTCACTTAATTGAACCATATATGCTTGAAGTGTAAATAGATTCTTCCAAGTTACAGGAAGCATTTTAATCTCTTTAAGTAGGTAGACATTCACATTTATATACTGCTCTGTTTTGTATACAATGTCTTTCCACAATGAAAAAGCCTGAAGTATGGGTATCTGGAGGTGTGGATTCTAGCCCTGTGTGGATTTGGGTAGGTCCTTATACTGGAAAAGAGAGCTGCACAGGGTAACCGTGTAGAGTCCTCGTCAAGCATGCACATTCTTTGCCTTTCGTCACAGCAAGTTTAAGATCCCAAACCAGAAGTTCCAAATCAGAGATATAGTATTTAGCCAATGTAGCGTTGCTGACAAAACATGATTTACTTCCATTATTGATGTAATTTCTTAACTGAAAAGCTAATACCTAGTTTTTGTTTTCTTTTGATTAGGTTTTTCTCTGGATATTATTCACGTTAATGAACAAGTATAGATGTAGATTGAGAATTCTTAACAAAAGCAGTTTAGATTAAAAAAAAACCCACAATGATTATTATTTTTGAGGTAAAATTCACATACCGTGAAGTTTTTACCTATTTAAAGTGTACAGTTCACTGGTTTTGGTATATTTACAAGGTTGTGTAGCCATCACCACTATCTAGGTCTAGAACATCTAGAACATTTTCATCACCTCAAAAATAAACCTAGAACCCATTAGCAGTCAGTCTCCATTCCCTCCACCCTTCAGCCTCTGTCCATCGATTTTTTTTTTTAATTGAAATTTGCTTTATTCTTTGCAGAATCCGAGAAAACAGGGGCCTGAAACTCAAGGCAGTACCGCAGAATTAATTACAGGGCTCGTCCAACTGGTTCCTCAGTCACACATGCCAGAGATTGCTCAGGAAGCAATGGAGGTAAGGAGAAAATGAATTCTAGGCTCTTGAAGGTAAAGTTGTAACTACGTACATTCCTTTTTTTAATCTATTACTTTAAAATTTTTTCCTTTTTATTTTATTAAAAAAATTTTTTTATCCAATTTTTAAAGGTTACTTTCCATTTACAGTTACTACAAAATATTACCTATATTCCCCATGTTATGCAATATATTCTTGAGCCCATCTTACACCCAATAGTTTGTACCTTCCACTCCCCAGCGCCTGTATTGCCTGCCCCCCAAACTCCTTCCCACTGGTAACCACTGGTTTGGGCTCTGTATCTGTGAGTCTGCTTCTTTTTTGTTATATTGACTAGTTTGTTAGATTTTTTAGATTCCATATATAAGTGATATCATATAGTATTTGTCTTTCTCTGTCTGACTTATTTCACTTAGCATAATGCCTGCCAAAGTCCATCCATGTTGCTGCAAATGGCAAAATTTCTCTTTTATGGCTGAGTAGTATTCTGTTGTATATATATGTATTCATTACCACATCTTCTTTATCCATCTGTTGGATGAATGGACACTTAGGGTGTTTCCATATCTTGGCAGTTGTAAATAATGCTACTATAAACATTGGGGTGTATGTATCTTTTCTAATTAGTATTTTTGTTTTTTCCAATATGTACCCAGGAGTGGAATTGCTGGTCATATGGTAGTTCTGTTTTTAGTTTTTTTTGAGAAAAAAACTGTTCTCCGCAGTGGCTGCACCAGTTTACATCCCCACCAACAATGTACAAGGGATCCCTTTTCTCCATATCCTCATCAACATTTGTTATTTGTGTTCTTTTGGTTCATTCTGACAGATGAGGTGATGTCTCATTGTGGTTTTGATTTGCATTTCCCTGATGATTACTGCTATTGAGTATCTTTTCATATGCCTGTTGGCCATCTATATGTTTCTTTGGAAAAATGTGTATTCAGTTCTTTTGCCCATTTTTAAAATCGGGTTGTTTGTTTTTTGATGTTGAGTTGTATGAGTTGTTTATATGTGTTGAATATTAATCTCTTATCAGTCATATAGTTTGCAAATATTTTCTCCCATTCAGTAGGCTGTTTTTGCATTTTGTCAATGGTTTCCTTTGTTGTGCAAAAGCTTTTAAGTTTAATTAGGTCCCATTTGTTTATTTTTGCTTTTATTTCCTTTGCTTCAGGAGACAGATCTAAAAAAATACTGCTACCATTTATATCAAAGAGTGTTCTGCTTGTTTTCCTCTAGAAGATTTATGGTTTCTGGCCTTATATTTAGGTCTTTAATCCATTTTGAGTTTATTTTTGTATATGGTGTTAGAGAATGTTCTAATTTCATTCTTTGACATGTAGCTGTCCAGTTTTCCCAGCACCACTTATTTTCTTCCATTGTTTTTTTTTTAATTAATTAATTAACTTATTTTTGGCTGCATCGGGTCTTCATTGCTGCGCGCAAGCTTTTCTCTAGTTGCAGCGAGCTGGGGCTACTCTTCATTGCGGTGCGTGGGCTTCTCATTGTGGTGGCTTCTCTTGTTGCGGAGCATGGGCTCTAGGCACATGGGCTCAGTAGTTGTGGCTCATGGGCTTAGTTGCTCCCCAGCATGTGGGGTCTTCCTGGACCAGGGGCTCAAACCCATGTCCCCTGCATTGGCAGACGGATTCTTAGCCACTGTGCCACCAGGGAAGGCCAGTATGGTCATTTTAACAGTATTGATTCTTCCAATCCAAGAACACGGTGTATCTTTCCATCCGTGTGTTGTCTTCAGTTTCTTTGATCAGTGTCTTATAGTTTTCAGAGTATAGGTCTTTTGCCTCCTTAAGTAGGTTTATTCCAGGGTATTTTATTTTATTTTTTTGATGCGATGGTAAATGGGAATTGTTTCCTTAATTTCTCATTCTGATAGTTCACAGTTAGTGTATAGACATGCAACAGATTTCTGTGTATTAATTTTGCATCCTGCAACTTTACTGAATTCATTGATGAGCTCTAACAGTTTTTTGGTAGCATCTTTAGGATTTTCTATGTATAGCATCATGTCATCTGCAAACAGTGACAGTTTTACTTCTTCCTTTCCAATTTGGATTTCTTTTAGTTCTTTTTCTTCTCTGATTGCTGTGGCTAGGATTTCCAAAACTATGTCAAATAAAAGTGGCAAGAGTGGACATCCTTGTCTTGTTCCTGATCTTAGAAGGAAATGCTTTCAGCTTTTCACCATTGACTATGATGTTAGCTGTGGGTTTGTCGCATATGGCCTTTATTATGTCGAGGTATGTTCCTTCTGTGCCCACTTTCTGGAGAGTTATTATCATAAATGGATGTTGAATTTTATCAAAAGCCTTTTCTGCATCTATTAAGATGATCATATGGTTTTTATTCTTCAGTTTGATAATGTGTATTACTTTGATTGATTTGTGGATATAAAAAAAATCCTTGCATCCTTGGGATAAATACCACTTGATCATGGTGTGTGATCTTTTAATATATTGCTGAATTCATTTTGCTAATATTTGGTTGAGGATTTTTACATCTGTGTTCATCAATGATATTGGCCTGTAATTTTCTTCTTTGCCATAGCTTTGTCTTATTTTGGTATCAGGGTGATGGTGACCTCGTAGAATGAGTGAGGAAGCATTCCTTCCTGTGCAATGTTTTACAATAGTTTGAGAAGGATAGGTGTTAACTCTTCACTAAATGGTAAAATTCACCTGTGAAGCCATCTGGTCCTGAACTTTTGTTTGTTGAGAATTTTTTTTATCATTAATTCAGTTTCATTACTGGTCATTGGTCTGTTCATATTTTCTATATCTTCTTGATTTAGTCTTGGAGACTGTAAATTTCTAGGAATTTGTTTTTTCTCAGGTGTCCATTTTATTGGCATATAATTGTTCATAGTAATCTCTTATGATCATTTGTATTTCCATGGTATCAGTTGTAACTTTTCCTTTTTCATTTCTGATTTTATTCTTTTAGGCCCTCTCCCTTTTTTTCTTTCTTTTTTTTTTTAAATGCTATACTTTTTTTTTTTTAATTTTTATTTATTTTTATTTGTGGCTGTGTTGGGTCTTCGTTTCTGTGCGAGGGCTTTCTCTAGTTGCAGCAAGCGGGGACTACTCTTCATCGTGGTGTGCGGGCCTTTCACTGTCGCGGCCTCTCTTGTTGCGGGGCACAGGCTCCAGACACGCAGGCTCAGTAGTTGTGGCTCACGGACCTAGTTGCTCCGTGGCATGTGGGATCTTCCCAGACCAGGGTTCAAACCCGTGTCCCCTGCATTGGCAGGCAGATTCTCAACCACTGTGCCACCAGGGAAGCCCTCCCTTTTTTTCTTGATGAGGCTGGCTAAAGGTTTATCAATTTTGTTTATCTTTTCAAAGAACTGCTCTTAGTTTCATTGATCTTTTCTATTGCTATTTTAGTCTCTGTTTCTCTTATTTCTGCTCTGATCTTTATGATTTTTCTTCTACTAACTTTGGGTTTTGTTTGTTCTTCTTTTTCTTGTCCCTTTAGGTGTAAGTTTAACTTGTTTATTTCAGATTTTTCTTGCTTCCTGAGCTAGGCTTCCTCTTAGAACTGAGGTAATCTTCTCTCTTAGAACTGCTTTTGCTGCATCTCATAGATTTTCGTGGATCATCATGTTTTCATTTTCATTTGTCTGCAGGTATCTTTATTTCCTCTTTGATTTCTTCAGTAAACCATTGGTTGTTTAGTAGCATATTGTTTAGCCTCCATATGCTTGTGTTTTTTTGTAGCTTGTTTCTTGTAGTTGGTGTCTAGTCTCATCATAGTGTTGTGGTTGGAAAAGATGCTTAATATGATTTCAGTTTTCTTAAGTTTACTGAGACTTGTTTTGTGACCTAACATGTGATCTATCCTGGAGAATGTTCCATGTACACTTGGAAAAGAGTGTGTATTCTGCCGCTTTTGGATGGAATGTTTTCTACATATCTGTTAGTTGATATAGACTAATATGTTGTTTAAGGCCAGTGTTTCGTTATTGGTTTTCCGTCTGGATGATCTGTCCGTTGATGTAAATGGTGTGTTAAAATCACTACTATTATTATGTTACTGTCAGTTTCTCCCTTTATGTCTGTTAATATTTGCTTTATGTATTTAGGTGGTCCTATGTTGCATGATAAAAAGAGACATCTCATTATTGCAAAGGATTCTAATCCATCCAGAAAATAAAACTTTATATGAGTCTAATAACAAAGATTTAAAATATATAAAGCAAAAACAAAATTTCTAAATATATAAAAGCATGTAAAGTAAAAGGAGAGATAGACAAATACAGTTATAGTGGGATGCTTGAGCATACCTTTCTCAGTGTCTGATAGAATAAGCAAGCAAACACATACTAAGGGTAGAAGATCTGAACAACATGGTTATCAGATTTGACCTATTTGACACTTACAGAGCACTGCATTCAATAAATGCATTTTCTTTTCAAGTACATGTGGAACATTTAGTGTATCTTGAGCATAATGCAAGTCTCAACAAATTCTGAAGGATTGAAATTATCCAAAATTTTTTTTATGACTACATTGAAATTAAGCTAGATAGCAGATAACAAAAAGGTTTATGAAAGATCAAATGACTATACAGTTGATGCTTGAACAACATGGGTTTGAACTGTGCAGGTCCAGTTGTATGCAGAGTTTTTCAAAAAAATATGTTGGAAAACTTTTTGAATATTTACGACAATTTGAAAAAACTTGCCAATGAATTGCTAACCTAGAAATACCAAAAAAATTAAGAAAAAGGTATGTCATGACATAAAATATATATGGATACCAGTCTATATTATCATTTTTTGGGTCATTTATTTTATTACACTTTTTTACTTTTTTTAATTGAAATATAGTTGATTTACAATGTTGTGTTAATTTCTACTGTACAGCAGGGTGATTCAGTTATACATATACATACGTTCTTTTTTTTAATATTCCTTTCCGTTATGTTTTAATCACAGAATATTGAATGTAGCTCCCTGTGCTATACAGTAAGACCTTGTTTATCCATATATTATCATTTATAAATCTATTATAAAAAGTTAAAATTTATCAAAACTTACACACACACAGACTGTACATAGCATCTTTCACAGTCAAAAGAAATATAAAGAAATGTACAGATGCAGTATTAAATCATAACTGCATAAAATCAACTGTAGTACATACTGTACTACTTGTAATGATTTCATAACTGCATTTTGTTACTATTTTGGGGAGCTCAAGTGTCATGAGTATCCATTTAAAATGCTGTGTGAGGCTCATAGTCTCTGCATGAGCAGTTAATCTCATCAGTAAATTATGTATCAGTAAAAAGCGATCTCTTGTGGTTCTCGTGTATTTTTCATCATTTTTAGTGCAGTAACATACCTTGAATAACACCATGTGACCCATATGAAGTGCCACTAGTGATGAACGTAGAAAGAAATCATGACATTACAAGAAGTTGAATTGTTTGATATGTGCTGTAGATTGTAGACAGCTGTGGTTGTCTGCCATTTCAAGATAAATGAATCCAACGTAAGGACTATTGGTTGCAGGGGGTGAGGAATGGAAATTCATGAAGCTGTTGCTGCAGATACTCCAGGTGGCATGAAACCTTGCACTTTTTGTGAAGTGTCTTTTTATCTTGTATTGAAAAGGCAGCTTTTATGTGGGTGCAGGATTGCTATAAGAAAGGTATACCTATTGACTTCAGTATGATTCAAGAAAAAGTGAAGTCTTTATCTGACAATTAGAAGCAAAAGGAAAGTGAAGGATCTAAAAGCTAGAGAATTTAATGCCAGCAAAGGATCATTTGATAATTTTAGAAAGAGCTTTGGCTTTAAAAATGTCAAGGTAAAGGAGAAGCAGCTTCTGCTGACCAAGAGGCAGCAGATGAGTTCCCAGATGCCATTAAGAAAATCATTGAGGGGAAGGGATGTAAGCCTGAACAGGTTTATAATGCAGATGAAAGTGCGCTACTCTAGAAAAAAATGCCACAAAGGACATTTACTAGTAAGGAAGAGAAGCAAGCACCAGGATTTGTGCAAATGCATTTGGGTTTATGATCAGAACTGCCCTTATTTATAAAGCTTCTAACTTCCAAGCCTTGAAAGGAAAAGATGGTTGTACATCTAGAAAGCCTGCACAGTGAGAACCAGTTTTCTGGATTAGTTCCATCAATGCTTTGTCACTGAAATGAGGAAGTACCTTGCCAGTAAGGGGCTACCTTTTAAAGTTCTTTTGATACTGGACTATGCCCTTGGCCACCCAGAACTCCATGAGTTTAACACTGAAGGTGTCAAAGTGGCCTGATTGCCCCAAACATGTCTCTAATTCAGCCTCTAGATCAGGGGTTCATAAGGACCTTTAAGGCTCATTACACTCGGTACCCTGTGAAAAGGATTGTCAACGCTATGGAAGAGAACCCAAATAGAGAGAATATCATGAAAGTCTGGAAGGATTACATTATCGAAGATGCCATCATTGTTATAGAAAAAGCTGATTCATCTTGTAAACATGATGTAAACTTACAGTATTGATAAATACAGTACAGTACTATATGTGTTTTTTCTTTATGATTTTTTAACAACATTTTCTTTTTACTAGCTTTATTGTAAGAATATAGTATATAATATATATGACATCCAAAATTTGTGTTAATTGACTATGGTATTGGTAAGGCTTCCAGTCAACAGTAGGCTATTAGTAGTTAAGTTTTTAGAGAGTCAAAAGTTATATGTGCATTTTTTACTGCATGGGGGGTCAGCACCCCTAACCTCATTGTTCAAGGATCAAACTGTGTTTTGTTTTTACTCATATCCTGCTCGTAAGAAAGTAAATTAGTACAACCATCATTAAAAATTGTTTTGCAGTATATCTACAAAAGCTAAACATATGACTTAGCAATTCTCCTCCTAGGTATGTATCCAACAGAAATGTATATGTATGTTTACCAGAAGACACATACAAAAATATTAATAGCAGCATAATTTGTAGTAGGCAGAAACGCTGGAAACAACGCAAATGTATCGACATTATCATTCCACTTATTAAAGCAATGCAAAAAGAACAAGCTACCACTAAGTACAAAGCATGGTTGAATCTCACAGACATAATATTGAGTGAAAACAGCCAAACACAAAAGAGAACATGCTGTATGATTCCCTTTATTTATATAAAGTTCAGAAACAGGCAAAAATACCTATGGTGATAGAAGTCAGAACAGTGGCTACCTTTGTCAAGAGCTGATGACCGGAAGGGAATGTGAAAAAGGCTTCTCGGTGTTAATAATGTTGATCTGGGTAGTGGTTATATGAGGTATATTCATTTGTGAAAATTCATTGAACTATATGTTTAAGATTTGCTACTTCATGATTTATTGTGCTTTATTTTACCAGAAGTGTTTCGGCACTCATTGTTGCACTCATTGCTTGTATTTGTGTACATTGCTGTTGGTTCTATAAAACAGTATATACTTTGCATTCTTTTTGGAAGGCTATTTGACAGTATTTAGCAGGAGCTATACAGATGTCCATTTTTCTGTCCAAATAATTACATTCCTGTAATTTTTTAATCCTGTGAATATAAGTTAAAAGGAAAAAGCTGCACACATATATGCTTACTGCTCTTATTTGTGATAGAACATTAGGAGAATTTTAAATATTCACTAGTAAGAGAATGTGTTAATATTCAATAACAAGAGAATGATACTTCAATTTGGTGAACTGATTGACATATATACACTAGTATGTATAAATGGATAACTAATAAGAACCTGCTGTATAAAAAAAATAAAATTCAAAAATTCAAAAAAAGTCCATTAAACCATGCAGATCACAAAGCAATATGGAAAAATATTTATGAAATGTCAAAGGAGTATGCTGTGTTTACAGTTTTGTTAAAATATATGTGGAAAACTTAAAAATGGAAAGGAACATGAAAAGGAAAACATTTCATATTAAGGCAGAGAGAAGGCTAGTACATTCTCTTTGAATATTTCAAAAACATGTTTTGTCAGACAAAAATGTCACAGAATTTGCCACTTTAAAGTGTCAGTAAATTGTACTAAATTTTTGCACAATAGTAACAAAATTGAATGTTAATTTGTGCTGTTTTTCCTTGATATGAGAGGTATAACCTAAATAATTTTTGAAGATTCTCACAACCAATTGCAGTTTTCACTAAACATCTCAAAATAATTACAGTGAAAGTATTTGAAATAAGAAAATATAGGTCTGGTGTTTACAAAGTTGAACAAGGTTAGAAATTTACTTATTTTTCCTAATGTGAGGCAGGTTATCATTGCAGCTGTATTTGCAGTTTATGCATTTAATTTGGTTTTAAGAGAAGAAATCAGATCTCGTTACGTGTTCCAAACAGTGTTTCATTGGAATTTTAATAAAAGGCTTTAAAGAGGAGTAAAGAATCTCCAAATGTGCTGACCAAAAACTGAGAAAAATGTGCAGAGCTCAACAGTGTGCGTCTGGGGGAAACGTTGTGGAGCTGGAGTTAGGATAGGGCTGGTTTGAAGGAAGAGTCTAGTTTTACTCTTTATACCCTTGATGGTATTAATTTATTTAATAGTAGTGTTTTTGTATATTAGTTGTATATTCCTGTTAATGTTCTGTGAGCCAAATCCAATTTCAATTCTGTGGTCAATTGAGGTATTTTAGGATGAATAATCTGCTATGAAATACAAAACCTATTTTCCTCCCCCTCTTTCCTTTTTGAAAAATAATTTGTCCTGTCTGTTCCAAAAGAATTTGTGGCAAATAAGATAACTCCTACTTTATCTTATGGCCTAGAAGTAAAATTTTTTTTTTCAGACTTTATGGACTGACTTTATTTTTTGTTTTTATTTTTTTTAATTATTTTTTTTCTTATTAGTCAACCATTTTACACACATCAGTGTATACATGTCAATCCCAGTCTGCCAATTCATCACACCACAACCCGCACCCCACTCCGCTTTCCCCCCTTGGTGTCCATACGTTTGTTCTCTACTTCCGTGTCTCAATTTCTGCTCTGCAAACCGGTTCATCTGTACTATTTTCTAGGTTTCACATATATGCATTAATATACGATATTTGTTTTTCTCTTTCTGACTTACTTCACTCTGTATGACAGTCTCTAGATGGATCCACGTCTCTACAAATGACCCAATTTCGTTCTTTCTAATGGCTGAGTGATATTCCATTGTATATATGTACCACATCTTTTTTATCCATTCGTCTGTCGATGGGCATTTAGGTTGCTTCCATGACCTGGCTATTGTAAATAGTGCTGCAGTGAACACTGGGGTGCATGTGTCTTTTTGAATTATGGTTTTCTCTGGGTATATGCCCAGTAGTGGGATTGCTGGGTCATATGGTAATTCTATTTTTAGTTTTTTAAGGAACCTCCATACTGTTCTCCATAGTGGCTGTATCAATTTACATTCCTACCAACAGTGCAAGAGGGTTCCCTTTTCTCCACACCCTCTCCAGCATTTGTTGCTTGTAGATTTTCTGATGAAGCCCATTCTAACTGGTGTGAGGTGGTGCTTCATTGTAGTTTTGATTTGCATTTCTCTAATAATTAGTGATGTTGAGCAGCTTTTCATGTGCCTCTAGGCCATCTGTATGTCTTCTTTGGAGAAATGTCTATTTAGGTTTTCTGCCCATTTTTGGATTGGGTTGGTTGTTTTTTTTAATATTGAGCTGCATGAGCTGTTTATACATTTTAGACATTAATCCTTTGTCCATTGATTTGTTTGCAAATATTTTCTCCCATTCTGAGGGTTGTCTTTTTGTCTTGTTTGTGGTTTCCTTTGCTTTGCAAAAGCTTTGAAGTTTCATTAGGTCCCATTTGTTTATTTTTGTTCTTACGTCCATTACTCTAGGAGGTGGATCAAAAAAGATCTTGCTGTGATTTATGTCAAAGAGTGTTCTTCCTATGTTTTCCTCTAAGAGTTCTATAGTGTCCGCTCTTACATTTAGTTCTCTAATCCATTTTGGGTTTATTTTTGTGTATGGTGTTAGGGAGTGTTCTAATTCCATTCTTTTACATGTAGCTGTCCAGTTTTCCCAGCACCACTTATTGAAGAGACTGTCTTTTCTCCATTGTATATCCTTGCCTCCTTTGTCATAGATTAGTTGACCATAGGTGTGTGGGTTTATCTCTGGGCTTTCTATCCTGTTCCATTGATCTATGTTTCTGTTTTTGTGCCAGTACCGTATTGTCTTGAGGTAGAATATTTTTGTGTGTATTAGTTTTGGAGAGATCTCCTTACTTGGGGATTATTTTTATTTTCTGTAGAGTTCTTTGATACTTATTGAAATTATTTTGTTTGTGTCTTAAAGCACTTTTTACACATGTATATTGCTATTCTGAATTCATCAGTATATAACTTATGTGTATATGCCATTTAAAGTAAGACTGATAGGAATAAAGTAACTTCAATTTTATATATATATTATTATATATATATAATACATATAATCCCCTAGAGATTTTGGTTCTTCAGAGTTTTTCTGTTGTGCCCTATACTGTGTGTTGAGGCTACAATTAAGTAGCTCAATTTGGTAGCATTTGTAAAATAAATACTCCAGTGTTATGTTTACCAAAACTGTTTTGAATAAGTCTTCTTTTTCTCTTTTTTAAAAATTCAGGCTCTGTTGGTTCTTCACCAGTTAGATAGCATTGATTTGTGGAATCCTGATGCTCCTGTAGAAACATTTTGGGAAATCAGGTATATGCACTGTTATTTTTTAATTCAATTTAAAATTTTATTTTGTATTTTTTGTCTTTGAATATTAACTCTGTAGTACTTAGTCTATTATAAAACTTTATTCATTTATACCTCCAGAGGTTTTATGATTTTGTATTTTATTTGACTTGAAATTATTAGATTATTTCTTGTTTTAACTGTAAGAACATTGTCACAGTAGTTTAGAAAATAAATTTTTAAAAATTGTGCTAAATTTCATTATCCAAACATAAGTACTGTTATTTGGTATGTTCTCTTCTATTTCGGACTTTTATGTGGTTACAACTGTGTTTTAAATTGATTTTTACAGTTATAAGCTTAGAGTATTAAAATTTTGTAGTGTTAATAGTTTATTTCAGTTTTCTAAACTATGATCTTTCATACATTTTCGATAATACCAGTGTTTTTGGTGGATGAATTAATACTGAATATCTGCTTAGAAGGCAAAATATATATAAATTTTATAATTTATTTCCTTGGTTATATAAATTATTACCTTTCAGTGAGCACAGAGGTAACACACTGAGGAAAATGTAAGTGTGTTAGCCTCAGGTTTTGCCATTTTCTTATCATAGAAGTAGGTACTCCAAGTCACTTGGCAGCGGAGTTAAATCCTAGACTCTGAAGCAATGCTTTTTGATAGTAATGTAATGTGAACCACATATGTAATTTAAAATTTTCTAGTTGCCACGTTCAAAAGTAAAAAGGAACAGGTAAAATTAATTTTAATAGTATATTTTTTAACCCAGTATATATATAATATTTTTCAACATGTAATTAATATAAAAGTTATTAATAAGATATTTTACATTATTTTTAATAAAGTCTTCAGAATTTATGTTTCATACTTACAGGACATCTTAATTTAGACAAGCCATATTTCAAGTGCTCAGTAGCCACATGTGGCTGGCTAGTGGCTATTGTGCTGGACAGTGCAGCTCTAGAGTAGGAATAAGGAAACTTTTTCTCTAGAGGGCCAGGTTTTAGGCTTTGTGGGCCAGGTAGTGTCTTTTATAACTATTCAGTTCGGCTGCTGGGACATGAAAGCAGCCATAGACAATATGTAAATGGATGAGTGGGGTGTGACCGTGTTCCACTAAAACTTTATTTACGAAGGCAAATGATGGACTGGATTTGGCCTGCAGGCAGTCGTTTGCAGACCCCTGCTCTAGAGCATTAGGTTCACATACAGTCTGTGCTCTGCACCTGGTCTATAATTTTTTCTTGACTCCTCCGCAAGGATGAGATGCATGGATGAAACAGCTGGGAGTTGGGAGAGTAGGGGGCTTAGAAGTACTTGCTTTTTTTTTTTTTTTTTTTTAACGTAATCCATATACTTACATCCTTTGATGATCATGCTATTAACATTTTGATAACCATTTCTCAAAACAAATCCTGGAAAGGAAAATAAGCTTCTCTAGACTTTGTCCATTATTAGAGAATGCCATTCTTATGGACTGATTTTATCTGCATTGTGTTGTTTGTTGACAATGCTGGTAACAGTGAACTTTGTTTCTGCAGCTCACAAATGCTTTTTTACATCTGCAAGAAATTAACTAGCCATCAAATGCTTAGTAGCACAGAAATTCTCAAATGGTTGCGGGAAATTTTGATCTGCAGGAATAAATTTCTTCTTAAAAATAAGGTAAGCAAAGTGACATCTTTCAAAATGGAAGAATATTTGGAATGGTAATGAGAAGAGATTAAAAGGAAGTGTTAAATTAAGTGCCAAATTAAGTCCTAATTCAGTTCCTCTCTCCTATAGTCTTCAAGGGAAATTTTGTGCAGAAGACAATGGCTGACAAATCAACTCTTTAAAAATTATTCTGAGCCTTTAGCCTTAAAGCCAGAATCCTGATAAAGTCTAGCTGAGTTAATCAGGACTCTGTGGGGCAGTCCTAGGAGAAGTGCGGGCTGCTATAACCAAAGAAGATTGAGTAACAACATAGTCTATCTCTCCTCTCAAGTTCATACGTGTAAGACTTGAATCCTATGGCTAGGCTAGCCCAGAGAATGTTATCTATCTGTATATGTAAAGAAGCTGAAGGGAGAAGATTGAGGGCCCTCAATCTAGGTTTATTTATATTTCTGCGAGAACGCTTTTACCTCTTGAAAATATCAGGAGTCTTCTTCCTTGGGGTTGAGTGAAAAGTTTTGATCCTGAACTATTGAAGTATGGTGAGAAGGTTTTGGGGGCTAGAGAAGAGCCTTAATTTTTTTTTAACATAAAGTTTCTATAATTAGTCAATTAAAAAGTTCTTCTATTACAGCAGTTTTAGGAGTACTTGATTCAGTGAATTTTTATCCATTTCTAGAATGGATAAAATCTATGAGAAATCTTTTTTTTTTTTTTTTTTTTTGCGGTACGCGGGCCTCTCACTGCTGTGGCCTCTGCCGTTGCGGAGCACAGGCTCCGGACGCGCAGGCTCAGCGGCCATGGCTCACGGGCCCAGCCGCTCCGCGGCATGTGGGATCCTCCCGGACCGGGGCGCGAACCCGTGTCCCCTGCATCGGCAGGCAGACTCTCAACCACTGCGCCACCAGGGAAGCCCTATGAGAAATCTTAAATGTATCAAACGCGTATGCTTTTCAGTGTACCATGCAGCTTGTTAAATTTTCTTTGTTTAGAAATGGGCTAATGGTAAGTTGGATTTATTTATATCTGGCTTATCTTAGTGTGTTAATACAGTGGAATTTGGCATTATTCCAAAGATAAGGAACAAGATGTTTCATGTTTCATGCCCTTGCCTATGGTATAATTCTCCAGAGTATAAGCATTAGTAATCCAGTAATGAATCTGTAGTCTTCTGGTCAGTGAAGTCACTCTTATAGATGGCTTATATACCAGTGTTAATTCTGGTCCAGAGGAACTTAATCTCAAGAGTCAACTTCCAGTTATCCAGTTATCACAGGATATAAATCTTACGGGAGGCAATCTTAGTTGTTTTTAATTGACCGAGAAGTACATTATATTTTTCATGTGGTAGCTTTATGTTGTTGATGTTTTACTTGTGTCTCTGTTAAACCTAGAAACGTTAATTTACATTTCTAGAATCTGTTGATTCTGATGATTTGAAGAGTGGAAAACTGAGAGGAGTTTCAGAGATACTGAGGAAACATTATTTGTACTATTGGGTGTCTAGTGAATGTTTTTCAATGTGAGGGGAACAGGAGATGGAAGGAGAGGTTTTCCAGGATAGTCTCAAACAGAAGGACAACTTATATTAAATATTTATTTCTCTTGGTTATCAGTACTTTGAAAGGGCTTATTTTTTCTTTCTAGCAGGCAGATAGAAGTTCCTGTCACTTTCTCTTCCTTTATGGAGTAGGATGTGATGTTTCTTCAAGTGGAAATACCAGTCAGGTGTCCATAGATCATGAAGAATTACTACGTACTTGTACTCCTGGAACCTCTCTCCGAAAGGGAAAAGGAAATTCATCCATGGTAAGGAGTTTCTTTTGTAGTTTTCTTGTATCATCATCTGTGCTCTGTATTTTTTTCTGAACGAACTTGGGTAAATTTCAACTAGGTAATATAGCATAGTGAAGAACTGCTTAGCTTGTAGTTCTATTACTGCTCTTTATGGACCCTCAGGCAAGTTCCTAACATCTCTGTGATTCAGTTCCTTGACTTTAAAATGGGGATAATAATAATTTCTGCCCCAGAATTGTGAGGATTATATGAGATTATGTGTAAACAGCACTTGATTTTTTTTGACACTTATAAGCTTTAACTGATAACTATAATTATTATAACTCTCTATCCCATAAGAAAGACCATTCATACCCCAGAAGTTTAAAAATTCTGTCAACTAAAATGAGTACAGATTTACTGGGAACAAAAGCATTTTGCTTGATGTTATCTGTAAGTGTTTTCATGACTTCTGTGTCCATAATTCCCTTTAAAAATAAATCATAATACAAGTGAAAATATCAAATGATTAGAGTTTCTTTTTCAGACCAAAGCTTTTTTTTAATCCATAATTTACAATATAATCTTCAGCTGAAGGTAAAAAAAAACACAACTACTAAGCAGTGTGGTATTTACTCTTGTCTTACCTGCAGAATTTGCATTCATTTTGTAAATGAGGATTTCTGTTTCGTGTTTTGGGAATATGTTATCCAGAGCCCAGTGTATCTTCTACAGTAGTGTTTAGTTCTTATTCATGTCCTTAGTTAAGTCAGTTTTGCAGCATGATTATTTTATTTCTTCCCTCAGAGTGGATAGAATTTCATGTTACTTCCTCTTCCTTTGTCATTTATGATTGACTGAGAAGTGTATTATATTTTTCATTGAGTAGATTTGTGTTGTGCATGTTTTATTTGTGTTCATATTAGACTTAATCGACATTTCTGGGATCTGGAAATGATTCCTGTTCTAGTTGAAATTGAACAGATAGTAGTATTATGTTGGTCCAAATAATCTGAGTTCTCATTCAGGTGAGATATTTTGAGGTTTGAAAATCCTATCATGGTTAAAGGGGAAAAGTTCTTGTGGCTTAGTGTATGCAGACATATCTGGTACACAGCTTGTTGTATTACTGGGTTTTGTAAGTAAAATTACATTAAGTTGCAAATATTTGCCTCCCACTCCTGACTCCCAGGATAGTGCAGCAGGGTACAGTGGAACCCCGCCAATATGCCGACAAGCCCAGACCAAACTAGAAGTGGCCCTGTACATGTTTCTGTGGAGCCCTGACACTGAAGCTGTTCTGGTTGCCATGTCCTGTTTTCGTCACCTCTGTGAGGAAGCGGATATCCGGTGTGGGGTGGATGAAGTGTCAGTGCACAACTTCTTGCCCAACTATAACACATTCATGGAGTTTGCCTCTGTCAGCAATATGATGTCAACAGGTAAATCATGGGTAATGTTTTTTCACTCAGTCTGCCTTGAATCACGTGACGTCTGATTGCTCCAGGAACATAAGAATGTATCTAAGATTACTACTTTGTAAGTTTACAGGGCTAATTCAGATAGCTTACCTGAAATCCTTTTCTGCACAAGGTAAGGTGAAAGTAAATAGTATTTGAAATAAGCTGTTAATTTCTCACTGAGTTTTTAATATGCCATATACATTTGTTTAAAAACTGGCAGTATAAATTGCTTTCAGTTATAGATTATATAATTTACTCTGCCTGAACTGTATGTAGTGAAGTTTTAAAAAGATTGGCACATGTTATGAGTAAGTTTAGGTGGGAGTAGCTATTTTAGGCTGTGGACATTGTGGAGTCCCAGTTAAGTGCCCCTTTCCTGTGAGGCTGGTAAAAGGAAGTGTTCAGCTTTATCATTTGAGGTATTCATTCCAATCCTCCTATTCTGCCTTTTGGGTGGGGCTTGCCAGGTTCTCCGTTGGCAAGCAGGGCTCTAAGTGCAGTAGGTTGATTTGTTGTTGTCTTTGCTTAGGAAGAGCAGCACTTCAGAAAAGAGTGATGGCATTACTACGGCGAATTGAGCATCCCACCGCAGGAAACACTGAGGTATGCCCTTGGCAACAGAAATATCCCTCTCCGGCCCCCACCCTCAGTTTTAGAAGCCTGGTGTTATGCATATGTGACCAGGAATAGCTTTTGAAGCAAATCTAAAATATGTGCATATTACAAGTAGGATATTATAATATGCACCAGGTTTGAGGCCTGCCTATTACTGATTGATTTTTAGCTCTAGGTTTAAAGTTGCTTTCAAGTGGTAATTGCCTTCATTTCAGGCTTGGGAAGATACACATGCAAAGTGGGAACAAGCTACAAAACTAATCCTCAACTACCCAAAAGCCAAAATGGAAGATGGCCAGGTGAGTTTGTGAAGTTGATTTTGTCTGTTGATTGATCTCCTAAACATATATACTTTACTTTATCTTTTGTGAGTGACCTCTTAGTATAATAAGTATGTAGATGTCTTAAGACTGATATTTAGTTGTGGTTCACCTAAACCTGCACTAATATGGTAGCCACTAGTCAAATTAAAGTTTAATTTAAAATTAAAAACAATTAAAATTCAGTTTCTCTGTCATACAGTAGCCACATGTGGAAGTTGACTGCTCTATTGGACAGCATAGATATTAAATGTTTCCATCATTGCAGAAATATTGGACAGCCCTGAGCTAGAGATGATTTATGGTAGGACCATTTCTTTCCCCTCTTTTCTTTCTCTTTCTCCATCAGAGTATTTCACAGAATTTTCAGGAAAGGAGCGACAAAGGTAGAGAAAAATAAATTAAAATTGAAACAATACATTTTACTATTTTATTAGGTATTCTAATTAAGGGTTCTGGTGGCCAGAAGACTGAACCATAGGTTAAATGAAGTTTTAAAATTTGGGCATTTCATTCATCAACTGTTATCATCTGTTACCCTGGACATTTACAATTGATATTTCTGTATGTTTGATTTGTAATGGTCATATTGTTCTCATTATTAGGTGTTCTAGAAAAACTCATTAGTCTCCCACTGTTTTTTTCTTGTCATGCTTTTTAGAACAAGAAAAAGAGTTATGTTTCTGTGAAGCAAAAATCTGTACCTAATATCATTATTGGGAGAGGGACACGTGGCTTTAAAATGAAAGCTTTTTTTTCTCTGGTAGCTGTTTTGTTGAGATATAATTCACATACCATAAAATTCACCTGTTTAAAATGTGTGATTCAGTGGTTTTTAGTATATGCAGAGTTGTGCAGCCACCACCACAATTTAATAAAAACCCACACCCGTTAGCTATCATTCCCTAACCTTCCCCCGCACCTCTGCCGCCAGCCCTCAGCCCTAGGCAACCACTAAGCTACTTTCTGTCTGAGTAGACTTGCCAATTCTGGACATTTCATATAAATGGAATCATGCAACATGTGGTCTTTAGTGACTGGTTTCTTTCACTTGGCATAATGGTTGCAAGGTTCATTCATGTAAATCAAAGCTTTTTAAAAGAAATTTGATATCCTGTGTTGATTATATTAGTCTATGATAAAAATATTTTAGTGGCTCTTTAAAAATGTGTATGATAATCTTAAGTTTGGTTTTTTTTACTTAAAAAAATTTTTTTTGCATCTTTGCATAGTTTTTTTAAATTGAAGTATACATTCAAAAATATGTGTAAATCAAAGTGACAGTGCAAAATATTAGGAGGTGAACATACCTGTGCAACCAGCACCCACATCAAGAAAGAAATCATTACCAGCATCCCAGAAGCTTTCATTGTGCCCCTTCCAGTCACTAATGACCAAGAGTAACCATTATCCTGATTGAATACAATCATTTTCTTGTTGTTAAACTTATATAAACAGAGCAATAGAAGTATACTCTAATATCTGGCTTCTTTCACTTAACATAATGTTTGTGAGATTCAGCCACACTATTTCGTGCAATTGTAGTTCATTTATTATTATCGCAATATATTATTTTGTTTAACAGTCCTCAATTTTTCTTTTCTATTCTTTTTTGGCATTGGATAGTTATACAACAACTAGTTATTTTGAATAGTGCTGCTATGAACATTCTTGAATGTGTCTTTTGCTGACCTTACAGATGTATTTCTGTAAGGCACACACTTAACAGTGGGATTGCTGGGTCACAGGGTATGCAGATGCACATATGGGGAATATAAATGGATATAATCACATTAAAAAACTGCTTGACAGTTTCACAAAAACTTTTAAAAGATAACTAACATTTTAAAGTGAACTGCCATAATATCTGTGTAAATGATCAAATATCATCCAGCCATGAAAAGCATTCCTTTTAAAGAGTATATACAAAATGAGACAATTGATCCACTAACAGGGGTCTATTATTAGTGGTTTCATATACTTGCATGAACAAGCAATTTTTCTTTTGGGATTGTTCAAATTATAACCCTTTAAAGACCAAAAGAAGGAAATAAAATATTGTACATACTTTTTCTAATTCAACTAGATAAATATTTTGAAGCACTTAAATATTCAATAAAATTAGACATTTATATCAGGCCTGGGCAGAGCTACGCTGAAAATATATGATATGATATGATGTAATATAATATATTCAGTTAATAACTGAATTCTCTATGACAGAGAATGGGACAACATTATCAAAACAGTATAAGACAAGGGAAACCTGAAATTGTACCAGTGGAACAGAATTGAAAATCAAGAAACTTGTGGTAATCATTTGAGCCCTGATAAGAAGTATATAAATATGTAGCAGAATTCAAACTAGAGAAGAAACACCAATCTAACTCTTTATGCACTATAAAAGTCAAGACACAAAAGATTCCACAGATGAAAGGACAGTGTCATAATCAAAATGTTTATATTTCAGCTTCAGTTTAACGTCACTTATTTAGCTTCTTTTATATTTACTGTGACACAGTTTAAGAACATTTAACTGTAATTTGAAACCAGAGTAATCACCACTATGTTCCCAGAGTCAAGAAGAGAATAAGTATTATTATTACTCCTTTGTTTCTGTTGGAGATGATCTAATCAAGAAAAGTGCCGAAAAGTACTGATAAAAGCAAGACAATGATAAATATTGGGTTGGCCAAAAAACTCGTTGGGTCTTAAGGACATTTTTCATTTTCACCAAGAACTTTATTGAACAACATATTCATTAACCGAACGAACTTTTTGACCAACCCAATATGAACCCTATAAGGGAAGTCTTTAAACCTAATATGAAAACCACAATTACTAAAAAATAGGTTGATAATGGTACGTTAAATGCTATGAATTCACCACACCTAGTTGATAAGAATACACAAAATGAACTTTGACTACTGCATAAAAAAATTTTTAATTCCTATTTACCTGTTGTTTCCTAAATTTTCGAGGCAACCTTCAATGAATCTCATTCAGATCTATCTGTAAACCAACATACTAAGGAACAGAGAAGTTTCTCTGCTTCATTTATTAATCCTTCAGAAAGATTAACTGTATCATCATCTTGGACTGTATCCCACAACAAGGTGTTTCCTTTCTTGCAAACAATATCCAAATTAATGTCTTTCACAGAATTACTGTTGAATTGATGTTTATGAATTATAGGTTCTTGATTAAGATGTTCATGGTAAATAGATGCTACATTGGCAAGATGTTGTTAGAGATGAGATGGTAGGTCTGCCTGTGAAATGAATCTGAACTAACTCCTCTTCACACCCAGATTCTTAACTATCAAAATCAGCCATATTTTTCTCTGATTTTGCACTGACCTGGGAGCTACTGCAACTGACATCATCTGTACTTAGCTTATCATCAGCCATATGCCCATCATGGTAGTGGTGATGATGTGGTGCTGGTGGTAGTGATGCTGAATTTAGTGATGCTAAATTGCCGACAAGCAAATAATTCATTTCCAATCGTCTCCCAAGGAAGTCCCCAGTGCGTGTAATACTGCAAGATTCCTGAGATGCTTCTGCTGTATGAGCAGCATTCATTTCCTCTGAAATATGTTCCGGGTCTTCAGCATGTGAACAGGCATCCAGCATTTGTATTTGATTATCTACTGATGGCATTGGCTCAGTGTTAGAAAACAGGTCCTTTCCTGTTCCATTGCTTGCTGATGGGCCTTGGGAATCCCCTAAGCAAATGCCTGCTTGACTTTCTAACTTTCTGTTCCAAAGATCCGTACCACAACTGCTTTTAAGAGGATTATGACCATGATCTTCATCTTCTTCAAGGGCTTCAAATCTGCAGTGTCTTCTGACTGTCCCTAATTACCAGAGCACTCAGCTGACTGGCTTGCATTACTAGAATTCACCTCATTGCTAGATCCATTACTGTTGCTTCCAGGACCACTGCTTCCATCTTCACCACTGTTGGCAGTTTTGTCAGAACTTCATTGCTTGGATTTCTTTGTGTCTGAAAGTTGCTATTGCATCTGTTTCGTTCTATGTGTAAGTTGCTCATCCATTTCAATATCACTGCCTCCATTCTGATGAGTTTCACTGTTACTGCTGCTTTGAGGTGACCAAGGTGATGGAGCTGGTCTTCTGAGCTCTTCTTCCTCTTTCTTATTTTCAATGGGAAGATTAATAAAGATGCCAAATAACTGTTTAGGTAGCTGAGCCTTAGCTGCTAATACATTATTCCATAATGCATTAATTAACATCAATGCCAAGTATAATGTCTGTTCAGTACGAACACTTGGCTGAAGAGCTGAAACCAGATTAAGAAGATGTCTAAGTGGTACTGGATCCAAATTCTTGATGAATAAAGGAAATAAATCATGCATATACCAACTACAGTGTTTTCAACTGTGCTGAAGCCCAAATGTAGTCAATATGCTAAGTACTCAGTCATCCTTCTGCTGCAAAAAAAAATTCAAAGTCACTTGACAGTGTTTGATAATCTCAGTATGAAATTCAGTCCGTATATTTGCTCTACCACATTGTTGCTTATAAGCCAGTCTGCCGGTTCTTTTGCGATGGACTTTCTATGTCTGATGCTAGTGACTCATTATTGCATATATCGTTGAAGGTGTGAAGTTGATTCATTATCTGACTAAGCCCAGGCAACCTCTTAGTCAAAATAGATCACGTAGAGGGCTTCCCTGGTGGTGCAGTGGATGAGAGTCCGCCTGCCGATGCAGGGGATGTGGGTTCGTGCCCCGATCCGGGAAGATCCCACATGCCGCAGAGCGGCTGGGCCCGTGAGCCATGGCCGCTGAGCCTGCACATCTGGAGCCTGTGCTCCGCAACGGGAGAGGCCCGCGTACCGCAAAAAAAAAAAAAAAGATCACGTAAAGTACTTAAATGCAAGATCTAGGCTTACTTTATCAAAGCATAGCGTTGTATCCAATGGTTCTTTCACTGTGCTACACATTAAGTCATCCATATTGTGAGCCCCACTCAGTCTTAACTCCCGATCAGGGAAATTGCATAAATACCTGATAATGTAGGTCCTAAAAGAGATAATGTGCTACATGACAGCAGAGATATGTAGCCATATTCTAATACTAGATACAACTATAGTAAATCCATGTGCTGTAAGAAATGGCAAAGTTTTAAGAGTCCCATCTTCAAAGCAGTCATTCATGAGAGGTCATTTTCCCCATGAAACAGACATACCTGATGAAACAAATGCAGTGGCAGTTCTACGTCATCCATGTCACAGATTGTCCCTAATATGTTGCTTTCTTAGGTTGATGTATCCTCTATAGTAAGGTGAGTATTATGCTTGCAAGCAGTTGGGAAATTGAATCTGAAAAATTTTTGCTGCACATAGTAAGTTTTTCTTTCTCATCTCTATTCTGTAAACTAAAAGGACCAGAACTCCTGGAAGATTCCTCCTCTGTCAGGTTACAAATTCTTGTAGAGTATTATTCTTTTCTATTGATTTTTTATCTTTCTGTACTCCTTCATTACACTCTTTTCTATGTTCAGTGGTTCTTCCACTTGGTTACTCTCATCTTGCCATGTGGGAATCTGTAAGATCTTCTGTAAGGGCTTATGGAAAAATCCGAGTGAACTTTTTGGCTAACCCAATATGTTAATAGCAGTACAATGTTTACAAAGCTGATCCCAGAGCACTTGAACTTCAGCAATCACTAAGTTATTAAGTGCACACACTGCTTGGTTAAAAATCTCCAAATGCTTATATTCCTTGAAGCAGCACAGATAATGGCCTCTGTGTCCAGCAATTGATATAAGCAAATGTTTTGAAAGTATGTTCCTTCCTGAACTGCAGTCCATCACCACCTTCTGTATCTGATACTGGATATACGTGTATCACTACCTTCAATTCTGTAACTTAAGACTCATCCATCCTCAAGCAGTAAGGTACCTTGATGTGACTAGAAATTACAGAGTGAAGACTTAGATTTTTTAAATGTAAAAAATGTTCTTTTGTCATGGATGAAATGTTGGATAAAAAGTAATTTGTCAAATCTCTCAACCAATTTAGGTTGAATTCATGCTTTCCATAAAAATTTTGTGTTTAGGCTGCTGAAAGCCTTCACAAGACCATCGTTAAGAGGCGAATGTCTCATGTGAGTGGAGGAGGATCCATAGATTTGTCTGACACAGACTCCCTACAAGAATGGATCAACATGACTGGCTTCCTTTGTGCCCTTGGGGGAGTATGCCTGCAGCAGAGAAGCAATTCTGGCCTGGCAACCTATAGCCCACCCATGGGCCCAGTCAGTGAACGCAAGGGTTCCATGATTTCAGTGATGTCCTCAGAGGGAAATGCAGATACACCTGTCAGCAAATTTATGGATCGGCTGCTATCCTTAATGGTCTGTAACCATGAGAAAGTGGGACTTCAGATACGGACCAATGTTAAGGATCTGGTGGGTCTAGAATTGAGTCCTGCTCTTTATCCAATGCTCTTTAACAAACTGAAGAATACCATCAGCAAGTTTTTTGACTCCCAAGGGCAGGTAAAGTGTTCTCTGTTTTATTTTTCACCCTTCCCTGTGAATAGAGTGACTCATTTGAAATAATGAAGCCTTTTCCTTTTAGATTATTTAATTTCGATACTGGCATGAACTTTCACTTAAAATTTTAAAAAAATAGGTGAAAACATGGCAAAAAGAAGAATCGTCTAATGTAGGAATCAATTTGCTTTTTAGGGACTCCAGTGCATGGGCGTGCCTGGGGTTAACAATGTCTTGGGTATGGATATGAGTGTCTGTGCGTATCTATGTGCACATTTGGATATGTGCCCATGGTTGAATTTCTGCATGTGTATGACATTTAGATCAGGCAGCTTCATCTCTCTGTGGTCTGTCTGCTGTGCATTGGTTCCCAAATCAATTCCCAGTGTTTTGTTCTTCATATAGGTTTTATTGACTGACACCAATACTCAGTTCGTGGAGCAAACCATAGCTATAATGAAGAACTTACTAGATAATCATACTGAAGGCAGCTCTGAACATCTGGGGCAAGCTAGCATTGAAACAATGATGTTAAATCTGGTCAGGTAAGCATTCTACTGAAGTGTAGCAGACACACGTGGGTATCAGTAGTTAGTAGTGAAATAATTTGCCATCCTTTTCTCTGTTGCACCCAAATTAGGGTGTAATAATAAGGTAATTAGAAGTTATATATGTTCTCATATAAACAAAATGAAAATCTTATAGTTCTTATGGCTACAGTTAATCATTTTCCTTAGAGATGAAAGCATTTAGAAAATCTTCTCTTATGTTTATATCGGATCATTTTTTTTTTTAATGCTTCTGTGTCTAGATATGTTCGTGTGCTTGGGAATATGGTCCATGCAATTCAAATAAAAACGAAACTGTGTCAGTTAGTGGAGGTAATGATGGCAAGGAGAGATGACCTCTCATTTTGTCAAGAGATGAAATTTAGGTGAGTTCTCAAAAGAGCAAAGGTAAGGCTTGTAAATCTTATTATGTTCAGTGAAGTACAGAAAAATAGTGTGCACCTGGTTATCATGGGAACGGGGAAGGTGAAAAAGGAGCCTTTTATGTGTGTGGGTTTTTTTTTTTCTCTTCATATCTTTTCAAATTTCCCAAACCTTTGTGCCCATGACAGTGCTCCCTTTTTCTAAAATTATACTACACTTGAGCCAAGAATTTGATTCTGTATCCAAATGGATACCATAGCTAAGGGCTGATGTGGTAGATCAGTACCCAGGTTGCTCGTGTTTGTGCCCTTCTCACTGTTAGATTTGTAATAGCAGTATCTCTTTTATGAAATTGTCATGTTGCTTGGGTGATTTGGAAAATTACTTGAACTATTAAAAATTCTTATATGACTAAAAGTGTATGTGTGGCTTTAAAAAAGCTGTGTCCTCTTTTCTTTTTCTCTGCCATTCTATAGGAATAAGATGGTAGAATACCTGACAGATTGGGTTATGGGAACGTCAAACCAAGCAGCAGATGATGATGTAAAATGTCTTACAAGGTAAAAAAAAAAAAAAGACCTTTAACGTAAAGTATCAGCAGGTTTACTCTGGGTGCTACTTACTACTTCATGAGAGTTTGTATACATACATTTTATGTATTATGTATTGAAATTGTTTTTTGGGATATCAAGCTTTTGCATTTGAATTATATAAAGATACTAATCTTTATTATTTCTTTTTCTTTTTAACTAAAAGACTTTCAGTAAAAATAAATGTGAGAGAGTGTTATGTTTGGAAAGCTTGTGTTGTCTGTTTAGGGAGGATAGTCTGCAGTTGGAAAATAAGGTATATAAAGCCTTAGATTGTTTTTAATTTTTGATTGGATAAAGATATTATTTGAGGAACTTAGTCATTTTGAGTCTTTCTAGAATGTAATTGCTTAAGTTTGCTGTAATGATAAACGCTTACTGCAATGTATCAGAAATATTTAAGCATTATGTATTACACAAAAACCATTCACATATATTTCTTTGGCCAGCCTTGGTTCCATAGTTTGTGCTTTTAATTTAAGGTAGTCATTTTGCCAAGATTACTTTGTAGAAAGTTATTATCACCCTCTCCCCAACTGGGCTCTGCATATTAACTCAAATTATTTAGGTTTTCATAGTAATTTGTTTAATGAAATAGGTAGTTATTAAAGTTTGTATCTGTTAGGAAGAAGTTTATTTGAGGGGAAGGTGGAGTGGAAGAACCTGAAAGATTTGTGGTCTTTAAACTTTTTTTTTCTTCAGAGATTTGGATCAGGCAAGCATGGAAGCAGTAGTTTCACTCCTGGCTGGTCTTCCGCTGCAGCCTGAGGAAGGAGATGGTGTGGAATTGATGGAAGCCAAATCACAGTTATTTCTTAAGTAAATTTCAGTCACCAAAAATACAAAGCAAAAAACAAAGCCCCACACACAACAAAACAAAGTGTAACCAAAGTAGCATATGATTATATTTAGAAAATGGACCTCAGTTGCTTTGTTATTATGGCCATCAGCCGCTGTCTCACAAAATATAACATGTGCTTGAAGCAATATTATCCATGCTAGGGCTTGTATAGGAAGCCCTATACCAGAGCCACTCATGTGATGCACATGTGTTTTGTGGTTTATTTTTTTTTACTTTCTACTGAACACTCTGTATTTTTCTTTCACTCTCTCTCTCTCTCTCTCTCTCTCTCACACACACACACACACACACACATACTGTATTTTATTTTTACAAGAGATAAATAAACTGACACCAAGCATTGGAAATGGATGACCACAACAAAAAAAACAATGATTGCAATTACCAAACATGAAACACACTCATACTATGTCATAATATTGACATTCAGTCCAGTAATCCAGTGTTTTGTGGTTTTTAAAGAAAATAATTTGATTGGTGAATTTTAAAATTTTTATTTATTTATTTTTGGCTGCATTGGGTGTTCGTTGCTGGGCATGGGCTTTTTCTCATTGTGGCGAGCGGGGGCTTCTCTTGTTGCGGAGCACGGGCTCTAGGCATGCGGGCTTCAGTAGTTGTGGCACGTGGGCTCAGTAGTTGTGGCTTGCAGGCTCTAGACTGCAGGCTCAGTAGTTGTGGTGCACAGGCTTAGTTGCTCTGTGGTATGTGGGATCTTCCCAGACCAGGGCTCGAACCTGTGTCCCCTGCATTGGCAGGCAGATTCTTAACCACAGCGCCACCAGGGATGTCCGATTGGTGAATTTTTATTGGTAGTAAAACCCAGATCACCTCCTTAAGTCATTTAAAACGTCATTGTCTAAACTGTTTGGACCACTAATTTTTATATTCTAAACATTAAAAGTGATGCATTTACCGGGAAACACTGCATGTATTTGGTGTTTATATTATGAAATATGTACTGAGCTTTGTCAGGATAAAATCATATTCAACACAAAACACTTCATAATGAGCCATGCTGGCTGATTACCCCAAGACTGGAGAGAAGCAGATACCCAGAGCCACTCATGTGATGCACATGTGATGGTTTCAGAATGTCTGATTCGCTGTCTGGTTGATGTGGCCTTCACTGGGTAAGGGTCAGTCTTTTTATTTCACAGGTATTTCACATTGTTTATGAACCTTTTGAACGACTGTAGTGAAGTTGAAGATGAAAATGCACAAACAGGTGGCAGGAAACGTGGCATGTCTCGGAGGCTGGCATCACTGAGGCACTGTACAGTCCTGGCAATGTCAAACTTACTCAATGCTAACGTGGACAGTGGCCTCATGCACTCCATAGGTGAGATAAAATGAAAGCTTCATTTAGAAATTTAAAACCTAGAGAACTGGCATGTAAGACAAGTGGAATTACTTCAGAAAGACCATGTTAGTAAATTTGCATCTGTCTGTCCATATCAGGTTTAGGTTATCACAAAGATCTCCAGACAAGAGCTACATTTATGGAAGTTCTGACAAAAATCCTTCAACAAGGCACAGAATTTGACACACTTGCAGAAACGGTGTTGGCAGATCGTTTTGAGAGACTGGTAGAGTTGGTCACAATGATGGGTGATCAAGGAGAGCTCCCAATAGCTATGGCTCTGGCCAATGTGGTCCCTTGTTCTCAGTGGGTAAGTTCATTGAGTAAGAGCAGAAGAACAGTGCCTGGCACATAGCAGATGCTTCAAAATTCATTCATTCAATGAATTTTTTTTTAATTGAAGTATAGTTGATTTACAGTGTTTCAGGTGTACAGCAAAGTGATTGAGTCATATATATATATTCTTTTTCAGATTCTTTTCCATTATAGGTTATTACAAGATACTGGATATAGTTCCCTGTGCTATACAGTAGGTCCTTGTTTATTTTCTATATAGTAGTGTATATCAATGAATTGAATTAATTGCTAAAACTTTTAGAGCTGGAAGAAACTTCAGATATTATTTGAGTGATTTTCAGCTGTGGAAAGTGGTTGGCTCTTCTAGCCCTCACTAGATTTCTTAAATATGAGGATCTTATTTCACATATTTAAAGTAAAACTCAAACTCCTCACCTGACCCACTGAAAAATTCCATTTGAACACTCATCAAAAGAAAATTAAAACCCCTGATCTGGTCTGGTGTCTTCATATATTAAATGAGATAATTAGGGTTAAATCTCATATCTAGTTGTTAGTAATGCTAGAACTAGAATTCAAGGCTTATGCCTGTTTACTATTGATATACCTCTAGTTCGCAACTCTTTTTTTCTGTAATGCGTTATACAATTTTTTAAAAATTTAACCACTGTTATTTGCATTTGAAATTGTGACATTGCTTGTTTTAAATACAGAAGACATAATATGGCTATTTGGCATCTGTTAATAAAAAATTTCCTAGAACCATATCATTTTTGGTAACATATGCTAAACATTTGAGAAAGGTTGTCCCTTTCCATGTTAAAAAGCTGTTTAGTTTATACTGTACCGAAAATGATTTCATTTCATTTCATTTTAGTAAATTATATCTAATTTATAATTATAGCTATAATTGTATCTAATTATATCTAATCTGTTGTTGCCTGTAGATGTGTTTCTGCTTAAAAGCTGTAGGATCTTATTCTTCATACTTACAGTGAAACTCAAACTCTTTACCCTGGTCTACAAGGCTCTACCCAGCCTGGGCCCTGCCTCATCTCTGACATCACCTTATGCCATTTTCCTTCTCGTTCACCAGACTGAAACCACACTGGCCATCAAACATGTTAGGCTTATTTCTACCCTTGAGCACCCTTGCTGCTGCTGCTGCCTAGAATACTTATTCCCTGGTCTCTTGTTATTCAAGTTTCAAGTCAGATATCACTTTCCTAGTGAGGTCTTTTCTGGCCATCCAATCAAAACCACACTCACAGTCATTTTTTTCCATTCCTTGTTATATTTTCTTTGCAGCAGTTATTTACTATGTGAAATTATCTTGTTTATTTGATTGCTTGGTCTCATTCCACCACAGTGTGAGCTACATGAGAGCAGACTATGTCTATGTTGTTTACTGTTGTAGTTCCAGGTCTTGAAGTACAACCTGGCATATAACAATGACTCAGTAAGTAATTGTTTAATGAATGAAGATGGAATCCTGCTTGTAGCTAGGGAGTTAGAAAAAGGAAATTGTTGAAATCCTCTTGAAGCCTAACATTAGTTCACAGATCTTCATATATTTTGAAGATGGAATTCTGAATTATCTTTTAGCACCTACCTATAATTAGTGCTAAAAATTATCAGTAATTTTTTCAATAAAATAGAATTAGTTAAGTCCAAGAGGCTTTAATCATTTTGTTTTCTTTCAGTAAATCATTTCTTATGTGTTTTATACTAAATGACTTTCTTTTACAGAAAGACTTTTATTATTAGGCCAGATCTATTCGAACTGTATCTAAACAAAATACAAGATAACTTTAAAAATTTTAGTTCTATTTTGTAAATTTAAATTCTGGTGCTTATATGAAAATTCAACTATCATTTATAAAGCCAGACACTTTTTAAAAATGCAAAAATACAAAACAACACTACTCTACACAGATTTTTGTTGTTGTTGTTTTGGAAAATACAATTATTTTTATAAAAACTATTGTTTATGCTAACATATTATGGATTTATGATGTTATTTTTATTATGTTATTCTTAAATAAATTAAAGTACTATAAAAAAATAAATTCTGGTGCTTAAAGTTTTCAGAATTTTGCAGGGGAGGGATTAGAGTGGAAAAAACTAGCAAAACAGTCTAAAAATAGTTTTATTTTGTAACTGAATTATCTCTCGTAATTACACTTGGCTTTAAAATGGAGGATAGAATTTTTATATCTAGTCAATTATGTATTATGTAACTGTAGGAAGTATAGCAGCGTATTGGGTCGTATTTGGCTTCAGTTATCTGTGGTTAGGATTGTTAAATTTTTTCCTTTATTCAAATAACAGATTATAATAATCCTGGGACCAGACAAGAATTAGAGGAGCTACAGGCCATGATCCTGGCTTTGTTGTCACTGATTGAAGTTTGGGCCATCTTATTATGGCTACCCCTGTTCTCTCTAAATCTCTTCCCAACATGTATGGTTAAACAGTGATTTACTATCACGTTCTTTTTTCTTGAGTGTACCAAAAGATACTTTACTGTGGGGAATTATGAGGCTTATCATTTAGGAACTAGAATTAGCCACCCATCCCCACTTTGTATGTAAATCTGGCTAATCTTTTGATTCTGAATGCACAGCCTAGGTCTTTTTCCTGACTTGCTGCAAATCCTGTAGTTTTCCCATTTTTGTTGTTTCTTGCCTAGCCGTGTTCAGCGTTCACTGAGTTTCCCTGACCATATGAGAAGAGAGTAGAGCTCTGTGGTCACCGAAGTCTTATTTGCCAGCATTGATTTTCTAAGAAAATGATCTGTGCATATCAAATTCTTTGCCATCATCTTCTATTTCTGTTTTCTTTCATTTTGTCATAGAATTTGAACTGAATCCTGGATTTTTTTTTGTCTTCTGGTAAAGCCTTGGCCTCTCTTACCTTTTATCATTTAATCCTTAGAGTTAGCAGCTACTGTAGGTGTATAGAAATAGTCATCTGTCATAGACAGATATACACAGATAAATCCCAGGGGAAAACTTCATCAGTCACCATATACCTCAGTTCAG
>NW_006779100.1:1625928-1667812 GCF_000442215.2 Lipotes vexillifer | reverse complement strand
TTCAGCAGGTGGTTGTCAGCTTTGAATTTGCCTTTCAGTTTCCTGCTTAAGGAAAAATGGAACTGTTTACACTGACACAATTTTATTTTGTTCTCAGGATGAACTAGCTCGAGTTCTAGTGACTCTATTTGACTCTCGGCATTTACTCTACCAACTGCTCTGGAACATGTTTTCTAAGGAAGTAGAATTGGCAGACTCCATGCAGACTCTTTTCCGAGGCAACAGCTTGGCCAGTAAAATAATGACCTTCTGTTTCAAGGTTTGTATCCATTTATCTTTTTTTTTTTTTGGTGCGGAGATATGCCAAACAGTGATTATGTACAGAGCAGAATGTCTTCTTTAATGCAAGATATTTGGAGCAGGCATAATAAGTTCCTACTTGTGTATTTCTTTAGGTATATGGTGCTACCTACCTACAGAAACTCCTGGATCCTTTATTACGGATTGTGATCACATCCTCTGATTGGCAGCATGTTAGCTTTGAAGTAGATCCTACCAGGTGTGTCATCCTCTCATCTGCAACAGCTCTCCATTTTTTCATTTCCACTACATGAGGCAAGGCCCTCATAATTTCTCCCCTTGATTCTTAAGATTAGTCTTTAATTATAAAAGTTACACACAAATACATTTTTCTTTTCTTTTTTTTAAAAAATATTTATTTATTTGGTTGCGCTGGGTCTTAGTTGCAGCAGGCAGGCTCCCTAGTTGCAGATCGCAGGCTCCTTAGTTGCGGCATGCATGTGGGATCTAGTTCCGTGACCAGGGATCAAACCCGGGCCCCCGACACTGGGAGCACAGAGTCCCAACCACTGCACAACCAGGGAAGTCCCTCAAATACATTTTTCTTAAAGAAAATTACAAATAACATTAAAGGTGTCTTTGACTGTCACCTCTAGAGACATACACTGTTACTAGTTAGGCCGTTCTTCTGTCCTTTTTTCAATTCATTTGCATATACATATTTCTAGTGGTAGAAACTATATTATAATATGAGCACTTAATATAAATGGTAAGATATTATCAATATAGACATGGTTTTGCAACTTGTTTTTTTTTTTTTTTAACATAACCCTGTGTCTTAGATCGTTCTTTGTCAGCATAGAAAGATAATGAATCTGATTCTTTTTAACTGCTGCATAATATTTTGTGGTTTGGCAATATCATAATTTATTTAGCCAATGCCATATCGATCCCATTGACTTTTAAAATAATTAATTAGTATTTGGCTGCTTTGGGTCTTTGTTGCTCCGTGTGGGCTTTCTCTGGCTGTGTCGAGCAGGGGCTACTCTTCGTGGCGGCGCGCGGGCTCTAGGCGTGCAAGCTTCAGTGGTTGCGGCACGTGGGCTTAGTTGCTCCGTGGCATGTGGGATCTTCCCGGACCAGGGCTTGAACCCGTGTCTCCTGCATTGGCAGGCGGATTCTTAATCACTGTGCTACCTGGGAAATCCCAATCCCATTGACTTTTGTAGTAACTTTCTAATTATTGTCCTAGCATTATCTTTTTATTTGCAGATCATTTACTGCAGGAATTATTCTGAAACCTAAAATTTTTTGTCACTTTTTTTCTTAGAAACCATCAATTGTTCCCCATTGACTGCAAGAAAAAAACTCCTCTGACTATAATCCACATCACTACTTGTCATTCTTTCATGTGTTCTCTGTACTTTAACTCCAGTGAAATATGCGCACGTTGTACATTTTTAAAGTGGCTTGACAACATGGGGTTCATTGGGATTAGAGTTGCCTAATAAGTAATACCCATTTTCCCCCCACCAAATTCAAAACCAAAACGGCAGAGGGAGGGGACGGTTGGGAGTGAAGCACCCAGGAATCAGCTCTCTCCTTTATTTCTGATAAAAAGGATTAAAGAGTGGGGCTTTAGATCCTGTGGTCATATATAGCATAGGCTTGCTAATACATCACCTTGAATTAGAATCATCTTCCCTATCCCTTGCACAGCTGGGTAAACTACAGGCTTCCATCACAGGGGCTGGCAAGCTGTTTATCACAAGTGGAGAGAAGACCAGATTATATCTTTTCTGCAGGCAGACATATCTAGAATGGAGAGGATGGCACTGAACTGAGCATGCTTGAGGGAAAGAGGCCAAGGGGTAATGTAAGGTGCAGTTTAAAAACCACCATCTACCTGTCCCCATGGTATCTGGCTTATAGTTGGCATTTCATAAATATTTGTTGAATGAAATTTTAAACACTTATGCTTGCTTTTTCTAAGCCACATCTCTTGTCTTTCAGTTAGGACCTTAACATTATTTTATTTTTTATTTTCAAGTTCAGAGCTTCTTGATGGTTTCTCTTCCTAAAAATTTTATTTGGCAACTTTGTATCAGTTGATATTTTTGGCTCTGCCTTTGCTGAAGTATCAACGGTAATATCTAATCAGAACTCTGGCACCTAAATTAACCAGTTATTGTTAAAATGGTTAAAAAGTTGTAGGTTAAAACTTAAAAGCGACATTCTTTCAATGTCATCTTGTATTTTGTTACCATTTAGCAATTTCACTTTCTAAAGGGTAAAAATTACTTAGAGAGTGAACTACTGCCTGAAAGAAATCTACTGTACTAAGTACTTTGGTACAGGGAAGGGAACTAGATGACAAGCTACTTATATTCAGGTTACTTAAAATCAAGTTGACATCTTTTCTGACATGTAGAGGGCTTGGAAGTTGACACTGCTATGTTCATAACAAGAAAAAGCTGAAAACAGAAAATCAGCAACTCTTCTTAAATTCATCAGAGAATTGAAGGGCACCCCCCACCGCCCAAAAAGGGAAAAAACTGGCGTGACAGCCAAATTCAGAGAATCCCAGCTTACAGGGAGAAACAGCTGCTGGAGTCAGTAACTGGTAGGAACACTTAGGCTGTAATTGACAACTTGCTGGAGGTTGAGTGTGGATTAGCTTGAGAATGAAAGCTCCTGGGGGCCCTGTGTCAGGGGGACCCCACACTTCTGTGAGTTTGACCTCTAGAAACCCTACCAGGTTCTCATGGTGAAGGTGGAAGAAAAGTCCCCTTGTGCTCTGGGCAGGGGAAGGGGAAAAGTAACCATTTTGTAATATGCCCATAGTGTTCTGTTCTCCCTTACAAAGGCCTGCCTTTAAGGATAACTACCAGAGCCTTTTCTGACCTGGAGGATGGGCAGTTACCCAACTTCAGCCTCCTCTAGCCTTCCTGACTCACATAAGGGGAGAAAAAAGGCTAAGAAATTCTTCTGAAGGTCACAACCCAGCCACTCTGGCCCAGTAAAACAATGGAGATATAAGCATAAGATTATAGACTGCTTCCCCTCCCCAGTACCTCACTACTGCATCAACAGGACTCCAGTGTATTAAAAGTGGGTTACAGCAGAGAGCTTCAACACAGAGACTCTGAGAAGAAATTCCTAGGGAAAACTAGGGAATCCCAGACAACTGGGTAGACAAAAACAAGGACCCTGGAAGAAATTGACACCTATAGCTACAGCAAACATTAAGCACAACCTGAGTCCTAGCCAGATTAACATAAAACCTTACGCTACAGACCTCTTTGTTTCTGTTCCTGCTACCCATTATGTCTTGGGTCTTTCAACAAAAAAATTCCAAAGCATGCTAAAAAGCAATAAAAATCACAGTCTCAAGAGACAAAGCAAGCATCAGAACTAGACTCAGGTGTGACAGATTTTGGAATTATCAGACAAGGATTAAAATAACTACAATTAATATGTTAAGGGCTCTATGGAAAAAAGTGGACAACATGCAACAACCGGTGGGTGATTTAAACAGAGATGGAAACTCTAAGAAAGAATCAAAAGGAAATGCTAGAAATCAAAAACATTGTAACAGAAAGGAAAAATGCCTTTGGATGGGCTTATCAGTAGACTGGACACAAATGAGAAAAGAATTAGTGAACTTGAAGATATGTCAATAGAAATTTCCAAAACTGAAATGCAAAGAAAAAGAAAAACTAAATGAAAATGAAAGTACATCTTATCAGAATGTGTGGAACATAGTGAAATGTAGTATTTACAGCATTAAATGCATAGATTAGAAAAGAAGAAAGATCTAAAATGAATGGCCTAAACTTTCACCTTAGAAAATTAGAGAAAGTTTAGTATAAACCTAAAGCAAGCAGAAGGAAAGAAATAAAAATTAGAAATCAATGAAATTAAAAACAGGAAAACAATAGGATAAAAAAACAAAAACAAAAGCTGATTGAAAATCAGAGGGAAAAATTTTTATACACACAAACACTTAAATAATTGAACACAAAGCTTCGTTATAGATCAGAATTAATGGAATAGCCAATAAGTTATCATTGGCACGTGGGAGGCATGAGGGATAGATGTATTAGAGGGACATCTGAAACAGACCAGCAGCACACCTGCTGCTGTGTTGACTCATTAAGAAAAAGTTCCCACAAAGTAGACAAGAACTGTCAAGGTTTCTAGGAATCTCTTCTAGCCCTGTTAAATATATTGTTAATATTTTCTTTCATACGCAAAGCTTCTATGCCCTCCATATCTCAGATTTGAGTTACTATTGTAGCTTCTTAAGTGATCTCCCTGCATAAAGCCCCCATATTTAGACCAGTCTCTTTTTAGTTCCCCATATATCCCAAGTTCATTTTCTGCTTCTGACTTCCCGGCAACCAGTTGCCATGTGAATTAATCGTGTCTGTCTCTGGTTTGCTATTTTGTCTTTTATATCCTTGAATAATTGTACTCTTTACTTAGTGTGTACTTCTCTCCCCTCTTTGAAAAGTTCAAAGGCCAATTATCGTTGAATCCTCAGCACCTGGCATTAAGATGCAAATAGTAGATGCATGATAAATGTTTATCAGATTGAACTGTGTGCTTGTCCTGCCTTCTTTCTGAAATGCCCTTACTTCTTTTTGCCTATGCAGGTTCTTTCCCTCCTTTAGAACTCACATAGTCCATGAAATCTTTCCTGCCTGTCATCTACATTAATTTCCAAACTCTTACTGTATCCATATGCTGCACCACATGGTGAGCTGCAAGGAATCTGGAGTGTCCCAAACTTTTATGTAATATGTAAATTAGTATAGAAAGAAAATTACTAGTTAAGAGATTGAAAACAAGTATTTATTCAATAATTGTTTTGGTAAGGTACTATGCTAGTTTTTAAGGGGTCAAAGATGAATACATTCTTCAAGGATCTTACAGTTTAGTAGGGGAGATAAGACATATAACAAGTAGTTAAGTAGTGACTTTCATAGGGAATGTGTTTTGAGAGTTCGGTTGGGCAGCTCAAGTAAAGGTTTGTGGATTTGAGAGCCACTGGGTAAAATTTAAACCCCGTAAAGTAGGCATTGTAATTATTCCTGTCTTATTGATGGAAAAAATGAGGCTCAGAAGTTAAGTATCTTGACCAAGGTCATAATGGTCAATAAGTGGTAAAGCTGAAATTTAAACCTAGTGAGTCTGCCTTCTGAATATCTGCCTTTAATCACAGCACCAAGACTTTAGAATCATACAGAAGAGGGGCTTCCCTGGCGGTCCAGTGGTCAAGACTCCGTGCTTCTACTGCAGGGGGCACGGGTTCAATCCCTGGTCAGGGAACTAAGATCCTGCATGCTGTGCAGCACGGCCAAATAAATAAATAAATACCTTAAAACAAAAAGAATCATACAGAAGAATTAGCAACAGTAATTGAATGTGGGGAATAATGGAGTACTGCAGGCAAAGACGACATCAGAGGTCACCTGAATGACATGATTGAAAGAAACAGTGATGGTGCCGTTGACAACATGGGGAACACAGGATGAGACATACAAGTAGGAGGAAAAAACTCAGCTGATTTTGAACAAACTGAGTTTTAGGTACTGGCAAGAGGGACACCTAGCAGTTAGAGATATTAAACTGGATATGAAGGGCAGTTGAAAACAGGGCCTGAATGGCCACAAAATATTGAAAGCATGTCTAACTTTACTGAAGTCATGGAAATAAAATTTTAAAATGTGAGGTGCACTCTCCTACCTACTAGATGGACAAAAAAATAAAAATCATATACTAAATTTGTGAAAATATAGAGGGAGAAGAATTTTTATACACAGTTCTCAAAATTGCCTTTTTTATAGTTGGTTTGTTTAAATCAGGTTCCCAGAAAAGTCCAAATGTTGCATTTGGCTGAATGTCTCTTAAGGAATCTCTTTTAAGGAGTATGTCTGTTTGTTTGTTTGTTTTTAATTGGTTTTGCTTTTTTTCTTTTTCCTCTCGATAGGTTAGAACAGTCAGAGAGCCTTGAGGAAAACCAGCGAAACCTCCTTCAGATGACCGAAAAGTTCTTCCATGCCATCATCAGTTCCTCCTCCGAATTTCCCCCTCAGCTACGAAGTGTGTGCCACTGTTTGTACCAGGTATGCTTAAGGTTAGAGATTACCATTATTAATCCACAGCTAAGTTTTAAAAAATGCTTTACCAAAGAGGGATTTAGCTGCTAATAGTGGGTGGTTGATAATACTGAATCAATTTGGATGAATAATACATTAAGAATTGTTTAAATTGTTTAAAAATATAAAGTAGTTTAAGGGGGTACTTTAAAAATAATAAATTTTTCCTTGCATTGAGAACAAGCTTAAAATGCACCAAATCTACTGGGTATAATAGATGTGATTGAAATGAGATAAATTATGGAATTTTTGTTGTTGTTTTTATCTTGTACCTAGATTACTCATAGGGTCTTTCACATATGAGGCTGGTCTACTCCTTGCTTTTTGTGTTGTGAAATGCTTGATCCATAATTTTGATTTTTTTTTTAAGCTCTATTGTGTTTGTGTCGGGTTTTCCCAGGACAGGCTGATGTTTTATTTTATGTAGAATGCTACTTTATAAAATATATTGCATCATCATTCATGTCAAATTATTAGACTTTCCAACACTAGAACTGCAAGTAATGCTTCTGAGTTCAGATGTCCACAGTCATCCGCTACTTGCTAAGGAAATTGCATCTGTGTTCTTTTATGGCTTCCACTGTGTTTTTGATCAGCATATGCAGTTTCAGAAATGATTTAATCACTCCAAGGGAGATTAGTGCAAATCCACGTTAGCCTGTTAAAACTGTGATTCTGGAAGAAACATTAGTGGGTCTGGAGTTTGGGACAGGGGCAGGTATAGGGGAAAGAATTTATGCATTTATCAAAACCCATGCCTTTTGTGCCTTTTTCTTTGCAGAGTTATCCCCAGCCATTTGTTTTTTAGCACAGGGCTTCGGTTGCTTAGAGACATTAGCAAGTTCAGTGAAATTGTCATTTAAGAAAGCTGTTTCAGGCTGCTCTTTGTGAATTTTTCCCGCATTGCTATTTATAAAGATGTATCTGCTGTATCTATAAAAAAAATGTTTCATCATGTTTGTAGATGATGAAGCATACTTAGCATTAAAACTCTCTTAATTTAATTTATCATGACTTTTCCTGCCTTTTCAAAATAGCTCAAGGAAGCTTAGGAGAGCCCCACATAATTTTTTCAGCTAGTTAAATCTGAGACCAGAGGGTGGTTTAGTTATAATATGAAATCTGATACAGTAAGTAATAGCTTAAATTTGGGCATTATTCAGGTTTCTCTTTAAATCCAATTCAGTCCTTCTTCTGTTTATAAAACTAGGCAGATAAGAAACAGTGAGCACATATTAAAAATAGTCTGGACCAACTTCTTGGTTGGCCTAATAGTAACTGTTTTCAGAGAGCAGATGAATTTCTCAAGTGGCAGTGGCTTTGACTTTAGCTGGTTAGAAGTGAACGGGTACTAAGTACCTGGTTACATATATGGTCTAGTAGATTTTAGTAGAAATTCTTCATGTGGTTGTCTCCCTAAAAGAAAACAATTTTTGTATCATCAGCAAACTTGGAGTCCCATTTGGTAAGGAAAAAGGAACTAAGTGCTTGGCACTTAGTAAGTACTTAGAAAATATTTAATGAAGGAATAAATAACCCCATTTCTCCCACACAAGTAAACAAGATTCTTGCCAGCTTTCGTAGTTAGGAAGGGAGGGAAGTGAAAAATAATGCAGAAAATAATGCTAGTTGATAATTGGTGGCTTATTAACCACTATGTGTTGTGCTTTTTAAAACATTCCATAATACAATATCCCATATTACAACAGACCTGAATTATTGTATTAAAATTTCACATACAATTATTCCCTTTAATAATATTATTTAAATGTTAGTGCATTTTGGGGACGTATTGGATAAACTTATTGTTGGAATGTACAATACTATAGAGGACATATATGCTATGTTATTTATAAATAAGAGTTTTTTAATAAGTGACTGATTACAGGAAATTTTACATTTACTAATTAAAAACAAACAAACAAAAAAACTTTGATCTCAAGATATTCTTTCATTGAGTCTCCTTCCAAATGTAGTTTTTCCCTTAGTTTGCTCTTTTATTTTTATTCATCTTCCCTCCTCTGGCTTTTCCTTGCCCTTTTGACTTTGGCAATAACATAATGGTCCGTTTGTACTTTTATGTTCTGCTGGGAGGGATAGTAGTCAATTGTTTTTTTCCCTCTAGTAAATATGTCTCCTGCTTTGGGACCTACTGGGGAAGATTTGAAAGCTGAGTATATTGCTAGCTAATAAATTTCTCTGAGCTTTAGGTCTTTTTACTTGAGTTAGTATTTTTGACTGTTAAGCCTTTTTAAAATCATGGTTTAACCATGTCTTTCATTTTATATGCCTCCTTACTTAGTGGACTGGGTTAAGATTATATAGGAATAGCCAGCCAACTGTGAAAATGTGTTAGATTTATAACCGAGACATTTTCTCATGTATTTATTTCCACTTTTCCTCCTGATAGTTTTGGAATAATGAGAAAATAATTCCCAGAGTGGATATTCTCCTAAGTTGTGGTGAGAGAATTCTGAGAAAGAGCTAAATATAATTCTAAATAAATGTCGTCTTTTCCTAGCAAATGTGGTTCTCCAAACAGAAGTAGTTTACACAAAAATTTTAAGGCTATAATTGACGGTTATATACCGTAATTGAAAATAAAAAGTGTGTAAAACTGCATTTTTGGGGTAAATTGGGTTACTAGTGCTTTTGTATATAGTCTAAAGTTTGAATCAAAGCTCCTTGAGAAAAGGACCATGTCTTCTTATTTTATTGCTTTCTTCCAGTGCTTAGAATGGTATCTAGCAAGTAGGTGCACAGTAACTACTTGGATGAATGGATGGATGGATGGATGAACAAATATCAAACTAATGCCAAGTTATTATGGGTTATGGTGTTGAATGCACAGAATTTTTAGAATAAAATGCCATGTATGGTGGATTAAAGAATTCTAATTTGTTTTCAAGATATTTTAAATATAATTATTGTGCCTAGTCTAGTCCAATCAGGAGTCTTTTAATTTTAACAGAGCTCTTTGGCCTAGGAGGAGCTCTGAGAGATGAAACCAATATGTCTCTGTGGGTTTTGGGTTTTGTGTGTGTATGTGTGTATGTGTGTGTGTGTGTGTGTGTGTATTTTGGAGACATTCTGATAAATGGTCAAATCTGTGAAAAATTTTAAGCAGGCTTACAGTTTTATTCTGTAATTTTCTCTGCAGTTTCTTCACTTTAATATTAATGCTTATTTCTAGTTGAGCTGATAACATTCTTTTCCCAAATGTTGCAGAGCTTTTAACCTCCTCTGATTAGAACTTTTTCAGGAAGTAGCCTGCAAACAAAAATAAGTGAAATTGTAAGAGTAATCTTTCTTAAAGAGAGAGAGACTAGCTCAGAATCTCTGAAGTGTATTTTTCTATTATATTTAGCCATTTAATGTTTATTTTTTTGATCAATAGGATAGGAATTCAATGCCAGCTATTGAAAAAAGAACTTCTTAAGTCAATTGAAGGATACACAGAGAAGTATATATAAATACATGTATCAAGAAAAAATTATGTAGATGCATAGAAGTGTTTTTAGAGTATGATCTATTTGTAATGAACATTTTATATAAAATTTATCAAAAGCTAGGATTTAACTGAAATGTAAATATTAAATATCCTCACATTCACTTGAGGAGAGCTTTTCTGCGATTTATAGCCAGAAATAGTAGATATGATTGTCTCAACATTTCTTGCTATTTATTTAGTGCTTTGGCTTAAAAATGTAATAAAAATTAAAATCCAGATATAAAATTCATCCCTCAAAATTAAGTTGATTCCTAATTTTTTGTTGATTCCATTTGTGTTACATTTTGATCATGTAATTTTATGTACAAGCCAACATTGTTTTTGTTGCTGTATGTAGTTGGTGCTGTGACTTGTTTGTGCTCATCTCTGTTCTGTAGGCAACTTGCCACTCCCTACTGAATAAAGCTACAGTAAAAGAAAAAAAGGAAAACAAAAAATCAGTAAGTTTGGAGAACTTTTTTTTAGCTGTTTCTTTCAAAGCAAAACAAAAATCTTTTGCTGTTTGTTAAGAACATCTTCACTTCAGCCTATTTGACCTTCACTGTAAAATCATTCTACTAATTCTGGCACAAAGTAGCTTTCATTTCAATTAACCCTGGAATTAAGTTACATTGAAACGTTCTCTGTGTTCCTTTGGTTTGATTTATCCCAAAGGTATTTTGGGGGCATTTGTTGCATTGGATATCCCTGGTCTAATTTTATTATTTATTTTTTAAATTATAAATGAATGCAAAAGAAACTTAATTTCAAGGCCTTAGGAAATGCTGACTCTCTTCATTCTTGCTTCTTGTTTGCAGGTAATGTGAGTGATTTCTTTTCCTAGAGATGAAAGTTTTTCTTAATTGTTAGAGGTACATGGAAGGAAAGTGTCACTTTCTAATAAATCTTACCTAAAAGTAGCTAAAGTTTATTTTTTACTTCTTATATTTTTATCTAGACAGTCTCAGCCAGGATTTAGATAATTGTGCTTAGATTATAAAAATTCTAATGGTAAAACAAAACCACTTTTACCTTAGAGAAAACCATTATTAAACTATTGGGACTGAGAATTATAGTACTTCTGAAATAAAGGAAAACAGTGAGTCCATATTTATAGAGAAACACCTTATTTGCAAACATGATATGCATATACTTACCTGCTTCTATGAACTTGCCCTAATTTAAAAGGAAGAAAATTATGGTAGTCATAATTATTTTCTTCGCTGTGAGTGACGTTTGTCCAAAATATTAACGTGCATTCATTTTAAATTTGCCATTATATGTCAGTATGACTGATCTTTATCAGGCTCAGTACTACCTTTGTTCATACAATCCAAATAAATTTAGAGAAAGATGTAAAGAAAACCTTTAGGAGTCATGTAAGTAGTTTACTTTAAAAGGTAAAATTTAGTGTAGAGTATTCATCTGGTTTCATCTTTCATTTCTCGTCTGAGCTTTACATATAATAAATTTCTATTTTAAATTCAGAACTAAATTAAAATTTAGAGACATGCTTTTATGTCCATTCAAGAGATTCTTTTTTGGATACGTTAAGTAAATTTGGTCAGCTGTGAGCAAATGGATTGGATTGGATGGCCATCTTACTTAATAAAAGCATTTCTTCCTAATGCTTCAGCCTTCTGATTCTCAGCATATGTGGATTTAACATAATATACACCATCACTGTTGAAATTAATTTACTATTTCTAACACTCTTGTTTGGTGTTTTACTAATACCATTGTGTAGTATATCACATAAATTAAAATTCAGGCTTTCTCTCTTTCTCTAGAGCATGTTTTTTAGCCTTCCTAACATTGCTTTATTTATTAAGATTTTGTCTAAAATTGTTCCTTGAAATGTTTTTTTCTACTAGTGTTATTTTCAGATTAAAAAAAAGAATGTTTCTGGGTAACACTACGTTTTGGAATGTATTTCTCAGCACAAGTGATATGAGGTACTTATGGAAACAAAGGAAATCTAATTGGCAATTTAAGATATTTTAGAACACATTCCAAAGTATGAAGACAGTATAGTTATTATAAATTTAAAATGCTGGTTTATGGAGTTGTTGGCTTAACAGAATCTACTGATCTAAAAAAGCAAGTTAACTTTCTTTTGGGGTGTATGTACCATGGATTGTAATGTGTAAAATATGGAGAGAAGGTTCTGGCTTCTGGTATATAGCTGTGTAATCATATTATAGATAATTCTCTTTATCATACTCAAACATATACTGTAAATTAGATTTCCTTTGAGAAGTTGTCAACCTAACTCAGGTAATTAAGGATAGATGGGTTGTGATTCTCTTGATGATGTACAGTGTATGACTGCCTTTATTTGTAACCTGTAGTTCAGCTTTTTTGGGGGGGTGGGCGGGGAGGTAAGTAAAGGGGACATTTGACTGATAATTGGTTTCAGCATTCAGACTGGCCCTACTTTGACCTTTCATGCAGAATGTCTTTTGGATACAAATTAGATTTTTGCAGATTAAAAATAAAAACAGGGGCTTCCCTGGTGGCGCAGTGGTTGAGAGTCCGCCTGCCGATGCAGGGGACACGGGTTCGTGCCCCGGTCCGGGAAGATCCCACATGCCGCGGAGCGGCTGCTGGGCCCGTGAGCCATGGCCGCTGAGCCTGCGCATCCGGAGCCTGTGCTCCGCAACGGGAGAGGCCGCAACAGTGAGAGGCCCGCGTACCACAAAAAAAAAATAAATAAATAAAAACAACTTGAGTATGTGTATATTATGAGGTAAAATTACACTGATGTTAATTTGTGGTGAAAGGAAAAGAAGTATTTTAATAAATTAACCATACAATTTGTTGTTGAGCATTTTTATGGGTATTGATTGTTTTATCAGGTTTTAGTTCCAAAAATACACTGTCATTGGTGAGATACATAATTATATGATACATGAAACAATATGTGTTCTTGTAGTGCGGATACTTTTGAGTTTTGACATGAATTATTTTTGAAGATGTGGAAGTTAGTGAAGGTGTAGTACCTTTCATAATTTTTACAATATTCCGTTAGGGAAATAATTCACTCAGATATTCATTAAATTCTGAGATTGAATAATATTGAGTTTAAATCAGGTATAAATGTGCGTCACACTTTAAAAGCTTTTCTGTCCTAGAGAAAACCAGGAAATAGCTACTCTAAAAGTGCATTTTAAAAGAGTTCTCTGTGTGCATATAAGTAATTGATTTTTTTGAGACACTTTCCCAGCAGGTTAGTATTTTACAATTAACCAGTTCTTTGGAAACCAAACTCTTAACTTTTACTTCTTTAAAAACCATTTCAGGATTTTAATGGATTAAACTGAATATATGCGATTCTTTTAAAACAACCTATTTGCAATTATAAATATAAAGCAGTTTTTAATCCCGTTCCTTCTTGCTAACTCACTCCTTAAAGGCTTTAAAAATTTGTACGTTTGTTGAGGTGTTTCTTATCTTTTAAGATTAAAATTTGTGAGTTCTAAAAGAAACAATCAGTAGCAATGGTGGTCTGTGAACACTGTAAAATTTATGAAGAGTTTTGTCTGTGCGAAAGTAGACGTTCATTTTTCTGTTCCTACTCCCCGAAAGGTTAAACACTGTACTAGAGTAGTAAAAGCACTTGTGTTTTCTTCTTAATTCTGTTTCCAAAACTGTATTTCAGCTAAAAATAACTAAAACAGTATTTAGGTTTTAAAGCCGTTCTTCTAAGACTGCTGTGTTTAGCCACCTTCACCAGTTTCCTCTTACTGAGGTGTAAGGTTATCCTTCATGCAATAGCACTCCAAGTACTATGACACCAAGAAAGCTTCCTGAGCTATGCAGTATACATGAAGGTGAGAATATATTAGTTATAACTCACCCCTGTTATCACCTCTCACAAAGATTTTCTCAGCTTAAAAAGTCATTCTCTAAAGTCTTATTTTTACTAACTTCCTATGATATATAGTTGAAAATTATTTTGAGATTTTAGGCAGTGAATAAGAACACATTTAAAATGTATACCACATGAAGCACTGAAGGAAATAGAATGAAGTGAAATGATTCTTATTCTTTCCAGAGTTAATCTTGAGTCAGTCAGCCATGAGAATTCATGACGAAGTATTATTTTTTTGAGGCATTGTGAAGAAAACTAGAGCTATGTGAGATTCTGCATAGAAATCCTGTTTTCTCATTTTCCCCCAATAGCCTTTGAAATGCAGGTTTATCCTTGGAATCCCAGAACATTGAGTGGAGTACTGCGGCCTTGCCCTGAGTCAACACTGCTTTAAGCAGCAGTTAGCCACACTAAGCATGAATAGTTGTAGAGATTTAAATGTTATATGAGTGTTCTTTAAAAATAAATATGTGTGTTATCTGTAACAAATGTAAATTTCAGAAAACTATAATTTTCATGTGTTAATTTAAAACAGGACACGCTAGGAAAAGATGGGAGCTGAGCCAGCTTCATAGCACTTTCCCAGTCTAATTTACCTTCAAAGTGGAATGTTTTATAAAGAGAAAAAGAGAAAAAAAATCCATTTAAAATGTTGAGCTCACATTGTTTTTCAGTGTGGGCAACGATTTCTTGTATCTTTAACTTTTTTTATTTGACAGAATTACAAATTGAGGTACACTTAGGGGTTCTCTCTTTTGCTGGTGGGATCCTTTTTTCTTTTAGGTCCCCAAGAATTCCCATTCCTCCATGGTTTAAATAATAAGTAGGCCCTTATAAAGCATTCTGATGAAGAAAAAGAACTGGCAATAATGTTACTTGTAAGTAAGTTTTTTCTCTCGATAGGAATCAAAGAAAACTAAGTTTTGTTTTGTATATGGCAAGCATTTTGCTCAAGAAATTTAATTGTACCTGGTATACAGCAAAATGTAAGTATTTACCATTAGGTATTGGATGTTTCAGGGGTATGCTGTTGAAAACTTATTTAGCTTTGCCTTACAAGAGTTGACCACACTCTCATGTCTTGTAATCTTAGTAAAATATGGTAATCCTTGTGTGAAATTTTGTTCTGCTTTTGTTGCTCATCAAACCTGCAGTATAAACAGTGATGATAAAATTAAGATCTTTTTTCAGATCTCTTCTACACAACTCATCTATGAGACTTCTCTTTTTTCTTAGATGCCTTTATTGTGCTTTTAAATGATAGAGGGCAAGAATTGAGGATAAATTTTTGTTTACTGATGTTTTGGGAGTAGGAAAAATTAGGCATGTGTTGTTCACAAGGATTGGTCTTTCAGCATTTTTGTGCAAAGTTTGACTTTTCAAGCCCTTTCTTCCCATTTCCTTGTTTTAATTCAAACCATATACTGAATTCTCAACTCCTTGTTTTTAGGTGGTTAGCCAGCGTTTCCCTCAGAACAGCATCGGTGCAGTGGGAAGTGCCATGTTTCTCAGATTTATCAATCCTGCCATTGTCTCACCATATGAAGCAGGGATTTTAGATAAAAAGCCACCACCTAGAATCGAAAGAGGCTTGAAGTTAATGTCAAAGGTGAAGAATCATTTTGATAATATAGCTATTCAAAATTTCTCTTCCATAAATTTTCAGTTTTTCGTATTCACTGTACTTTCTCTTAATTTTTGAAATGCCCTGTGGTTTTCACTTATATGCTTGTGTTTTATTTTTGTTTATATTACAAAGAAATTCATTAGACTGATACCGATGGACCTTATTATCATTTGGAAATATTTTAGCAAATGTCTTCTGAAGATGGTTTTCTATGTAATCATTATGGAAATTCTGAAATGGAAACCAAAATGTATACTATATGATTTTTAAATTAAAAAAATACATTAAAATTTTAATTTGTACTTTATATATGTAATAATATACGTGTTTATATAATTATATTCATATTTGGGAAAGCATAGAAACAAAACCTAGTATTTACTGAATGAGCAATAATTGATTTTTAACTACCAGTAGAAATTGTATCAGCGAGAAAATTAATATTTTTCAAAGAATATATGAATGTGTAGCTTTCATAAATAAATAATCAGATCCTTTATAACCCTATTTTATTGTTTAGGTACTTCAGAGTATTGCCAATCATGTCCTTTTCACAAAAGAAGAGCACATGCGGCCTTTTAATGATTTTGTGAAAAGCAACTTTGATGCAGCACGAAGGTGAGCAGCCTGATACTTAGCCAGTTGTTCTGTTTGGATCACATATTTTCAGTTCCACTCAAGTCTATGTACTTGATCTACATGAAGCTCCTGTGTAGGTTTTTTTCTTTTTTCCTCTCTTGGTCAAGAACATAATCTTATTTTATTTCACTATAAAAGACAGTAATGAAATAAAATGATATTCTTTATAATCTGGTAGTGATTTCCATATTTGGAAACCAGGAGGGGTTTTTGACATATCTGCTAAAATAAAGGATTTGAGTTTGACACAATATGGAGGAGAGGAAGAAGGAAAAAGATTTCTTTCAGTAAAAACTAAAACCAAACTGGTACAGATAATGCATTATAGTGTATAATCACAGGTGTTTTTGATGTTAGAATAGTTTTGATACTTTAATTTGGATAGGTATGTAAACTAAAAAGTTACTCTTTAAACCACGTGATGCAAATGCGTAAGATTTTGTTCATGAGAAACTGGATAACTGTTGAAGTTTTATGATTTTAGAAAACTTGAGTTCTGCTAGGTTCCCATAACTAGCTAGTTGCTTCTCTTTCTCTCTCTGAGTTGTTGGTTTATCTGTAGAGTAGGTATAACACTATGTTTGCCTGTGAGTTGCTTTTAGAGAAGCAAATGGCATAACTTATGAGAAAGTGCTTTGTAAATGTAAGTTGACATCAAGAATTCTACTTTTCATACAGTGTGAATCTAATTGTTTTGGCTCACAGTCTAAGCTATACTTGTACAACACTCTCTTCCAATTTTTCATTATAGTTCCTGCAAACTTCTGTCTAATTGGAGTTTAAAAGGTGTACTGTTGGACTGCAAATCACATTGGAAAGAAAGTGAATGTCAGCATAGGATTTATATTCTGGCAGACTGACTACCCATAGAAAGTTAAAAGAACAAAGGTTCTGATCCTGGCTTTGACCTAAGAGGCTGTATAGACCTTTGGAGAGGTCTTTTGTCTTGTCTGGGCCTCCGTTTCCTTATCTGTAAAGTACTGGCTTCTCTACAAAGTCTCATCTGTTTAAATTTCGTTGTCTGACCTCAGAGCCTACTCTGAAGCTGTAGCCAGGTATCAGAAATGGAAGACCAACTTTCTCCTTGTCTCTTCTTGTTTCATTTAATGATAAAACCTCCATATTTGTAATAGCAGTAATTTCACAAAGTTACTTCACATAGATTTAATTCAAACATAGATATGAGTATATCTGGTTTTTGAAATTCTAATAACTTTGCATTTTTGAAGGTTTTTCCTTGATATAGCATCCGATTGTCCTACAAGTGATGCAGTAAATCATAGTCTTTCCTTCATCAGTGATGGCAATGTGCTTGCTTTACATCGTCTGCTCTGGAACAATCAAGAGAAAATTGGCCAGTATCTTTCCAGCAACAGGTAAAATTTCCCTGTCATGGGGATATTGAAAAGTCTCAGCTTAACATTTTTTTTTTAGTATTTATTTATTTATAATTTATTTTTGGCTGTGCTGGGTCTTAGTTGCAGCACGTGGGATCTTCGTTGGGGCATGTGGGATCTTTATTTGTGACATGCGGACTTCTTAGTTGCAGCATGCATGTGGCATCTAGTTCTCTGACCAGGGATCGAATCTGGGCCCCCTGCACTGGGCACGTGGAGTCTTACCCACTGGACCACCAGGGAAGGCCCAGTTTAAATTCATACCAATAAAATTATTGGTCATGAATAATGCTTTTTACTTTGCATCTTCTTAGATAAGAATTATGATTTGGAAAGAGAAATGTAGACTCTTTCTAAAAGTATATAGGCAACAGGTTAAGTCATATTAAATGATCAACCAACCTACATCAGTGCTACAGACTTTTTAAAAAATATTAAGCTAAGAGGGAATTAATCCTCTGGGGGTCCAGTGGTTAGGACTCAGCGCTTTCACTGGGTTTGATCCTTGGTGGGGGAACTAAGAATCCTACAAGCCGTGCGGCACAGCCAAAAAAAAAAAAAAAAAAAAAAAATTAAGCTAAGAATTCACAAACTAGCCTTTTGGGTTTTTTCTGGTTTGCAAACATAATGTACAACAAGACATAGAGAAATTTAAATATACTAGAAGTTCAAGTGAGTATTGGCATCTGAATCTGAAGAGCAGCTTAATTCTTAGGAATTTAATAATTAAAACATTGCTATTCTATTGCAATCCTATAATAATCCCATTTGTGATACTCTTAAGTATATGCAAATAGCTTTATATAGACAATACTTAATAACTGAAAATTATTAATTTGGGAATTGTTTCATTTGCTGTTTTTAGTTAAAGTCTCTTGTAGCCTGAATCATTTGCTGTCCTTTCTAGTTATGTATGTTTATAAAGGGCCCAAATTCCTATGTATGAGTTCTCTTACAAAGGTAAAATGAGTCCAGATTACTTTTAAATGGCAATAAAAATGGTTTGCTCATTCATGGGGAAAATAGAAGACCATAAAGCTAAGGCTAGCAACCAATTAGGAAATGGGAGTTTAAAAGAGAGAGCATTTTAATCCTTTAAGAGTTGTTAATGGCTTGAAGTAGACATGGGTATGACTAATATGTGCCTAAGATAGAAAGAGGAAGATGCTTTCTGTATCTGTGTGGCAGTTAAACTGTGGAACTTTTAAATGCAAACGTTCTTTTAAATGCATTTTTTAAGCGCAAACTCTTATATAACTTACAATCATATTCATGTAGTTTAATACTAGAGAGTTTTTCTTCAATTTGGTTTTTTAAAAAAAGACACATAAAAAGAAGTATAGACCGTAATGTAACAGAGACCCATGTCTACCACCTAGCTTTAACATTATTTATTTTTCTGTAATTACTTCAGATCTTTATAACATTTTATTTCTTGGGGAAGAAAAGGTATTACTTCTCTCTTGTGTAACTGACAAGAAAAAGGAAATAACAGGTATAACATAGGTACATATAATATAGTTTTCTGTGGTTTAAAATTTACAGCAGTGATACACTGAGTATAGTCTCTTCACACAATATTCTATTTGAGATTTATCATTTATTTAACTTAGTATTTCATTGAATGACTATATCACAGTTTATTTTTGCACTTCCTAAATGATGGATATTTAGGGTTTCCTGTTTTTTATTATTTTAAATAGTGATGTAATAAATATTCTTCATGTCTGTCTCCTTGTATATTACCTACATGTGTAATTGCCAAGTTCTGGGGTATACACAGCCTCAACTTTACTAGATATTGCCACGTTACTTTTCACAGTTTACATGCTTATTTACACTTTGACAGCACTGTGTGAGAGTACCTCTTTATACACATCCTCATAAAAATTGGCATTAGCAAACTTCATAATTTTTTGCCAGTTTGATGTTTGTGAAATAATGTCGTTGTCTTTAGTTTTAAATGTTTAATAGTTGTTGAAAATTCATATTTACCCTGAGTAGCAGAAATCTGATATCAGGGACAGTATGTCCACTTCCTAAAAAGTGGATCAGAATGTTATATTTACTTGCTGATTGCCCATTTAATGGTAATGGATTAATGCTAGAACAAAATGAAGTTTTATGTGAATTTTGTAGTTTAGGGAGTGGTCATATTTCTGAGACGTCTCAGTGTAAACTTCAAACCCCTGAGCTCTTTTGGATGCTATTTACAAATTAACAGGAACCACCAGCTGACAGTAAAAAGAAAAGCAGCCAGTGACAATCTAAAGAAATGTGTTCTGCTAAATGTGAACTGCTACCTTTCTCCTAAGTAGTGTGCTATATCTAGGGATCACAAAGCTGTTGGAAGACGACCTTTTGATAAGATGGCAACACTTCTTGCATACCTGGGTCCTCCAGAGCACAAACCTGTGGCAGATACACACTGGTCCAGCCTTAACCTTACCAGTTCAAAGTTTGAGGAATTTATGACTAGGTAAAGTATCACCTTGAAATGATGATTGCTTTCTTTTTCGATGAGATGCAAGGTTTACCACCAGGCCACTTGTTAGATATGCTTGTATATTTGATAGAGAATTATTAGGAAGGATGTACTTAATGACCACATTGCCATGTTTTGGGATCCCACTTTTCTCTTACCCTATATATTGTTGAAATATGCTTGGTTTCATAGTTGATTTTCTTATAAAAATAATAGCATCTTATTAAATAGTACTTTGTCATATTGTTTTGAGGTGTTTTTGCATTTAGTAGTTAAAAGGGAGGGTAGATAACATTATTTTCATATTATAATTAGGGAAAACAGAGTTCAAAGTGAATAATTAATTTGCCTAAGATTCCATACCTGATTCATAGGTCCTTTGGTTCAAAGTGCAGAACTCTTTCTACTACACTGTAACATTTTTTGGAACCCTCCTGAAAATTAATGATACTAGCTTCTTTTAGATTGAGGCTCAGAAAATATAGTATACTTTAATATTGCTATAAAATTTCTGTAGACATTTGTTTTGAATCTCATTTAGATGGATTTAGTTTGGATCCTCATTGTTAGACATTCACCACTGTGATGGTACAGTGAAGATAGTTTGCTGAATTCTTTAGTCTTTATAAAGTACCTTTCATACTGCTTTACACTTAGTCACTTAGTGTTTCATAGTGAGTGTGGGTTAAGTGTTTTGTTCATGGTGTGTGCCAGAGGCAGAAAGAAATAAGCAGAATATGACATTCTGAAATTAATTCACAGTAACGATTTGCACATAATGTCCCAGGCATTGTAAGTGCCTGTTATTAATCATATTACATACAGGCCATAGTTTTGTACACATGACTCCCATATTTTGGTACTGTTAAAAGAATGTATGAATGTATAACAGTCTCCTTTCAAACTTAATTTTTATCTTTAGCTCTGTTACTTAATTTTTATCTTTAGCTCTGTTACATTTTTCTGTGTAACAAATGTTTATTCCTATGTAATTAAAGGAATATTTTCCATGCAAAATTTTCATGTTACCTAGTTGAAAATTGTGCAGTCCAAAAATATAAAACTATTTTTTATGCAGCATTACTAAAGATGTCCTTGCCATTTTTCCATTTTTCAGAGAAAACCTCTTTATTAGTCCTTTTACCTAAGACCCTACCTTCCTTACAAAACAACCTTCTGTCCTTTTGAACACTAAATGATGTACTATGTGTAAGATACTTAGAACAGTGTCTGGTGTATATATAAAGTGTTTAATAAATATTAGGTGATATTTTTGTTCTAAGTTCCCACTGATGCTGAGACTCATTTTTCTTTTAAAAAAATGGAAATAGCTTTATAATGTTGTCAACCATAAAAATAAAAATTGTTAATTATTCAAAACATAGAAATCTAAAAAAGAAAGTAAAAAGTTTTCAGTTATTTCATCCCTTAGAGATAATTTAGTTAACATTTGGCAGATAGCCTCCCAGTCATTTACCTATACACATGTGCACGTATTTCCCTTATCAAATGATATCTATGTTTTTTCCATTAATATTAAACAAATGCTGACCTGGCACAAGCAATATGATGAACTGAGGTAATACAACCTCTCCTCCCACCCCCAAGACACATAGAAATACTAGGTAAAAGAAAATGTATTTTAATAATAAAGTAGCACAGGGAGATCAGCTCGTTGCTTTGTGACAACCTAGAGGGGTGGGAGGGAGGCTCAAGAGGGAGGGGGATATGAGGATATATGTATATATATAGCTGATTCACTTTGTTGTACAGGAGAAACTGACACAACATTGTAAAGCAATTATACTCCAATAAAGATATTTTAAAAAATAATAAATGCGTACATAGCTGGAAGAGAATTTTGGAGCAAATTACCTAGTATACAGTCAGTACAGAGAGATAAAGAAATGGAAAATATGAAAGAGTTTAAGAGATACAAGTGATAGAATGAGAAGGTCCAGCATATCTAATAAATAGAGCTCAAAGAGAATAGTGAGGAGGTAATATATGAAAGACAACAAATGAGAATTTTCCAGGGTTGTTTAATGACATAAATCTTCAGGTTAAAGACACACACTGAGTACTGAGCAGAATATACAAAAATTAAACTATGCCTTTTTTGGAAGTATATTTAAATATATAAAAGAGTATCATTATAAAAGTGATATTCAGAATCAGGGAGATTAGAATGGACTTTTAATAAATTGTGTTGGTACAACTGTATCAGTAAGTAACCATCTGGAAAAAGATAACGCTATTTGTGAGGATAAATTCCCATAAAGAAGAACATGTGGGCCTTTCTCACTCATTCAGAATCAGTAAGCCAGGAAAGGAAAGGCTGATAAACTGAACTCTTAAAAAGCAAACAAGTAAGTAAAAACTCAAAGATTTCTGTCTAGAAAGAAAAATGATTAAAAACAATTCTATGGTTAATACCCCTGTCCAGTAGTTTTCTTAACATTATCCTAAGAACCACTGTTTGTGGTTCAAAGAACAACACCTTGAATTTTTTGGTACATGTTAACCATGTTGCCCTTCAGAAAGCGTGTTGCTTTTAAAATATTTTGTCATTTTGTATATTTTATCATTGGTGCAGTTGTGGATTTTTGTAGATATTCAGTGGACAATGTAAAGCCTATGAGTTACTCTATTCTTTTTTTTCTTTCAGGCATCAAGTACACGAAAAAGAAGAGTTCAAAGCTTTGAAAACTTTAAGTATTTTCTACCAAGCTGGGACTTCCAAAGCTGGGAATCCTATATTTTATTATGTTGCACGGAGGTAAGAAACACTATGTTTTATCTTACCAGAGCTTATAAAATGATATCAAATGTAGAGAGACGGGAAGTTTGGTTTTTCCCATTTGATTTTACTAGAATTGGAGACAAGTTTTTCTGGGAGAATGTAGCTGGGTAAACAGCCATCTTGTCCCTAAATGACGCTCAGTACATTAGAAATTGCTTTTCAGACTACCTGTTTCGTATTGGCTTCTCTTTGTTACATCAATTTTTTTATACCACGTTACAATGAATTAATTACCAAGAGTAAAAAAAAAAAATCACAATTTTTTATTTTCTGGTGTATTCTGATTAAATACTATCCATAACATGATACTCAGAAAGTTTTTTTTAAACGGAAAGAGTCTGAGTGAGAACTGTTAGTAATATGCTGTGTGATTTAACAAATAATTCAGAGACACTATGGGAAATTTCTAAAAAGATATGGCACAGGTGACAGCCTGAAAAATTGATTGTATTTGTTCATGCTGTCTTTCAGTCCAGGCTAGTTCCTAGAAAACCTTTCTGGCAGTGCTCCTCCTTCACAATAGGTATAATGCTTGCATTGCTTTCTCTGCCATTGTCTTTTCTTTCTTGCCTCATTCTGCCTTCCTTTTGAGAACTTGTCTGTGACATTAGTCAGTTTTACTTCTTCCCATTTAGTGTGACATAAACTCATGGTAATTGACCCTTAGGGACAGTGTGATATAATAGAGAGACCACTGGCTTTGGAATCTCAAGGACTATGTTTACTCTTAGTTCTGCTGTTCCACTAGGCTCTGGGAATTAATCTTTCTGAATTACCTCAGTTTAACATAAATTGAGGAATTATGTCAGTTGACTTAATGGTCATGAATGGCAAAAAATTGGCAGAGTGTATAGGAAATAAATGGAGGTTGAGAAGTAGTGGCAGAGGAGTGCAAAAAGGAAGGTGGGAGGTGGGAAACTCAGTTAATGGGATAATTCAGGTGGCGCTAACACCAAGAAGTCCTAAGAACTGGGGTGTTAGGGAATCAAGAGGGCACAGAAACTTGCATTTATCCTTAGCCCTTCTCTTTAACAACTCTGAATAACATCTCTTCACCTTCCCATGAAAGTCTTCTCTCTACCTTTTATCTCAGATGCTGTTTCTAAATTGCCTAAGATGATTTTAATTTTCTTTTGAATTTGAGATGAACCGTATTTGTATTCCATCCCCAATCTTTAACACCATCAGTGTATTTTTTTTTTTTTTTTTTTGCGGTACGCGGGCCTCTCACCGTTGTGGTCTCTCCCGTTGCGGAGCACAGGCTCCGGACGCGCAGGCTCAGCGGCCATGGCTCACGGGCCCAGCCGCTCCGCGCCATGTGGGATCTCCCTGGACTGGGGCACGAAGCCGTGTCCCCTGCATCGGTAGGCGGACTCTCAACCACTGCGCCACCAGGGAAGCCCCACCAGTGTATTTTGATTTTCCCTATTTTGTCAAAGTAATTAACAGTGAGACATTGGTAAGAGAGGTAGATAAGACATGTGTCTCTCCCCCCACACACACTTTAAATTCTTGTTAGTTTACAAGTCAGAAAGATTTCTGGAAAACCTCAAAGCTGAGTTTTTTCTTCAGGATCAGAGTGTAAGATTGTGTTCATTCTCTGCAGTGGTCTGTACTATACAGGCCAAAAGGAAAGTAGCATGGGCCTGATGCAGACACCCTCTGTGGTATTAAATGAGTGGGATTTCCAAGAAACGTATATAATATGGTGACTTGAGAATGCTAAGGATTCCCAGCCCTGCTGCTTCTTAGATAAGTTAATTTTTACGAATCTGTTTCTTCATATGTTAAAGAGGGGGAGATGCCTATAAAAACTATCCTGCCTACATCCCCCATAAAGTATTTTGTGACCTATAAAGTTCTGTACAGAGTATATTTGAGGTTTTCTTTTTTGTTGTTTTTGTTTTGGGATATGACTTTACTAATTTCAGACTTTCAGATGTTTCAGTTTCTTACTTAGACCTACGAGAGTGCCTCCTGGCCTTCATTGTCACCTGGTGTGAAGCTTCAGGTCCAGGACAGATGAGCACATGATAGCTCAGAGTAGAGAGAGGCCCAGTTCCTCCACTGTATACAAAAGCAGGGGAAGGTAGTAACTCAGCCAACTTTGTCAGAGAACACTCAGGTTTGACTTTTCTATATTCCTTTGTTTTTGTGGCTTAGACTCTACCACGTATTAGTTTATGTCTTTTGAGCTGTGGACCGGTCTCCTTACAGATACTTCACAGACATTTCGCACTTGAAATGCCCAGAATTTAATTCAGTGTATATTCAAATCAACTTCTTCTTCACACCATACTCCCTTTCTCAGTGGCATCACCATCCCTTCTCACTCTAGAAACGCTAATCATTTAAAATTCTTCCCTCTTTCTTTTATCCTCCTCGTTATCAATCACCATGTCTGATTTTAGTTGTGTGATCTAGGCTCATCAATTAGGCAGTTTTAGTCAGGGCCCTGTTATTACAAAGAAGTCATTCTTACTTTCTCAAGAAGATAGGCCTCAGGAAAAACATGAATTAGAGCAGGGCCTGCCCAGATGTAGACAGAACTTAGATGTCTGTCAGTCCTGGAACCAGCTTGTGCTAATTCTCTCTTGGCTTCACGTTCAACTCTACCTCATGATTTTTCTCTTTCTGTATTTCTTCAGTTTTAGCCCCATCTAGTCCATCCTTCATTACCTCAACACTGCACACTTCAAATTCCAGAAGGAGGACATGTTCAGCTAAAAATACCTGTTTGGCAAAGCCCTTAATGCTCTATGCTGGCCAGCCAGTAGATTTCTGGCTGCCCCTAAGTCAAGTACTTGCTCCTAGCCTAGCAGTCATGTGATTCAGAATAACCTCCTAGTGCTATTCCTTTATCAGGGGCTGTCCTGTGTTTTAATTTTTTTTTGAATTGAGTCTTAATGGTTTAATATTACTTTTTGGTACTTTGGAAATGTCTTTTGAATTCATTTCTCCCCCACTGCCATTAGTGAGACTCTCTTATTAGCTTTAACCTGTACTAATGCAGCATTATTCTCCTACTCCCTAAACCCCACATAACTACTTCCAGGTCATCTTTTTATTCATTCATTCATTCATTCATTCATGGTTGCATTGGGTCTTCGTTGCTGCGCACAGGCTTTCTCCAGTTGCAGCGAGCAGGGGCTACTCTTCATTGCAGTGCACAGGCTTCTCACTGCAGTGGCTTCTCGTTGCAGAGCATGGGCTCTAGGCGCACAGGCTTCAGTAGTTGTGGCACGCGGGCTCTAGAGCCCAGGCTCAGTAGTTGTGGCACACGGGCTTAGTTGCTCTGTGGCATGTGGGATCTTCCTGGGCCAGGGCTCGAACCCGTGTCCCCTGTATTGACAGGCTACTTCCAGGTCATCTGAACGTTGCTTCTGGAGGCAGTTTCCCGTTCAGATCTAATCTTGTCTCTCTCCATTTGTTAAATAGAGTCCCCATGTAAAGTCCAGGTTCGTATAAAGTCAGGCATGCTGGGTGCTCCATAATTCTGACCTAATTTAGTTTTTAATCTTTTCCTGCTATTCCCTCCTATACACTTTTGCTCCTAGCCTGTAATAGTTAAAGTACCATAAATATAAGGACAGTTGTTGCAGCATTGTTTATAGTGGCAAAAAACTGAAAATAATATAACTGTGTATCAAAAGGAAATTGTTGAATAAATAATGATACATCTCTATTATGGAATAATATGCAATGTGTTAAGTCTAGTTTGCTTGTTACAAGTGATAGAAATGAAATTTAAACTTGTGTAAATCAGGAAAGATATCAATTGCCACATGTACCCAAGAAGATCAAGAGATGGACTGGCTTCTTGCATGACTACATGCAGAGCTTTGAACAGTGTCATCTGGAGAACATCTGTCTTCTCTGTGTCTCGACTCTGCTTTCTTTGTGTTGATTTTATTCCCAGGCAGCTCTTCCTAAGCTATAGCCAGGGATGGTTTGTGTTCTCCCAGCTTAACAACCCAGTGGAAAAACACTTCTTTCCCAGTAGTAACAGCAGAAGTACTGGTCTCATTGGCCTGAGTCACCTGCCAATTTCTGAGGCTTTTGCTATGGCAAGGGGAATGGAATTTCTTGGTTGTCTATGCCCGAATTATGTGCCCATATCTGGAGCTCAGTGGTGAAGCCAGCTTGAACTGCATGAACTAAAAGGGGTGGGGGGATGGGAGCAGGGTTTCCCAAAGGGAAATTGGATTGCCGATATCAGAATGAGGAAAAATGGATTCTGAGCAGGAGAAAGTAACAGAAGTCCTCTAATGCACCTTTAAAAAGATCCAGAAGGATGGCTCTGTCATTTATCATGCAGGGTGCAGAGGAATGTGGGTGTGTATGTGCACAGGCATATGCTATGTATAGACTGTGAAGTGTGTGAAAGTATACACATTACACTGTTCACATTGCTTATCTCAGGGGTGTATGATTGGAGCAGGTAGAGGGTCAGTTATAGTATTTCTATTATATATCTCTGTTGTTTGACTTGTTGCCAGGGCACATGTTATTTTTGTCCGAGTAATTAAAAATATAAAACCTGAAAGTACAATGAAGAGTTTTCCTCTTAGGAATATTGTGATACCTGGCAATTGCTTTTTGGGTGTCAGTAGTAGCTAAAACTTACTGAGTGCTTTCTCTGCATCAGGCAAACTGTGCATATTATATACTTTTTCATTTAACCTTTTTCATGTAACCTGCTGAGCTATTATTATTACCAGTGATTGACTTGTGTGTAAACTGAAATTTAGAGAAATTGTTAGTCATTCACAAATGTAGGTATCAATCAGAATGACCTGGAAAATTAAAACAAGCAAATGTATATATCCCAAGGCCCTACCTAGCCTGCCAAATCAAAATTTCAGGGTAGAGCCTAATCTATATATCTAACAAACACCCCAAGTGATTCATTCCTAGTCAGTTTATTACTGGTTTGTTTGGGAGTCTCACTGGTCAGGTATTTAATTCATGGTGGTACAACTAGTAAAAATCAGAGTTGGGTTTCAAACCTTAACAACTACACTATTAATAACATGGTTATTAAAAAGATAACATGTTTATTATCACTGTTAAAATTATACACTAGGTTTTTAAGTTAAATCAGTCTTTGTAGACCAGCATGGAAATCTTACCAGTAGTTATGCGACATATTTCTGTAGGGAAGAATTCTGAATTCTAGGCATCAGATTTACAAATGACCTTTTGCAATAAAGGACAAAAGTTTAAGATAATTTTGTCATTGGAGCAGCTGTAGTCTGCATTCCAAAGGTTAGCTGAATTGGAACCTTTTTTACTGTAACAGCGTATTACTATTACACATTCATGGAATATGGTGACACAGATAGATGTATTGTTTTGTACAGCAGCGGTCCCCAACCTTTTTGGCACCAGGGACCAGTTTCGTGGAAGAACAATTTTTTCACAGACCCGGCGGGGGTGGAGGGGAGGAATGGTTCAGGTGGTAATGTGAGCGATGGTTCAGGCAGTAATGCGGGTGATGGGGGAGCGGCAGATGAAGCTTCCCTCGCTTACCTACCACTCACCTCCTGCTGTGCGGCCCGGTTCCTAACAGGCCTGGGGGTTAGGGACCCCTGTTGTAGAGCACTGTAGTTTATCCTTTTGTCTATTTAATAAAAAATAAAATAAATACAAAAACAACACATGTCAGTCCCCATCCGCAACCCCCTATCCGTTACACACACACACACACACACACACACACACACACACAGAAGCATACTTTGGCTAAACGTTGCCAACATAATTTCTTCTGTTATACCTTTAATGTAAGAACCTGAGTTTCAACTGAGTTTTGCAAACATTTAAAAGGCAAACATGTGGTATTTTGCCTTTTTTAGCATTTATAAGGAAGGAAACCATCATATTAAGGTAATAATTAAGCTTACACAATTAAAATTGGCAAACAACCAAATTAAACTAGGATATGATAATTTACTCAGAGGTAGGTTGAAATAAATTTAATTTTCCTAGTGTGCTTGTCATTCAGCAGATATAATGAACTGAGATAGCAATGCAAACAGTCCAAGTCCATTTCAGCCTGAGTGTACACAAAACATCAAAAATATTACATAGAAAAAGAAAGGGAGTGCTGTCCATTGCATTCAGTATGGTGCCACCACTTTTCATGTTCATGGTTGTGGCTATCTTTGGGGTCACTTTTATATTCTTAGTTGTCTTGGGATTTGAAGTTGTCTTGGGATTTGAAGTTGTCTTGGGATCCAGAGATGTTTGGAGCTCTGGAGTTGTCTTGGAATTTGGGGTTGTCTCAGAATTTGGGCTGATCTGTTTAGAAGCTGTCATAGAATTTGAGGTCATCAGTGTTGGAGTTGACCGCAAAGTGTCACCAACCAACAGGAGGAGCAGACTGAGTAATAGCTTGAACATCATTTTCCTGTTTCAGAATAATTATGGAAAATTAATCTAACACTTGGATCACAAACAAATCTAAGAACTTGCTTTTTTTTAAAAGTGGTGGTGAGGGGGCAGGGGGAATGAAGGAAACCTTATCTCAGCACTGGGGAAATGCCAACCTTGGTTTAACAAATTTCATAGTTTTTAAGATGAAAGGAAATTCAGAAGAGATCGATATCAACTCTTCCATTTTACAGATGGGCTCAGACAAAGGCAAAAGGGTGCATATCTAAAAATGACCAGAACTAGAACTTGAGTCTGAGCCTTAGTCTAGTGTTCTTTAGTAGATGGGGACTATGACATAGGCATGGTATAGACATATCCCAAAAGTTTACTAGTAAACCATTTTTAAAGTAAGGCTAATTTTTTTTAATCATATATTCAAATCTCATGGTTTGCCACATTTGAGATAAAGCAGCTAGCTCATGTTGAACATGGTTAACTATTCTGTTTTTTAACTTAAACCTCAAACTTTAATTTTAGAAATCTAATATATGCTAAAATTTACATTTGGTTCTAATGTATAATTGAGAAAATTTCAAATTAATATTACCTTTTGATATTTTTTCTTTGAAGATTAAAACTTCAGGCTTTCTCCAGTGTCCCGTGGGGGATCTAATTTCTCACTCACTGTGTGCTGTTTAAATAAAATTAGTAAGTCACATGTTATAAACTTGACCTGCTATTTGCTCTTTGGAAATAACCTATTGAGTGCTTTCCAAACTGGTGCAAACAGATGGACTGTGGCAGAAATCAAGGAATTCAAATAAAGTTCCTCTAAAATCTAGTGTCTTATTTAAAGAACCCTGTGAATTCCACTTTGTTATTCCTCTTATCCATGTGTATATTAGTGAATGTCTTCATTGGATTAACACTAACTGGAGAAATATACTCTTTGCCTACTGTGATTATCATGACTTAAAATCAGGTAAGTATATTAGAGAGAGATGTTTTTTTCTTAAAGCATCTTGTATATATGTTTAGAGGGTAGGTAGTTTTTGGCTAGGATTATTTTGAAGTTTTAAAAATAATTCAAGAATATAGCATTCTAGGAGTTTAATTTCTAGTAAATAATTATTCTATTAGAAAAGAAGTTAAACTTTATTAACATAAGGCTAAATTAGAAAAGAATTGCATATGAAAGTGATACTTTTCATACTGAGTTTGCAAAGATTTTTTTTTAGTACATTAATTCACCCACATTGAAGCACATTAAGTGAATTCTTTAAAGGAATTTCATCTTTGGGTCACTCCTTTTCTTTGATAAGTGGTATACAGGGAAGTTGGGTTGTATTGTGCTAATGTTTTCACCACATTAGCCGGCTCTTTTAAAAAATTGCAGGACTGTGAACAATGGTGTTGACATACAAGGAAATGGCTACATAAGTGGCAGAAGCACAAGTCAGTACATGTTTCTGACTTGTTTTACTTTGCTATGTAGGTTTCTTTTTCCTCCTGCATGAAGAGAACCAGTGCTTGCTAAATCTTATTTATATTAGGTACATATTGTATAGAACCTAACTTAACTGGAGATTTGTGTGATCAGACCTAAGAAGTAAGTATAAAAAGCCTCAGAGTAGATATTATAAGTCAGAGTACTAAGATAATGCACAGATAACTTTTTATTGGTGCTTCAAACACCTCAATCTCAACTTATTTAGAATTTTAAATTCAACATTTTCCCCTTCCTATTCTCATACCCAGATATGTTGGGTTGGCTAAAATGTTCATTTGGGTTTTTTGGTAAGATTTTATGGAAAAAGCCCAAAGAACTTTTTGGCCAATACATATTTTTCTCATAATCTCTTTCTCGGTTAACTGCGTCATTACCCAGCCAAATGGCTCTCCAACCTTGAATTTCTTATTGTCTTCTTATTGATCTTAAGCTGCCCAAGCCTCTCGATGATAATTAAGTAAAATTAAAAATTCTGAACACTCCCCACTTAAATGTTCCCCCGCCCCCCAAAAAATCATTTTCAATTATTTAGGTCTTTAAATACCTCCCACTTCTTTATCTTTGTGCAGCTTTCCCCATCTGCCCAAAGTATTTCTTCCTCATTCAAAATTGCATTCTTCCTTCAAGGTCTAACTCTGATGGCAGCACCTTTTATGAGGGCCTTCCTTAATTCTATACTTCAGCATCAGACATTTTAGGACTTCGTACCTCTAGAGCACTTATCAGAGTCTGTTTTTTAATATAGATGTATCCTCAGTCTTTCTTCAACCAAATTCTGGCTTCCTTGTGATCAGGTACTACTTTTTTTTTTTTTAACATCTTTATTGGAGTATAATCGCTTTACAGTGGTGTGTTAGTTTCTGCTGTATAACAAAGTGAATCAGCTATACATACACATACATCCCCATATCCCCTCCCTCTTGCGTCTCCCTCCCTCCCCCCCTCCCTATCCCACCCCTCCAGGCGCTCAGGTACTACTTATTCTTTGTACTTGCTATAGCACAGTGAGTTCTTGTACATAATAGGGTACAACAAACACTGGAATTTGCTGAAACATCTCTTTGTTTCTTCATGTCTGAGGGCTGATATCATTAGTGATGTCTAAAATGGTAGACATTTGGTCATTTGCAGTTTTCCCTGCATTATAAAGTCCTATTTCTACTTTCTGGCAGCTGTTTTGAGAGGATTTCTTTATTTGTATGATGTGGATCATAATGTACATTCATATCCTTTACCTGTGTTATATAACAAAAATTCAACCGAGTAAATTTTAAAGATCTAATTGGCTTTATTTGAACAATTCATGAATCGGACAGCATCCCATCTAACAAGTAGAGAGGAGCTCCAAAGGATTATGGAAAGGGAAAGTTTTTGTTTTTGTTATCCACATCTTTATTGGAGTATAATTGCTTGACAATGTTGTGTTAGTTTCTGCTGTACAGCAAAGTGAATCAGCTATATGTATACGTATATCCCCATATCCCCTCCCTCTTGAGCCTCCCTCCCACCCTCCCTATCCCACCCCTCTAGGTTGTCACAAAGCATCAAGTTGATCTCCCTGTGCTATTCAGCAGCTTCCCACTAGCCATCCATTCTACATTTGGTAGTGTATATATGTCAATGCTACTCTCTCACTTCGTCCCAGCTTCCCCTTCCCCCGCTCCGCTGTGTCTGTCTATGTCTTTACTCCTGCCCTGCCACTAGGTTCATCAGTACCGTTTTTTTTAGATTTATGGAAAGTTTTTAAAGGCAAGACAAGGAAGTCATAAACAAAAGTTATTTCAGGCTTAAGTAACCTACCATGGGGGATGGACAGGGTCTGTCTGTGTGGCAGATTATCTCATCTTCCTTTTGGTGCTAACCAGAAAATTTCACTCTGACTGGTTAGGATTACATTCCTGGAGAAGGTTGTAACTGCAGTTAGGTTAGGTATTAAGTCTCGGTTTTAGCACAAGTGACTCCATTTTGTTTTTTTTTTTTTTTTTTTTTTTTTTTTTTTTTTTTCCCAATAGTATGTAGTAGCAAGTGGCTTTTCAGTGTGGACAGTTACGTTTCAAAAATCTTTTTGGAAGCTTCCTGAGAAAGTGGATATGCAAATGTGCAAAAACAGGCTATTGTTATGTTAGACTTAAATGTGAGTACCTTTTAGAATTGTACATAAGCAGTTTTACAGTAAAATTTCAGCCTCTTCATTGTAGGAATCTAATACAGGAAAAAGAACACATTTCTCCTTAGTGGCAAAATACATGTTCTGAGGGGAAATGTCTGTCTTTGAACAAGTTTGTCTTCCAGTATTATTACAGTATAATACCGTAAGCCTGTTATCTAATCTTGGCTTGTTATTTATTCTTGTTTTTCATTATAAATGAAGAAAAGTGATTTAATTTTAAAAAGAGGCTCTTCTGTTTCCTTCTCTTGGATAATGGTATCTTCATCCACCTTGAGTTTTAAATGGAAGGCTAAAGATCAATCTTCATTTCCCTTAACCACATACATCTGATTAATCACTAAGTCCTGTTGATTCTGCCTCAAAAAATGTTTTGTACTTTATCCTTACATTACAGACTCAGTTTGTAGCTTTACCAGTTGTCTAAGCTGGGGTTAGCAAACTTGTTTGTCAAAGGAGCAGTAGTAAATATTTTAGGCTTTATAAGCCACATAAAGTTTTTCTTTTTTTCTTGTTTTTGTTTGGTTTGGCTTTTGGTTTTTAACTGCTCTTTAAAAATATAAGGGCCATTTTTAGCTTGCAGGTCATACAAAAACAGGCCACAAGTAGCATGTGGGCAGGATATCGCCAGTGGACCATAGTTTGCTGCACTCTGTTCTAGGCTGTTGAAATAACTTCCTATTTGGATTCTTTGTCACCGGTATGTTACCCCATCCCCTCCTTCTTCCACATTACTGCCAGAATGATCTCTCTAAAATATGACTGTGTGACTTTTACATAAAACCTTTTATGTGCTCTATTAACTAAGTTTTTATACTTAAGGCATTCATATACCACCTCTGGGGTTTTTGCGTTTCTTCGTAAGATCTATCCTATTAGTTACTCAATATTTTTTATTGACTTTTTTCTGAAAGGAAATTTTGTATTATACCATAAACAGAAAATCAGTATTGATTGCCATAACTAGAAAACCAGCAAACAAAAGATAACAGTAAAAAAGAAATACGGAATTATTAAATGACTGTTTCATATACTACCCCATCATATAGGTACCACACTTCAAAAAACCACTGACTTATAAGATAAACCTTTTTTCCTTAGCGTCATACAAATCTCTTCGTAATCTTTTACACTGTTCACAGTAGTTGCAAGATGGCTGAACTAAAGCAGGAGATTGAAAGTCATTTTGGTAAGAGGCTAGAGATGCTGGCCTTATTCTGGAAATCTCATGATGCTGTCGTCGTTGATGTGGTTCCAAGTAAGCCTTAATGCTTTCTGGGCTGTTCTCAGGAAAGTGTGCTCATGACACATTGCTGAGGGTATCTTTAAGGGCAGTTGTCGAGAAGACTCTAGGAGCTGGCAAAGCCACAAAGTCTGCCCAGAGAGCTCAGAATGCCAAATGAGCATTCTGCACATTACCTCCTATATTGGCCAGTAAAGTCTTAAAATAACTTTCTCAATTGGTCATTTAAGTTTAATAATAGAAGACTAGTCATCACAGTGTGTAGTAACAGCTGTAGAAAGATGTCTCGCCTTTGCTTCAGCAACACTGACCATCTCACCATTTTCCTACTCTGGCATGCCTCTGTGATTTTGCATAGGCTTACCATTGGCTTTCAGTGCCGTTAATACAGGGCAAACTCCTACTTTTGATTCAAGACCCATCTCAGTAACCTGACTCTAACTCCTCTAGGCAAGTTAAGAAAAAAAAAAAAACAGCTTTACTGAGATATAATTCACATAAAGTTTACCCTTTTAAAAGTGTACAATTTAGTGGTTTTTAGTATATTCACACAGTCGGGCAATCATCACCACTACGTAATTTTAAACATTTCATCACCGCAAAAAGAAACCCCATACTCATCAGCAGTCATTCCCCATTCTCCCTCCCCTCGACCCTCTTAGTCCCTGGCAACCATTGTTTGTGTGTGCGTGTGTGTACATACATATATACACCACATTTTCTTTTTTACTTTTTTCTTTTTTTGCTATTAAATATATATATATATATATATTCTTCTATAATAAAGCCTTTTTTTAAAAAAAATAACTTCAAACTTACAGAAAAGTTTCAAATACATAGTACGGAGAGTTCACACATACCCTTCACTCAGATTCCCATAATGTTTATAATTTTCAAAACCACAGTACAGTGATCAAACCAGGAAATTAATATTAATATACTCCTGTCAGCTGAACTAAAGACTTCTTCAAATTTTAGTTTCCCCCTTATATCCCGTTGCAGTTCCACAATCCAGTTAGGATCCCACATTGCATATAGTTGCTGTGTCCTTCGTCCAAGCTGTGACAGTTCCTGAGTCTTTCCATATCTTTCACTACTTGATAATTTTCATACTTGTGGTCTTAAATATATTTTTAAATGCACAGATTTTTCAGCATGAAGAGCCTTCTCTGGTGGGTAACCCATCTCTTGAATCACCTTCAGTCATTAAAGAGAAATGACTGTGGCATTGTGATTTGCTGAAGCAGAGCCTCATACAAGTGTCAGGCTGTTCAGAATGCATCACTTTTATTTTTATTTATTTATTTATTTATCTTTCTTAACATTTTTATCGGAGTATAATTGCTTTACAGTGGTGTGTCAGTTTCTGCTTTATAACAAAGTGAATCAGTTATACATATACATATATCTCTTCCCTCTTGCATCTCCCTCCCTCCCACCCTCCCTATCCCACCCTTCTAGCTGGTCACAAAGCACCGAGCTAATCTCCCTGTGCTGTGCGACTGCTTCCCACTAGCTATCTATTTTACATTTGGTAGTGTATATATGGCCATATATACACTACCACTCTCTCACTTTGTCCCAGCTTACCCTTCCCCCTCCCCGTGTCCTCAAGTCCATTCTCTAGTAGGTCTGCGTCCTTATTCCCGTCTTGCCCCTAGGTTCTTCATGACCTTTTTTTTTTTAGATTCCATATATATGTGTTAGCATCCGGTGTTTGTTTTTCTCCTTCTGACTTACTTCACTCTGTATGACAGACTCTAGGCCCATCCACCTCACTACAAATAACTCAATTTCATTTCTTTTTATGGCTGAATAATATTCCATTGTATATATGTGCCACATCTTCTTTATCCAGTCATCTATAGATGGACACTTAGATTGCTTCCATGTCCTGGCTCTTGTAAACAGAGCTGCAGTGAACATTGTGGTACATGACTCTTTTTGAATTACGGTTTTCTTAGGGTATATGCCCAGTAGTGGTATTGCTGGGTCATATGGTAGTTCTATTTTTAGTTTTTTAAGGAACCTCCATACTGTTCTCCATAGTGGCTGTATCAATTTACATTCCCACCAACAGTGTATGAGGGTTCCCCTTTCTCCACACCCTCTCCAGCATTTATTGTTTCTAGATTTTTTGATGATGGCCATTCCTACCGGTGTAAGATGATATTGCATTGTAGTTTTGATTTACATTTCTCTAATGATTAATGATGTTGAGTATTCTTTCATGAGTTTGTTGGCAGTCTGTATATCTTCTTTGGAGAAATGTCTATTTAGGTCTGCTGCCCATTTTTGGATTGGGTTGTTTGTTTTTTTCATATTGAGCTGCGTGAGCTGCTTGTAAATTTTGGCAATTAATCCTTTGTCAGTTGCTTCATTTGCAAATATTTTCTCCCATTCTGAGAATTGTCTTTTCGTCTTGTTTATGGTTTCCTTTGCTGTGCAAAAGCTTTTAAGTTTCATTAGGTCCCGTTTGTTTATTTTTGTTTTTATTTCCATTTCTCTAGGAGGTGGGTCAAAAAGGATCTTGCTGTGATTTATGTCACAGAGTGTTCTGCCTATGTTTTCCTCTAAGAGTTTGATAGTGTCTGGCCTTACATTTAGGTCTTGAATCCATTTTGAGTTTATTTTTGTGTATGGTGTTAGGGAGTGTTCTAATTTCATTCTTTTACATATAGCTGTCCAGTTTTCCCAGCACCACTTATTGAAGAGGCTGTCTTTTCTCCATTGTATATTCTTGCCTCCTTTATCAAAGATAAGGTGACCATATGTGCGTGGGTTTATCTCTGGGCTTTCTATCCTGTTCCATTGATCTATATTTCTGGGGGGTTTTTTGCCAGTACCATAGTGTCTTGATTACTGTAGCTTTGTAGTATAGTCTGAAGTCTGGGAGCCTGATTCCTCCAGCTTCGTTTTTGTTTCTAGATTGCTTTGGCTCTTCGGGGTCTTTTTACACCACATTTTCTTTATCCGTTTGCCCATTGATGGATACTTAGGTTGTTTCCACATCTTGGCTATTTTTAATAACGTTGCAATAAACATGTGGGTACATAGAATATTATTTTCCTGTTCATCTATTGGACTTTTAGCTCCTAGATCTTAGATGTCTTTATCTGGATACACAGAGAATCTAGCAGAGCATGTGGCATTTCAGAAAACACTTAATAAATGAACTTAGCTTTTAATTATTATATGTATGTAATCATTCAGTGCTAGTGTTAAGACTAATCGCCACTTTTAATTATGGACACACATGACTGTAGTTTAAAGGAAGAAGACTTGATTTAATAACAGTGATTAGGGTTGGAGTCCTGAATTGAATGAACCAAAAGATTTCTCAAGTGGTTTTGTTTTCTGTGATTCTTGGTTTATAGAAGTATAGTGGCCTTGGCTGTTAGTGAAACAAGGCTTTGGTTTACTCATCAAGGATGATTTAGTGATTTATGACTTGACAGTACTTAAAAAGAAACAGTGGCTGCAATCCATCTATTTTTATGAAAACACAGTTGTTTTTTTTGAATCAACTGTGGTTCACCTCTTTTTTTTTTGCGGTACGCGGGCCATTCACTGTTGCGGCCTCTCCCGTTGCAGAGCACAGGCCCGGGACGCGCAGGCTCAGCGGCCATGGCTCACGGGCCCAGCCGCTCCGCGGCACATGGGATCCTCCCGGACCGGGGCATGAACCCGTGTCCCCTGCATCGGCAGGCGGACTCTCAACCACTGCGCTACCAGGGAAGCCCTGGTTCACTTCTTTTAGTGTAAATATATAATCCTTGAAAGGAAATAATCCTGAGATATATTTATGAGGTTTGATTTTATGAAATATTAGGGAAAAATTCTAAAACAAGCATCTAAGGGTAAATACATCCAAGTGAATATTGCTCCCTTCAGAAGAGCCGCTGTTGGAGGTGATGTACTTACTTCAAACCCTGATGCCTTTGAGCACACATTTTTAAGGAAATACATTTTTGGACGTGTTGTCAAAGTCTAAAACATGTTCTTTTTAAATGTGGTGGGAAAATCTTCATATTTGAAATTTTTAATGAGGCAAAATGTCATTTAGTAATATATTTGTTTAAGATGAGTTTTTTCTTATGTGACATATAAACTGGCTCTTAGTAATATTTGAAAGGAGGGGCCCCAAAGGAGTTTTCACTAATGACAGCCTCATTGGAATAAGAGTTTAAAGACTCAAACATAACTGCTTTGAAGCAAAATGTAAAGAAATTTAGATATGTGACATTTATGTTTAAAATTTAAATCAGTTTATAGTCAACTCACTGTTAATATATGAAGATGTTTTACTAGTTTCAGGTGACTCCTTCATCCTTTGATTACTTTTACTGTGTTTTAAAGAGACTAGCCTTTACAATGTGTTTCTAAGTTTATATTTTATGTCCTGCAGATTTTTTTTTTTTTTAATTTAGTGTCAGGGCAAGAGACTCATAACACTTCATTAAAGTATACTTTGTTAAGCAAGAAAGATTTCATTTACTCATTGTAGAAAAGCCATACCTTGAGGAAATACTAGAGCCTGTAGATAGATGAAATTATTCTTAAACATTTATTGGCTTTCTTTATTTGTCATTGGTATGAGGAAATGCAGCTGAGGATCTGATGCTAAGTAATAGAACTGGTAAGTGGATGTGGGCTATGTGCCAGTTACCCTTACACTATACAGTGTCTCAGGTGCAGCTGTGGTCACTGAGGCTTTGGTTGGCAAGGAAGGGCCTTCCAGTGGTTTTTGTGGTGTATGGCATCTTTATTTTTCCTTAGTGGTGTTTTGTTCTTTTCTTTCTCGATGAAAAGCCATTAAATCTTAGTTTATTTTCTGTTGAGGCAAGCATTTGACAGGCATTTGAACTCCCTCAGCCTTCCAGAAGTGTTCACTTTGTTTTTTTGAGCTGTGACTACGGGCAACAAAATAGCACAAAGTAAAAAATTACATTTCCTGGTATTGAGTATTTCATCAGATTTATTTGATACTTGGCCTTGAGATACCCATTTGAAATATTCAGATGTCTAATTTTTTACTGATAAATCATGTCTTCCATGGAATAAATAAATAACAAACCTTGTAAATTAGTTATTTGAAGTGTAACTAAAGAAGACAGATACATGGGGAATTATGTACCACTATGGGTTCAGTTATCTCCACTTCTGATCTTTTTAATTACCGAGAATTTCTTATACAAGACATAGGAGTAATATTTACAATACTTATGTAGCACCTACAAAGTGCTTTAATACACATGTTTTATCTATTCTTTAAAATACCCATGTGGAACATGTGTTCTTAACAAGATTTTTACCAGAGGACACATTTAATCGTTTACCCAAGATAACAACACAGGCTTTTGGTGACAGTCTTATCTCACGCTCTTTCTATAAAATCCCAGTGTACTTTAAATACTCTTTGAATTGTTTTGATCAGAAAAAACTACAGTTTTGCTGCTTTTATTGTGTGTTTGTGTGTGTATGTTTAATTTCTGTACTTAGATTTCATCAATAACTTCCAACAAATTCAGAATATCAGGCCATGGTTTATTGAAAAGATAAATGGGTGTATTGGGCATATGTCTCAACTGGTTCCTGAACGTGTTTAACAGAGTTGGGGCCGTTGAACCAAAGTGACATTTCGTAAAAAATGAGCTTCTTAAGAACCTCACTTGTATCAGTTTTTTTGTTTTGTTTTGTTTTGTTTGCGGTACGCGGGCCTCTCACTGTTGTGGCCTCTCCCGTTGCGGAGCACAGGCTCCGGGCGCACAGGCTCAGCGGCCATGGCTCACGGGCCCAGCCACTCCGCGGCACGTGGGATCCTCCCGGACCGGGGCACGAACCCATGTCCCCTGCATCGGCAGGCGGACTCTCAACCACTGCGCCACCAGGGAAGCCCCAGTGTATCACAGTTTTAAAAGTGTGGAGCAGACTAATCTGCTTAACACATTATTAACACATTGAGGTGGCTTTTTTTCCCTCTGTTTCCTTGATTTCCCTTGAGCAATCTACATGTACTAAATTGTTCACAGGTATCAGAATTAACCTTTCTCTGAAATTGTTCCAAAGGTAACTCCCCACTGCCCAGAACTAATTTCTTATATGACAAGTAGCAGCCTAGCCAAATCCCCTTCATTCATAACTTTTCTTTCATCTCTCTTTTCTCTGGACTATGAAGCTAAGACTTTGACCTATTGGAAGAAACTTAGGCTCTAGAATAAGAAAGACTTGAGGTTTGACTTGGTCTGTCTTAAGTAGGTTATTGTTAGCGCACCAGTCATATCTTTGATCTGTATTAATTCATCCTTTTATTTAATAAATTCAGATCAAGCTGGCCCCTCGCCCCCCTCCGCCCCGAAAAAAAACCTCCTAGCAGGAGGTGATAATCTACACAGAAATAAAAAGGATGAATAAAGGTTTGCCAGGGGAAGAAGAGGGAAAGGAGTGTAGTGGTGAGAACATGAAGAATCTCTGAGGGCCTGATGGCAAGAGAGAGCCTGGTGAATTACAGCGACAGAAAGATGTTTTGTTTGAACTATACAGTGTGAGGGAGCTGGAAAATCTTAAGATGATACTGTAAAGGGTGGCAAGGGCCTGATCATATAGTAAACCATATTGAGAATTTAGATTTTATTCTGAGACATGGGAAATGATTGAAAGTTTTTTGGAGGGGTTTTTTTGGTTGTTGTTGTTCATTTGCTTTGTTATTAGGAGAGAAAAGAGCTTGTCTGGTTAGATTTGTTGGAGAACAATCCTGACAGCAGTTAACCATGTAGAGCTAACGTAAGCTAATATAATAAGTATGTGCTTCCAAGAAATCTGATAGTGCATTTCTGTCTCTGATCCATGATACCCTCTAGTTTCTTAACCACCCCTCCCTATTCACAGTTCATTTTGCATCATCTCATTTTCTTACTCAACCTAGAGCCCTTGGACAGCTGTTTCAATAGTTCTTTTCTAAGATCTCTTGCATTTTTCAAAGACAAAGCAGGTGATAAAACACACTTGGTATACATATTAGCATTTTGGTATATTTATCTTTTTTGTTGTTTTTATACATAGTTCTATAACATACATGTTTATATATCCTATAGTTTTTGCTTATCTTATGCATTTTCCACTTTTCAAACTTAAAAAAAAACCTCTACATAAATATTTGTATTGGACACGTAATATTCTGGCCAGTGGCTCATCATTTACTTGACCAGTTTCCTAATGGTAGATATTTAGCATTCTGTTTTTCTTGCTATTAGAAAGAATGCTGGTGTTTACCTAGAATTTACTAGGTTAAAGGTTAAAGTATTTTAGGTTTTTGATCATTGCTGTGTTGCCCTCCCGCATAATTGGTATAATAATTTAAAGATATGCAGGTTATGACTTGTTGAATGAGGAGGCACAGGCCACCCACTTGGGGTTGGCAAGTAGCTCCCTCAATTTTCAAGGGAAATGAAAACCCCTGGGGTCATTTTGATTGAAGGCTCAGTTTCAATACACTCAGACAAAGGAAGTAAAGTCACAAGATTTATTATTTAGAGATGCCAGAAACGTCGCCGGGGGATGGGGGGCGTGCACAGTGAGCTGGGGGAAGAGCAGTCCTCTTCCCCAGTTCAAGAGATACAGTACAGGGTAGGAAGCACCTCTTGTAAGGTGGCTGGGATGACAGTCACTTAAATTTTTACAGGCTTGACTCTAAGTGCTTATTTTAAAAGGTGCCCCAGGAAAAGCAAAGTGGGAACTTCTGGTGGTAATCCTAATTTGAGTCCTTATCTAAATGTCCAGACTCTGGGTCTGTGTAGGGTTGTCATACTGTAAAATGCTTAGGCAGCAACTCAGAATAGCTATTTTCTTTTTTTTTTTTTTTTTTTTT
>NW_006779100.1:1588860-1625816 GCF_000442215.2 Lipotes vexillifer | reverse complement strand
GACCGGGGCACGAACCGGTGTCCCCTGCATCGGCAGGCGGACTCTCAACCACTGCGCCACCAGGGAAGCCCCCAGAATAGCTATTTTCTCATCGCAATTGCCAATTGCTGTCCCAAAGAGTTGTACCAGTATGTGAATGTGACTATTTCCTAATGTCTTCCTCAGCATTGATTTTTTTTTTTTTTTTTTTACTTTTTAAAAAATTGCTTGCTGTTTCAGTAATAAGCGTGGTATCACATTTTATTTTTATTTCTCAGTTATTATGTGGTTTGCCATATTCCCATATACTTATCAATCCCCATGCTTCCTATCTTTTAAACATTCTGTTTGTGTCCTTTACCCACTTATCCATTGGGAAATCTAAGTATTTTTCTTATCAATTTTATGAGCATTTGATTAACAATCTCCTTTACGTTTTTCTCTTTGAGTATTTGTGTGTGTGTGTGTGGTTCGCGGGCCTCTCACTGTTGTGGCCTTTTCCGTTGCGGAGCACAGGCTCCGGACGCGCAGGCTCAGCAGCCGTGGCTCACGGGCCTAGCCGCTCCGTGGCATGTGGGATCTTCCCGGACTGGGGCACGAAGCCGTGTCCCCTGCATCGGCAGGCAGACTCTCAACCACTGCGCCACGAGGGAAGCCCTATATCTGTTGTTTTTTATTCTGGAATAATGTTTAAAAGATTGATGATAATGGGCATTGTTGTTTTGATTCTGATTTTAATAGAAATATAATTTTTTACTTTTAAGCATGACATTTACAATACATGGTATCATTCCTTATCTAGTTCTTACAATGTATTTCATAAGGAATAATCTTATAAAGGTTTTAAACTGACTTTTGTGTGACATTTTTGGTGTAAAGGAATTTGCTGTTGCTTCAGAACGTTGTTATGGAAGATTATTGAATAGCACATATTTGTCATCTTTTAAGTTAGGCATAGAAGACATTTTCTCATTCTGCTGTGATAAGAGAATGTTTCTCTGACTTTCTTCTGGGTCCCCGTCTCACTAACATCTGAACCTGAATCCTGGAGGGTGAAGGATCAGGGACTGAAGCAAAAAATATACTATTTCATTTTCATGCTCTTAGAGTGTGGCGCTTGGGTGTTTACATATGTGGGAATTTCTCAAAGCACTGGGTTTGGACACACACATATAATAATACTAACAGCAAAATTACTGCGTGTAGAATGTGGGGAGCCAAGACACTGTGATAAGACTGTATATGAATTATGCCATTTATTCCTCAGGAAAAAACACCCACTATGAATAAGTTCTGCCAGCCCATATGACTTAGGGCATTGGTAACTTGCCCAGGGTGGCACAGTTGAGAAGCGGCAGAGACAGGATTTAGGCCTAGAGCATTTGACACCAGAGCACAATACCCTTCACCGCTGTTTTATCCCTTATTGCATTTGCTTTTGTGTTTGTGCTCTTATTTGAATTCTCTTGACTGGGGAAAAACAAAAGTTACTTGTAAAATGAAATCAAACCTTAGGTATGGATGGATGGATATATAACTTATGAGCTTGAGAGATAGACACTGAGGATAATACATTTTGAAATGTTTATGGGGCCCAGTAATACGGTAGTTCTTTTTGAGTGGCAAATACTGCTCGCTTCTCTATCAGTAATGATAAGAACACAGTTTCCTTAGAAGGAAGTATGTAATTACTCTAAGGCTAGATAATACTTCTTTCTGAGGACTTAAGAGTCTGTGTGGTTGACATATGTTGTACTTGTAAATTTACTGCATTTTTTTTCTCTGCATTCTGCAGACACATCAGTAAGATTGGCATAATTTATAGGTGCTGCTAATGCTATAATACATAATTTCACTTTTTGGTCACTTTTCCTCATAGGATTTCTAAGACAGCATTGAATTTTTGGCACCCTCAGAGTGAAAGACAGTTACCTTTAAGAAACCTACTTTCTGTGCAATTCTGTGTGTGGTTTTTTAAAACAAGATGCAAGTATGTGGTAGATTAGGAAATATCTAAGCAATTAGCCTCTACCATTGATGGTGAAGATACTAGATTGTTGATTGGGAGGGAGGAGAAACAGCTTGCCCATTTTCAAATCACTTAGGGACTATTTCATATAATTTCCTTTCTTCGTGGTGAGATTCCCTCCTGACAATAGTGAGCCAGTTAGGTTTGCCAGGGCAGAAAAATGTTCAAGAGGCACTGTCCTAAGTCAGTATAGGAGAGGAACTGCTTCGTTGAAGCTTAAAAGTAATTTTTCCATAAGCCTGCCCCTTAAAAAGAAAGAAGGAAAGATAAAAGAAAGAGCACATTAGAAGGTTGTTACTTTTCTCTGTCTCTGAATAGAAATGCTTCCAAATGTGGAAAGAAGTCTTAGTTTTAAAATTCCTTAGGAAGGAGCCCAAAAATTTCTATCTGTAGTCTTTTACCAACTCTAAGAATGCTTGAAATAGATTCTTCCTTATGTCTCACAAATTAAATTCCTCATTTGTGGCTCACCCATTTCAGTTATGCTGCCTTGCATTTTAATCTAGCTGTGTTTCTGGGCCTCTTTTTCTGACTCTTGGCTATTACTTATGTTTTTCTCTGATTCAAAAGATGGCTTACTTGTATATTTGTAGAAAATTCTCAATTTTCTTCTAGTTGAAGTCCCAGTGCAGTTTGGAGTGTCAAGATCTGTCCCATGCCCAGCTGTATTCCTATTGTCTCTTTTATTGGGTTCATCACCTGGTCGTAGCACCAGATGAATCCCAGCCGCCTTTCCCTTTCCTTCCCTTCCTTAGTACCGCCCATGTTTGTTAGACCCCCATGATTTTATCCCGAAACTAATCTTATTTTTAACTTAGGTAAGTCAGATTCTAACTTCTGATGTGCAAAAGATAAATTTCCCTCTCCTGCACATAGGAGGCTTTTAATTTTTTAAATATTTTAGCATGTCTTTAAGCTTGAAATTTTTATTACATTTTTAATACTTTCCTTAAATACAAAAAACAACACCATTAAACTTTACTTATCAAAATGCAAAGCCTAGTGTCTTCTAGCTTTTTGAAGAGCTTTTGTCCATTATATAATCTGTAAAGTAGCCAAGAGTTCCTCAGAAGCAGGACATCATTTAGATTTAAAACAATCATGGCTTGTGTGCAAAATAATGATGTGACATAACCATTCATAGGGAGGCAACCACAGTTTTACTTTATGTGGTGACAGAACTGTTGGATACCTCCAATATTACATTTGCCATGAAGACTTTACCAAGGTACCCTAGAACAAAAAAAGGTTAAGTCATTTTGATTCTACCAAGTAGATTAAGTTGGTATGACTAGAAAGCCAATGACACAGTTATGAGCATAGACCTTTTATTTTTTCCCAGATGTTTGACAGTGTAAACATACATAAAATACATATTAAACTTGAGATGCTTTATATTTTGTGCAGTAAATTGAAGCCTTAAAAAGAAAACATTTCATTAAAAAAAAAGAAACTCATTAGTTTTACTTCATTAAGACAGTAAAATAGCAGCAAGTACCAAGACATTGTGCACTTCTTTATTTAAGACGAGTTGCTTCATTTACATCAGAGTCAGAAATGTAAGACTGGCTTTCTTGAATACTTAATATAGCTTGAGTCACTGGTTAGATAGGGGCATATTTTCCCAACTATACATCAGGGAGGAGTTCTTTCATTAATTTCAGAAAATGCAGACCCTTAGCCAGCCAGCATGACCACAGCATTGAGCATTAAGAGAAACGAAGCATTTACTTTCCAAGCACTTGCCACAGAAGAAGGTAAGCGAGTCTTTACATTTGTGGTTGTCTCTTCCCTCCGTAAGTTAAGGGTTGTGCTTTGTTGAGGCATTTCAGAGAAATTATTTGGCATGCCACTAGTAATACTTAGGGTCATGGGTGTTGGGGATGATTTTGTTGAGCTAGTGAGGCTTGTGTTTGTAACCATTCCATCTTGGAGGTGAATAGTTAGAGTTGCAGCTGCTGCTTCATGTGAATTGATCGTTTCTGTGGATGTATCTTCTGGATAGGGCACAAAAGCCTTGTCAGTGCTAGTAAAGGTGGTGTCTTTGCTTAGAGTGGCACCAAACGTTGTTTCCTTTGTTCGATATTGTTTGGGTATTTTGGTCACTTTGGATTGAGTTACCATACTCAGAGAGTTAATGGTGTCCACTGTCTGCATCCCACTTACAGTGAACAAGCTTGAGGTAAATCCAGAAGGTGTGGGGTATGTGTTATGTTCCTTCCAAGGTGATATCTGGCTAGAACAGGGAGTCCCTATTACATGGGCTTTTGTTTCCATCATCCACTTAAGTAAGTAAGTAATGTTTTGTTTATGGTCACATGACCACCTGTTATTGTAAAGGGTTATCTCTTGCAACTGAAAGAGTTGGTCAAAAGCTTGATCTGGAATGAATGTGAACTTATTGTTGTGCAGGTAAAGATGTGTGAGATTTGTCAGGTTTATTAATGTTCCTGGAAGGATTTGTGTCAAGGAATTGTTAGACAGGTCCACAATATGTAGTTTGGAGGGCATGTTGGTTGGAACTGTCCAGAGTTTGTTACTACTGAGGTTGAGAACCTCAAGACTTCTTAGTGTATTTTTAATGAGGACAACCTTTTCCAGCATATTCTTAGAAACATCCAGATATTTAAGGTTCCATTGATAAGCAGTATCAGATTTTTCAAGCAGTTTAATGTTGTTGTTAGCAGCAGACATGTTCCAGAGGGACCGAGGTAACTGAGCAGGCAAGCTTTCAAGCCTGTTGTTTGAAATGTCCAGGGTCCTCAGATTGGTGTACTGGGTTAACTGGTTATGCAGATCAGTAAAGTGGTTATAAGACAGATTTAAACGGATAATATTCTCTTGCAGTCCAGATGGTAATGTAGTCAAGTTTCTGCCTGAACAGTCCACATGCCTGTGCCTCTCGGTGCATATACATTGGAGAGGGCAAATGCATAAAATACCAGGTGTGAGAAACAGAAGGATGAACAGGCTGGGAGACATTTTCAATATCTGATATTCCATCAAAGCCTGGAAACAAACAGATACACCCTTCTTTTAATATGCAAATACAATTAGGCATCTGCATGGGTCAGTTAGCATTAGGCAAAATTTTCAATAAACCTCGTTGTTGTTGAGTTCTTTTATAATAGTTCCAGTGATTAAACTAACAAAGCTCCCCTTCATTTATAGTCCAAATGCTTAATCCTTCAATTGGGGCTATGTGATAGAGACTCTCTCCCCTACTGTCTTCTGCATTTTCTCATTTATTTTCTCCCTTCTTTGACCGTAGTCTTTCTTATTTGTCTTCCCAGAATGTTGATATTATAAAATGGCATTCTCGGCAAATAAAGAGTCGGAATCTTAAGCTATTACTATTTTTGATAATATCCTTCCTTACTCAGATGGGAAAAAATGGCTGTCGTGTCTGTTTTGGTTGTTTATTTTTATTTTTGGTTTTTTGTTTTTTTCAGATCTCTGCAGTAATAAAATAGTCAATATGTATGTAAGATGAGATTTTATTTAGATATTAAGACAGTACTTTGAAATGCATCTTTGTCTTTTCAGGATAAATATATCCTTGCAAAACATTTTAAGGCACTTGAAAAATCTGACCAACACCATACCTTTAAATCTCACATTTTATAAAGTGATTTCTTTTCTGTATATTTCAGTGCCGATTCTAAAGGAAAACAATGTGTATATTTACAAAGTGAATGAATATTAGAAAGAAATCCCTCAACTGACACTGCAGCAAATTTCTGGTGCATGCACTTGCTATTGAATATATATTCAATCCTAACGTTGACTTTCTCTTAAGAAAAGGAAAAAGAAAAAAATTCCGAAGTCGATTTTTTTACTGATTTAAATAACAGCTTACCATAGTGTTGTCTTCTTCATCAGCATCTCATTTTCTCCGGGAAACTTAAGCTTAAAGGTCGCCTTGTTCTGGAAAGTAGGAACCGCTTCTGGCTGTGGGCTGTGCTTGCCTGCTCAGCTGCATTGTGTTGCTGTGAGCTGAAGCTCTGCAACCACCTGATCAGTACCACATAGGAGGACTGCAGAGCTGTCATTGGTGCTGACTCAAATTTATTGCAAGAGGTGCACACGCAACAGAATGGACCAAAAGAATTTTTTTTTTAATTTAGTGTTAAGTGTACCCATATATCTCAGATTTGCTGTAGGATGGAAAACCTCGTGCACATTAGACCTGGCCTTTACCCATTTCTGTGTATTTGAGCTTAGGCTCCACATTTTAACATTCACCTCGTGAAGAATCTGTGGTTCTTTTTATTGTGCCTACTGTTCATTCATTTTATACACTGAAAAATGTTGAAAATGAATTTGACCTTCCTTGTGGATGGTTTTCTAAGATATTAGTTTAACTATTTTTAACTCTGCCTTTTTATTTTTTCTAAAATGGTACAGTTGTCTTATCACTTTTTAAAATAACATATTACAATCTGTTTGATTTTTTTATGTACCCCCCCCCGCCAAATATGGTGATTATTATATACAATCAGGTTTTCAAATTTATCAACCACCTAATTGTTCATCTTTTGGAGAAGTACAAAAGTACTTAAATATGATTATTTTGTTTTTATCTTTCTGATACAAAGGATTGTTTGACCCAGGCTATGCACAAACGAGGCTGCATTTTTTAATGAGCATCTAATTCTTTCAATTATCAGTTCATGTAGTAAAGTAAATGTATTTTATTTGATGTCTTTTGGGTTAAGGATTTTTTTCTTCATGAAATTACTTTGGTCAGTGGATATGAATATTGTTGTCTCCAGAGACATCTTTGGTACTATATGAGTGACCATTTATTTGATTTTATGTTTTAAAAATAATAGCATAGCGGCTTCCTGGTGGTTGAGAGTCCGCCTGCCGATGCAGGGGACACGGGTTCGTGCCCCGGTCCGGGAAGATCCCACATGCCGCGGAGCGGCTGGGCCCGTGAGCCATGGCCGCTGAGCCTGCGCGTCCGGAGCCTGTGCTCTGCAGCGGGAGAGGCCACAACAGTGAGAGGCCCGCGTACCGCAAAAAAATAAAATAAAATAATAATAATAATAGCATAAATATTAGTTGATTTCTTCAGAACGTTTCACATTTTATCTTACTGAGAAAACAATTTACATTGTTTTTAAATTACATGAAATAATGTAAAAGGGAAAACTTTCATTTAGGGGCTTTATAAAATAAGACCAGATTTATGACAGCTTCTGCTCCACTCTTTTTTTTTTTTTTTTTTGCGGTACGCAGCCTTCTCACTGTCGTGGCCTCTCCCTTTTTGATTTATTTCCATCTGATGGGTAATAGTATCTCAGTTTAATTTTAAATACATCTTTCTTATTATAAGAAAAGTTGTATACTTTATATATGTTTTTAAGGATCATTTAAATTTTTCTTCTGTGACTATTTTTTATATGTTTTGCATGTTTTTTCTAGTGCGTTGTGGGTATCCCCCCCCACCCCCAGTCTGTATTTAAGTTTTTTAAACTTTAGGGATATTAGCCCTTTGTCTTAACTTAAGTTGCACATTTTTTCCCCAGTTTGTCCTTTGTCTTTTGACAAAGGTATGTTTTTTCTTTTCTAATAGTGTTTGTTTTACATTTAAAAGTTTTATGTAATTGGACTTCCTTTTTTTTTTCTTAATTAATGCTTCTGGATTTTGAGTCTCAACTAGGAAGGTTTGTCCCACTTTCAGATTATAAAGGAATTCACTCATATTTCTTCTGTTTTTTATATAATTTTATATAATTTCATGTTTTATATTTATATCTCTGATTTATTTGGTGTTTATTCTAATGTAGTATGAAGTATGGATCCAGTTTCATCTTTTTCAAGTACCTATCCAGTTGTCCCAATACTGATTTGAGATTTGAGTCTGTTTCTGGACTTTCCATTCTGTACCATTGATCTGTCTAATCATGTACTAATATCGCAGTGTTTTACTTATAGGTGCCCATATATTTTGCTACTTTACTTTTTGTTCAGAACTAGGTAATAACAACAATTAGAGTCACTCTCATCTAATTCATTGTGTTGCCCACCACCAACACCAAATGGAATACATGTGTGATAAATGTATGTTGCAACGTGTGAGGTAGGTGCTCTTTGGTCCTATGTTAGTGAAAAGAATGCTGAACCAGGAGTCAGGGAACAAACTCAGCTTTCACTACCACTTCTAAGCAAGTCACTTACTCTCTCTGGGCCTGTTTTCTCAGCATTTAACAAATAAAAGGAGCTGAACTAGATGGTCTTGAGGGTTGTTCTGAACCTGGTTAATGGGATCTGGTAAGAGCACCACTGGTGTGTGGTATGCAGTTCAGTCTACCTTTTATTCCCCTGTGCCTTGTCCTTTTGCCGTAGTCATGAAATAAACTTTCTCTTCTGAATCCTGCTTCTTTAGTCTTTTCTGTAGGTTTTTCTTTGTTCCAGCGTTTTCTTTTCTCCTGTGTTTCTTTAGCTTGCGTTTCTTTCTGCTGATTAGGCAAAGGATTGCCGCTGTTTGGCTGCTCAGCTTCCACTGACCTCAGTGGGGAAAACTGCATTCAGTAAATAGGAATTACTTTCCCCCTGGCAGAGAATTTCTTAAAAAAACAAAAAGCAGCTGCTGACAGGAGTCTGTTCTTCCGTTGTACAAAGAACAGAAGGAGAAAAGCTGCCTCTGTAGTGTTTGAAGAAATCAGACACGACTATGACCAGGTCATCAGCTCTTTGATTTGTCTGTGAGGGTTGGTATTTCCCAATACTTCTCCTTCAAGAGGTCAGGAAAGAAAGTGATGAAAAAGAAGAGCAAAAGTATGGAAAGAGCCCGTTAGGTAACAATCCTATATGTAAACAAGAAAGGTTATGGTGATTTAAGGCATGTCAAAGTCTTGACCAAATATAAAAACTTCATACCTTATTTACCCTAACTAGAATACTTAAAATTCAAACGAATAAGCGGAAATTCTTAACCTCCTAATTGTTGCTAAATAAATTAACCTCAAAAATGGTAAGTTTGAAAAATATATGAAAGAACTTTTTAATGTGGAAGACAGAGGAAAACCAATGTAATATGACAATAAACATCATGCTTATTCAAGAAAAATAAGAAGTGCAAAGGAAGTGTGTCTGCAGATAAAAAGTTTTTTAAGAGTCAGTAAGGGACTCCTTAAAAGATTTAAAGAGAAACATTGTATATAAAATTTCAATGTCCAAAAGTCTGCTAGTTTTTATTAAGATGGAGCTTTATTGGTTTCTTGAACACCAGTGCTGCCAGTAAATACTATATTTTATTCTGAAAAATCCCAGAGCTATGAGAGGTTCTCCAAGGGTAGGTTACCACTATGGCCTCCGTCTTTCATTCTAAGTGACTGTCCCCCGAGTTCGGGTGGGGTAAGGGGGGAGAATGTGCGCTTTCGGGCAGAGGAGCACTTCTACAGGCATGGGCTGGCATCTCCACAAGGATCAGCCAGTGGACTCTCTCCGTCTTAACTTTGACAAACACTGGGCCTGCCCCTACTCTGATAACTCAGATTTATCACTTGTCAGGTAATGAATAAAAGATGAAATTCTGGGCTTCGCTGGTGGCGCAGTGGTTGAGAGTCCGCCTGCTGATGCAGGGGACACGGGTTCGTGCCCCGGTCTGGGAAGATCCCACATGCCGCGGAGCGGCTGGGCCCGTGAGCCATGGCCGCTGAGCCTGCGCGTCCGGAGCCTGTGCTCCGCAATGGGAGAGGCCACAGCAGTGAGAGGCCCGCATACCGCAAAAAAAAAAAAAAAAAAAAAAAAAAAAAAGATGAAATTCTGTGTAAGAAAGGTAGTTAAGAGTTTTTTAAAGTTGAGAACCATCTGTATTTTGATACAATCCTTTTTTGCTGAAAAAAGTCATCCGAATTTGGAATGAAGCCATAGAGGTTTGGTGGGGGGTTTTGGGGGGTTTTTTGTTTGTTTTTCTTTTATAAGATTTAATTTTTGGGGGGTGCTTGAGGCATATAAAGAAACTTTGGGAATGCCCTGGCAGTCCAGTGGTTAGGACTCCACACTTTCACTGCTGAGGGCCCGGGTTCAATCCCTGGTCACGGAACTAAGATTCCACAAGCTGTGCAGCACAGCCAAAAAAAAAGAAGAAGAAACTTTTTGAAGTGGCTATAGTTCTAAAATGTGTGTTCCCCCAACAAGATAAGAAAGTGTCTACATTTTATGGTGTGTGCTCATATTTTTTTCAGAGTAAATGTCCCCAACTCAGCCCCTCAATTTGATGCTTTAATATGTTTGTCTGACAGTTTCCAATGAGAGCTAAAAGGAAATTTATTCTCAAATAGACTTGCATTTTAATCTCTCATCCCTACAAACTTGGAATATTTATTTAATACCCGAGGTATTAATTTAAAACTTACAGTTTTGTTTAAAACTTGGAGTATATATTTAAATTCTCGCACACACACACTCCCTCAAACTTTGAAATGGAAAAATAAAATTTTATTTATTCAAGGTAACTTTATACACAGCTTTTCAGGAAAAAAAATATCTCTTGGGTAATAATAAGCATATGTAGATTGCTTGTTTCCAAAATGGCTAAGTTATTGATACACATACCATCCACATATGTAAAATGTACTGTACATTAAAGTTAGGGCCTATAGCCAGTAAATAGACCACTGTTATATAATTTTTTTTTTTAAGTTCCACTTACGCACATAGGCGTTGAGCAGATGTCAGGTAGTTCCTGAATAAAAATCAAAATTGGCTACCAATTGCCATTTAATATATTTCATCACATGAAGAAAAACAAAAGATTGGAGTCCTTTGAGAAGAATAGAAAATCAGCTAAAAAGCAAGTGGTAGTTATAACAGTTCTGCAGGTGGGGGTGGCGGGGATTCATTGAGATTTTGATCAGAGTCAGGAGGACTAGGGAACTGCTGACCCTGGATCTCCTGGTTTTTCATAAAATCTCCTGGAGGCAGGGTCAAGTTAAGTGAGTCAGGGGGAGGTGGAAATGACTGTTTGAACTCAGAATCATGATCTTCACAGACTTGATTGAGGCAGTCCAGAGATGGTGGGAGATTGGTGGAGTCATTTGGAAGAGGAGATACAGTTGTCACTGTGGGTCTGTCAGATTGGTTACTCTCCTGTCCTTCCAAATCAAGAGAGGGAGGAGGCGGTGGAGGCGGATCTGCATCATCTGAAGAGGAAACAGCAGTGCCAATTGTTGATCCATCAACACTGTCTTCTGATGTGCCATTTGCTTGATCTTTTATTTTCTCTGTTTTGGGAATGTTAGAATCTTCAATGTTTTCGTTTGATTCAAACAACTTAATTTCTAAGTCATCTGCTAAAAGTGTGCTTTTGCTTGGTTTCCAGGCCCTAAGTGAAACAATTGATGTACGTTTTGGGAACACTTCATTTTCTCTAATGTTATCCAGACATACGTCAGGGGTTTCACCATCAGCAAATGGAGACCTACCTGCCCAATTTTGATCATGTAACACTGGTTTTCGCAAGCATTTCCACAGTACAATCATGATTATAGCTACCACCATAGAAGTCAGAACTAAACCAATTATTATGGCCACTGTTGAATTAGAATTGGTTTTCTGTGGGCTCTTGTTTTTAGTGGTAGTTTCTAGGTTGAATCCTGGTGTACTCCTAGGTGAACTTCTGACAGTTGGTGTTGGTTGTATGGATAGATTATGAGCAGTTGGCGGTATTGATTTTCTAGAGGAGGTGTGGATAGATGATGGTTGTTGAGTGGGAGTATAGACAGATGGTAGTGGTTGTCCGGTAGAAGAATGGGCAGGTGTTGATCGTTGTCTGGCAGAGGTGAACGCAGGTAGTGCTGTTCCTTGGGAGGAGGCGTTGGCCATTGCTGTTGGTTTTCTGGTGACATTATAGGCAAGTGGTTGTCCAGCAGAAGTATGTGCTGCTGGTTTCCCAGAAGACACATAGACAGCTGGTGTTGGTTGTCCAGCGGCAACTTCGGCAATTGTTATTGGTTGTCCAGAAGAAAGGTTGTTGAATTGTGTTGGATGACTCGAAGGATTCTCTGTTGTGCCTTGGGAATTAGCTGAGACATATGACCTTGATGTTCTAAATAAAGTAGACTGTGGTTGCTTCTCTGTTGTAGTTGCTTCTGTCTCTGAGAAAAAAGTATCGTTCAGATGTCCAAAAAACAAAATTATGGTGAAATATTTGGGATCCATTTCAGAATGTTTCCTCTTTACCAGTAGTTTTATAACAAAAGAAAGAAAGACAATTAAGTATCATTTACTATCTGGCATAAAGTAGGTAGGTACTTGATAAGTATTTATCTTTCCTAATTCAGACTTGATACACTATAGGCTAATGTGACCAACTCTTAAATATACTCTAATTTATCATATAACATTTGGAATTCATAGGCAGTGATCTCTCTTCTTTCATAAGATCTGTACTTGGCCCTGCTGCCCCTGTAGGTTTATTACATTACAGTCCTTCGTTTCACAGTCATACGTCTCAAATGCATAGGCTCTATATGCTGGTTCCATGTGCATGCTACTTTTTCCTCTGTTTACTGCTAGAAATACTTTGATCCTGCTGCCTCGAAGGACACCAGTAACCGTCTATTACCTAATCCAGTGGTCTTTTCTTTCTCTTTTTTCCTCTCTTGATCACATTTGACACTGTTGATTACTCCTTCACTGCTATTCGAGTAGCTCTTCGTAGTCATCTTTCTTTCATGCTCATCTCACTAGCTCCTATCTTTCTCTTGCGTCCTAAATATGGTACTTGATAACTTGATACGTACTCTGTCCTCACTCTTAACTACTTTTCTTAATCCTGAATCTGTAAGGTTTCAGCTCTTACCTTTATGCTCTAACTCCCAAACCTGTATATCCAGCCTAAATTTCCTTAATTCTTGTTCCATCTGTGTGACTTCTTGGTGGACATTTCCATTATATATCTCACTATCAGCAAATTGAACATATTAAAAACAGAGTTCATCTTCATCTCGATAGTGACTCCTGTCCTAACTTCTCTATTTTTGTTAATGGTACTACCGTTGTGAGTTTCTCATGCACAGAATCTATTGTATTCAGTAATCTTTGCAGCAGCATCAGTGTCCAGCACAGTGTCTTTATATTAGGACCTCATATTTTTAAAGGATTCAATTCAACTCATCGTCCTAGGCTCAGAATCCTCAAGTGCTCTTTGAATCTGGTTGAGTAAGTAGTCTTGCTGCTGCTTTCACTTATTCATTGATAAACACCACCATTGTGTCAGGCCCTGTTCTGGTTTAGGAGATACCCCCCCAATTTTTTTTAAAGTTTCTATTGGTAGAAACAATAAATAAATGTAATAATTTGACAAGTTTTCTCACAAAGGTTTGCAGAAGATGCACAGAGGAACTAAGCTAGCCTGGGAGGGCTTCAGGGAAGGTTTCTCAGAGAAGTAAAACTTGAACTGAATCTTGAAAGGTCTGTAAGAATTAATTAAGCAAATAAAATATTCCAGCCAGGGGGACAACATAAAGGGCCTAAGAAAAGAAGGCACGCCCATAAGTTTGTGGGATGTGGCAGATGCTAAAACTTGAAGAGTGTTAAGTTCCAGTTCTACTTCTACCACCTAACCACCTATCTAACCATGAGAACTATAGTCACTTCATCTCTCCTGTTCTCAAATGCCTTATCTCTCAAGTGAGGATACTTTTCAGCTCTATGTGTAATATACTTGTTTTGCACATCATTAAACGTAATGGTAACTATTTGGTTATTTCTTAACATTAGGGAAAGGAAAATCTCAGGGTTTTAGATCCTGGTCTATAGGATTTGAAACTGTAGTTTTTCTCTGATTTTTAGGCCAATCTGAGAGAGATTTGATGGTCTGTGCAAGATACAGTAATAGCAGAAGAACTCCCTCAAGTTTTGCAAATAGATTTTTCAGTATATTTGAGTAGTTTTCATTGCTTACTCCTCTGCCACTCAGTACACAGTAGAAGAAAAGACGTGATTTTTTTTCCTGTACAGTCTCTTTATTTTCTCTGTAATACTTAAAGCCTAAATTTTAAAATATTCCTCCTTTAAACCCCCTGCGCACTGTTGATGAATTGGTCTTCTTACAGGCATGTATGATCAGGTTACTGTTCCCTTGCTTGAGAGTTCCCCATTGCTGTCAAGATAAAAATTCTAAACTGAAGTTTCTTCCACCTGGCTCAAGTTTACCAGTCCAGATTCATATCTCATGACTGAAACTTCTCATTCCTTATCTTATATACTTCCTAAACACACACTTTTTTTTTTTTTTCCTAAACAGACACTTTTCATTATGCTATTTTTCACTCTCTTAGAGTGAGTTCTTTCTTCCAAACCAGCCTCTTCTTCCCCCTCTGGCTGCCTAACTGAACCTGTCCTCGTCTGTCAGACAGATCTCAGCTTAAATTCCCTTCTTAGACCAAATTCTCTGTGACTGACCACAGCCCAAAGAGCTCAGCCATTCCCTGAATCCCCAAAGTTCTTGTTATCTTTATAGTTCCTTAGATAATTCTTCGTGTATGTACCTCACTCACACTTCTTTTCTTTTAAATAATTGTGTTTTTTTAATTACTTTTCACATTTTCTTTTTATTATCCCCACCTCCTCAAACAAGATGTTAAAGAACCTTGAAGAAGGCAGAAAGAAACAAAGAAAATTCCTTATCTACAACATCCTATGTGTTGCACCGTCTCAGGTGTTTTACATACTTCATTTCATTTAACCTTTAAATAACTCTTGAGAAAGATGGAGTAATCCTTGATTTATAGATAAAGAGACAAATTCAAATGCTCTAAGCAATTTGCTGAATGTTATATCATTATTAGTGGCAGACTGGGAGTTTATACCCAGGACCATCTGATTCCAAAGCATATGCTCTATTCTACTACCCCCAAGCTGCCTCATGTTTTTATATTTTGATTCCTTTACAGCAGAGTGCTGTATATGTTAGCAGCTCGGTAAACGCTTAACCTATATTGGGCTTCTTGGTTCTTTTCCATGTCAATTTTTCACTGTTTATTAATACTTCTACCAGAATGTAAGCAGAGAAGGTAAAATCTGAGTTATTAAATTATGCTTTATATCAACTTTGCAAAAGGTTTAATAAGGAAAAAATTTGAAACTTTTGGCATAAATATGGGAATTTAAATCATCTCTAGTTGGTTATCATCCGTGCAATTCCTACCTCCTATTCTTACAGATTACCCCTTCCCCCAAAAAAGGCCTCATTGGAAAGTGTTATTCTTTAGAGTTTCACTTTAGTTTTCAAAAAATGCCATCCAGGGCTTCCCTGGTGGCGCAGTGGTTGAGAGTCCGCCTGCCGATGCAGGGGACGCGGGGTTGTGACCCGGTCCGGGAAGATCCCACATGCTGTGGAGCGGCTGGGCCCGTGAGCCATGGCCGCTGGGCCTGCGTGTCCGGAGCCTGTGCTCCGCAACGGGAGAGGCCACAACAGTGAGAGGCCCGCATACAGCAAAAAAAAAAAAACAAAAAACAAAAAACAAAAAATGCCATCCAAAGCAACAGAAAACATAGGCCATGAATTGTCTTCGCCAAAAAATGTTTCTTCTTTTGTGACTTTTCTTAAATTTTTTTAAAAAACCCACACAGTTCCTTTTTTCAGTTAGCTGAAAAAGGCATTAGAGAAGGAAAGAACCCAAATAGGAATATAATTATAAGCCCAGTTTAGTCTGTAAGATCAATTTTGATAGGTTCATAGCCTTTTTTGTCAATAGGAACGTCATAGACCTTCAGTGTATGAGATTTGCCACTTGTCATTTAAGGGTTACAGCAATATTAAAACCAAATTCTATTTTTTACCTATCCTACTCCTTTCTCCAACTCCTCAGTTAGCTATCTAACCTCCTAGGGTCTGCTACGTCAGAATACTAGAATGTCTTAGAATTCTACTATAGCAATTCAGAATAGTCCAGAAAAAAGGAACAGGATTTTAAAAAAGAATAAATAGGGGGTATAATAGTGAAGAAACTGGCTTTTTTTTTCTAGTTCAGAGACAGTGAGGCCAGTGTTATTACCAATGCAGAAAGTTATTTAACATATGTATTTTAAAAATATACATAAGCCATGTATACCTGAAATACCAACATTGCTTCTGCAGGGAAAGAAGGTAGAAAGAAAGAACCATATGGGGCAGGGGAGTAAAAACGAGGAGAAAATGTTGGATAAGATGAAATGGAAAAAGGAATACAAAGAAATACAAAATAACACAAAGGAGAAAAATAAAGCAAAACTTAAGAGTAAGCAGCAAATACATGGAAAAGGGGAAGGTAAATGGATTAGAGAAGGTATTGAAGAAAAGTTAATAAAAAGGCTGAAGAATAAATAGTGATTATGTATTTAGCAAGAAGTTAGGGTAGAAGGTTAAAGTGAACAAAATTAGACGCTGGGGGAGAAGATGAAGTGGAAGAAAGAAGGAACCACAAAATGCTGCTGCTCTCCGTCTTTGCGGATACAGAGAACCAGCAAAGAGGAACGATCTTCCCAAAATGGAGGACAGGACTTAAATCACCCACCTTCTCAAACTCATTTACCTTTCATTTCAGGCTCTCCTATTTGTTCTAAGTATCCTTAAGATTCCCCACCTCCCTTTTTTTCCTGGCGCTACCCAGAAGCATACTTGTTAATTACTCTAAATAACCTATGCACAATCTATACAGCATTTTCCTAGAAATCCCTTAGTCTGCTGCTCAGGGAAACCCTGAATTTGTTTACCTTTACATGGCAGTATTTTGCTCATTATTTTAGTTTTGGACTTTGAGGTTTAAGTCTGTGATTTTGGTCCTTTGTTTTTCCTGAATATAGAACATTTTTTAAAAAGAAGAAAAAAATCAGCTGTTTTAACTAAGCATTTTAAAGGCAGTTATAGAGAAGTAGGAGTCCCCATATATTAGACATGTTCTCATAAATATAATGCATAAGTACATAAAGGATTTAGCATTTAAAATTGATGCTAAGTTGGATATGATAAGAGAGATGTCATTGTCTTTTAAGGGGAATCAAGGAGATTTGGATAGCATATCCTAGACAAGGCAAGTGTAGGTAGCAGTATCAAAAATATCATTTGAATTTCGGTTACTTTGCTATAATGTTATAATATAATAGATTAAAATTTAATGTACCTAAATTTTATTGTATCTCCAACTAGTAATGTTATGAAACCAGAAAAGGAAGAACACAGCAGTTCCATATCTTGAGGAAAGGCAGAAAGGGAAATTAACTTTGAACTATGATAGGAATTATTTGATGACTATTTTTTATCAATAGTAATAGCTACCATTTACTGAGTACATGCCAAATGTTCAGCACTATCCTATTTTAATGAGCAAGGTGATGTTATCATCATCTTACAGATAAAGCTGAGGCACAGAGAAGCTGGGTAACTTGCCAAAGTGTCACAGCTCTAAACAGTGGCACTGATAAAGAAACCAGTCAGTCCTGTACTAGAGCTCTTTGCTTCTGTTACATTCGTAGTAAAATTATGAAATAGGAATGCTTTATGAGGGGAGGAGATGTGAGCTCTCTGGGAACAGATATGTTAGTAACTTTTGGAGTTAGTCTTGTATAAAAGGTTGGACAAGAACTACCAGGAAACCATTTTAGTCCTGTGACTATGAAAACAGCTATGGGAGTTTTGAATGGTTAGCCTATAAGCTGTCATATTTGAGGTGATTTTTAAAGATTGGACATTGACAGGCATCAGATTTATATTTAACAAATTCAGACTTATTCAGAATTCATAATTTCCTTCTGAGTAGAATTATATAGGCATTAGTTGACAAACACAAGCACTATTAAACTCTACATTTGAGACTGACCCTTTAAAAATATATAGACAGGACTTCCCTGGTGCAGTGGTTAAGAATCCGCCTGCCAGTGCAGGGGACATGGGTTTGAGCCCTGGTCCGGGAAGATGCCACATGCTGCGGAGCAGCTAAGCCCGTGCACCACAACTACTGAGACTGCACTCTAGAGCCCGTGAGCCACAAATACTGAGCCCACATGCCACAAATACTGAGCCTGCGTGTCACAACTACTGAAGCCCACATGCCTAGAGCCTGTGCTCCGCAACAAGAGAAGCCACCACAATGAGAAGTCCGAGCACTGCAACGAAGAGTAGCCCCTGCTTGCCACAACTAGAGAAAGCCTGCACGCAGCAACAAAGACCCAACACAGCCAAAAATAAATAAATTAATTAATTATTTTTAAAATATATGTATATATATATAGACAAGTCTTGCCAAAAAAAAGAGATACAAATCTTTATTTTTTTAACTTCTGTAATAGTTACTTAGAAGAAATCCAAGGTGGACTTATATGAGGGGAAGTCATAAGTATTTAATGAAATGTTGAAATAGGATATCACCACCCACTTTATAACTGTTATATTACAAGTCTATGTAAACTCTTTGCAGTTTTTATTTTGGAGGATATTCACTTTGTAATTGTCCAGCTTACTTATAGAATAAGCATCTTTTCTCCATATTAACAACTTTCTATTCTGTGGGTATTTTTTTCTATATCTGTTTTACACTGTTTACTACAGACTCAGATTATAATACGTGACATAAATATGTAGATGATATGAGTATATATATACACACATTTTATCATAGCAGTTTTTTCTTAGCTGTAAAAATGAAGGATAATATTTTCATGTCATCATTATTACTTAAATTTAAAATTCTATTTGTGTGAAAAATAAAGCATATATGATGATAATTGAATATCTCATCTAATCACCTTTGGGTTTTTTTTTTTTTTAATTAGGTGAAGGTGACCATTCTTACCATGGAAACTAAAGGGGATTAAAAAGTAAAAATAATTTAAATCTATGGATTATGCTTATATACTGGAGAATTTTATAGACAGCAAATCAGAACTTTTAGCAATTGGTATATTGGGTTTGTAAATTCAGTCATATCCCATGAATTCTAGTTTTATTTCCAACCGTTAGCGTTTTCTGTCATGGCTATAGATTTATTTCTTTTAATTACAGAGCTAAGGTCAACAAACATAGTGAATCAATACACTTTAAAGGATTAACATTATAGAAACCTAGGTGAAAATTTTTCTCCAAGGCAGGCTCAACACTGAATTTTTAAAATTCCATGCAACAAAACCACAATACCTGTTATAGACATCTTTAGACTCTCAGACTTTAAGTTTAAAACAATAATGAAATTTTAGTTTTAAAAATAAATTCTGTATAAAGCAAAGATCAAACCAGATTGCCTGTGTGAAAATTGTCTTACCTCAGCTGTTAACTTGTTTTGCAGAATGCTGAATTCTTGTTCTAACTGGACATTTTGGTCATTTGGCTAAGAAAGCAAAAGGGGTGGTTCGGTTCAGATTAAAAATGGTCCTTTAGCAAACTGAAATGGTTTCTGTAGAAAAAGAGGAAGTTTATCAATAGTTGGTTCCGGAAGTGCAGTAAGCCACAAAATGACTAAGAAATGTACTACTTTAACAGAATTTACTTTGAAACAATTTGGAGTTACATGATTTGAGTGCTTTTAATTAACATTTATAGGTAAACATTTGAGACTCTCTAGTAATGTGATTATATAGTTTAGTTATTTAAAATAGAACCTTGGAGAGAAAATTATATGTTGTAAGGAAAAACTGCCAGTCAGGTTATTACCCATAGTGAGATTTCTTTTCATAACAAGTGAATGATGTGTCCTGTTTTCTTGTATGACCTTAGGCAAGTCGCTGCACTTCTGAGTCACCATTTCCTCCTCCAGAGGAATATTTCTATTATTGAGTTTTGTGAGGATTAAGTAAGATAACATAACATGTGTAAATGCCTTACACACAGTAGATAGCCAGTAAATGTTAATGTTATTTCCTCATACATAATTTAGGCTAAGCCCAGGTAAAAAGTGTGATTAATTTTTGACCAAATACTTTCCTAAATGATTTTTGAGTTCAAGTCCACAGCTCTTTGGTTACCCACAAAGTAATTGTCGGTGCAGTAAAATAAATTGGGAATAATTTTTTAAATAAGTTAACTAATAAGCAGAGTATGTTGAGAAGAGTATGAGTCAGTCTGAATACAGATTTCTTTGGGCATGTCACCTTCTAGCCTCTTTCCTCATCTGAAAAATGGAGATCATAATTCTTAATTTATAAATGTATTATGGGATTAGATAAATGTAAAGTGCCTAGCATAGCACCTATTATAGTAGATACAGTAAGCATTAAACCATGCCCTGCTTTCCCCTGGTCACTGCAGAGGAGCACAGATTGTTAAGACCTAGTTCTTAACTGCAAGGCACTTAAAACTTGGTACAAAAAGAATAGTTTTTTTTTTTAATATGCTATAAACTTATTTTATGTAATATAATTTGCTATATATATAGTATACAATATGCTATAAACTTTTAAAATATGGTATAAACTTTTGTTTCACTATTTTTAAATCCCTGAATGAATAAGCATGTGGACCATAGCACCCCAAGGGTAGAAAACAAAAGTGTCTTAGTTCAAAAATAACTTTTAAATTTTGAATTCAAAACATATCTTAACCTGTCATCTTTAAACACTGGTCAAGTTGGGAAAGGAACCACTTTTCATGAGCTACCATTGGATACTGTCAATCTGAGGATTTGTGTTTAATAGCCAAGATAGTGAGTGATGAATTTTAAATATTCCTGCAATAGCTTTCTGTTTTGTGAGAAACAGAAAGAATGTATGTTGAATAGGAAAGTAGTTGTCTAGTTAATTTCTTCTTTTTAAAAAGACACTAATTTGTTTCAGTTTACTGACAAGTATTTATACATGACACTTGACTGAAAGACTGCTTTGTGTTGTCACTGTTTGTTCTAGTACACAATCTCAGATTTTTTATTTGCACAGAATGGGAGCTCTGCCCAGCCAGGGTCCTTTCAAGTCTGATCCTTTTTACCCCTCAAAAGATAACCTGGGGGCTTCCCTGGTGGCGCAGTGGTTGAGAGTCCGCCTGCCGATGCAGGGGACACGGGTTCGTGCCCCGGTCCGGGAGAATCCCACATGCCGTGGAGCGGCTGGGCCCGTGAGGATCCCACATGCCGTGGAGCGGCTGGGCCCGTGAGCCATGGCTGCTGGGCCTGCGTGTCCGGAGCCTGTGTCCCGCAACGGGAGAGGCCACAACAGTGAGAGGCCCACGTACCGCAAAAAAAAAAAAAAGATAACCTGATGTACCACAATCGGCATGAGTATTCTCTTGCTTTCCTTTTTCCTTTGTTGATGTTTACCTTTTTCTGAAATAATGTGGTTATGATTTGTTATTTAGGAAATGGATTTTTTATAAATTGGTAATAAATTGATAATAAAATTGATGCTTTTTTTTCCCCCTCTCATTTTAAGAGGTAACCTTTAAAAAAATGTAACCTAGATTTTTGGAGCCATGGAAATTTTAAGAATTGAATTTGATGACCAAGAGCAGTGACCTAGGGAATTATGCAAAAATTATCAGTGCCTGGAGCTCGAGCTCACCCCATTCTAATTAAATCAGAAGGAAGGGGTGTGACTTAGGCATTGGTGAGTTAAACTCTTCAGGTGATTCTGATTTGCAGTCGGGATGAGAATCACTAACCTAGAAGGGAGGGTAAGATGGTAATACTTGGAAAAAATATATAAAATCTTTTCTTAAATGTCTAGCATATTGCCCAAAATAAATGCTCAGTAAGGGATGAGATTTTTTAAATGTGGTCTGATCTTTAATTAAGTATGCCCTGTGTCAGTTGCAGTGGACATTTGGAAAGTCTCTCAAACCAATTTTTGTAATATATTGAATTGATGACGGAAGTCTTGACCTAAATGTAAGTCATTATTTTACTTGAACCCAGTTTCTTTAAAGGTTAAAGCATTACCTGAAGTATCCTGTTTTCCAAATTAGAATAAACACACACACACACACACACACACGTCTTTCCTTTGCTTATGTCATATTGGATAATAAATAAAATTGGTCATTTATTAGTCCACTTGGCATTCTCAAAGTCCAAAAAATAACCAGCCTTTGGATATTTGCTATATATAATCCAATAAGCAATATTTATAGAGTAGAGTTATGTTACACTTAAACAGTAAGATATGCTTTACATTTACACTTAGCCTTCTGTTGTGGCTATAAATCTCATCTGTTTCAGTTGTGCTCTATTTCTTATTGATCTTGACAGTGTATTCTCTAAAATAATAAAGTGAATGAAAATGTACATAGTCACTTTTATTCTAACAAGTCTAATTTATTATACAAAATTTAAAGTTTTAATTAAATTAATTTAGAGTAGAAAACCACTTTCTTATGTGTGCCATATATAAAGATGAAAACATCTAGCATAACATTAGCTGTGTTGATAGATGAGCTGGTATGGATTCTGTCACATTCAGCAAAGAAAGTACCACGTAACTATACAGTTCAACTCTATGCATTAAGAATGTGACTTCTGTTAGATGTGAAAGCATATACTTGGCCTCTAACGACACACTAAAACTCTTCAAATTTAATAACATTTGGACAAAGATCATTTAACTACTCTTGCTGAACAGGAAATATTTAATTGTCCCTTTCTACCTCTATTAGTCAGTTCCTTCAGCTTGTCTTTAAAACCTTCCTCAGATGCTTGGTTGTCTTATTTTTGCTTTTTAAAATAGTGTCAGACACAGTTTAAGTAATTAAGTAAGCAGGCATACTTCTCCCCTTCTCCCCTTCTTGATTCTAAATTGCACAGCCTGCCATGTTAAATTTTAGACCATCAGAACAACACCTTGGCATTAAATATCAAACTGACTTCATTTTTACTCCAGAAACTTTCTCATTGCTACTTTGCATTTTTCTTCACTAAGGCCTCTGTTAGTTGGCGACTTTTTCAGTTCCTTCTTCACCTTTTCTTGCCCTTGTAGCTGTGAGCACTCCGGTAGATTGCATCATTAGGTTAGGCCCTGTGAGCTGTTTTGCTCTTTTCCAAGTGTCTGATTCAGCAGGCCATAGACCACTGCTTGCCAGAAAATCGCCATTGCTTCTAGGCTGACGCTTGCCTACTTGTTTTGATCGTCTGAGAGATGAGACTTTGTTTGCCAGAACCACAGTTGATAGAAATAAAATTGTACAGATAAGAAAAAGCACCACAATTATAACTAAGCAAACTAGCATAGTCATTTTGTTGTTGTTTTCCTCACAGACACCTTTTCTGAAAATTTCGCTGTGACTGTTGCTTGTGTTTTCAATGCTATGTACTGCTGGAGAACTGTTCCTGACAACGGAAGATATATAAAGCTCCAGTTCAGATTTAGGAGTTAAAGATGCCATGTGAGATGATGTTGCTATTTCAGGCATTTTTGTAGAAATAACTTTTTTATCTACTTCAGGAGTTGTAGGGTTTGTATTAATGTTTTCATTTTGGCTTCTGCCCATCTTATTTTGAATATCTGGATCCAAGACAGTAGTATTATTAGCCCACAGATGGGTATAGTTTGCTTTTGTTCCAGGAGACAAAGAAAAAACTGTTGTCATCAGAAAGGCAAGATGCAGGTAATGTCCTGTGTGTTCCATGTCCGTGAGTATACTGGTAATCTGTTGGGATAGCAATAAAATTTGTTAACTTGTGAAAGAATAATGGTTCCTCGTTTTGGTAATTGTAGTTAAAAGATAGACAGCTGATAATGTTACAAATTAGCTGCAAGCTCATGCATAACATTTGCTATCCTGTTTGAATTCCTTCTGAACTGATTTTTTTTTTTCTGTTAGGCTACATATAAAGAAACAATTTAATTTCTATTAATTCTTTAAATGCTAAAAGGTAGCATTACAGATATCTACTAATCATTGTAAACTGAATACCATGGTTTTATAGTTTTCTCCCTCTTAAGCATTCTAGACTTTAGCTTTGAGTCAGATACTTCGGCTTTTACTTTTTTGATTCCTCCTTTTTTTTTTCCTGACCATTTAAGGAAACTCCTTGTAGAAACTCCCCATCCTCTAACAGATGAGTCACCAATCTTTATAGTAAAGGAGAAATGGGACATTTTGCTTCATGTATGAAAAGAAAACGCAAATGGCTTTGTGGTGATGGGGGGGGGCAGTTCAGGAACGGGGAAGTGTGGTAGCAACCAAAAGAAAACGGACTTCAAGTAGGAATTCAAGATGTTCTTTTTTCTTTCTTCTTGGGTGTTTATCTTGAAGCTTAGAATAAAGCTGGTACTTAGAAATATATTCCTAGTAGTTGTGAAAGCAGTTTTATGGTGGTGGGTCTCCCTTCACCTCTATATCCCCTGACTTACTGTGGTTTTCTGAAAGCAAAGGCATGCGACTTTTCTCATCCTAAACATTTGGCATTAACAGAGAAAAAGAGGCAAGTTTCTTTTGAATAATCTCAAAAGTTCAACAAAAATTATTGACTTTTTTCATTATTATTTATGCTTAGAATTTTTCTGTGAATATTTTGACATAATTTTTAAAAATAAATTATACAATAAAATATTTAATAGAAATAAATACAACATCAGGATCATGGGGATTTTGACTCAGTTGGGAAGTCAAGGCAGATCATGAGTCTCAACCTATAAAGGAAAAAGTGGAATTTCAGTTTTGGCTCTGAGCTCTCTGGAAGCCAGTCCACAAAGGGGACAAAGTCTGATCCTGATTTTCATTATTCACTGTAAGATTGAAGATTCAAATACAACTAGCATATCTGTTCCAGGTACTGGTAAGCAAGCAGGAAAGATTTATTACCATTATTGAGCTATCTCTCAAAATAGTATTCCAGTCCGAGCCACTTTCGTAAGAGTATTTTATTGTTAGCATTTATATGAATAGGGAAGTAGAAGCAGAAACTAGATTATTCTCCTGAGATGTACTAAATAAAATTGCCTGTTTAAGAACTTTATTTTATATAAGTTCTTCTCAAAAAATGTACATGGGAGTTTGTTGTTGTTGTTGTTTTTTAATGCAGATTTATTCCATAGGTCTAAGAGGGACCTAAGATTCCTAACCCACACTCAGGTGACACAGATCCTGCTGCTACTCATGCTGCTTCTTCTTCTTTTCTTTATTGACGTATAGTTGACTTAAGAATAACAAATGTGATGTATTGTTATACAAACAAAATTAGCATAGAGTAAACAATGCTAAGTGGAAACTAACCTCTGAAGTAATATTTTCTATTGATCATAGGGAGGGAAAGAAACCTTTCTTGTGTGTTCTAGAAGTAAGATTACTTTTTGGATTATGATCTTTAATGGACAGTTAAAGATATTGTGCACTGACTCCTATCTGGTAGTGTCCAGCTCCAATTTTTAAGTTGAATGACATAAATCTTTGGATACTTTATGATTCTTCCCCAAAGAGAAATACTTTAAATTGGGTTCGCAAGTAATTTCCATCCTTTTAAACTAGACTGGACTTCTGCATTAGATGCTAAAATGATTTAAAGCGGGTTATTATTCTTGTCACATTAGTTCATTAACAATGTAATATGCATCCTAGTATTCGTACACATTTTAACAGTGCTCACCATGGGATAGATAATAGGCCCGCTGTTGATTGTCTTCAGCCAGATGTACTGTCATCTCCAAATAAACAAACTGTTAACAAAATGAGACTTTCTCTTACCCTTACAAATGCCTAAGAATAGAGAGCTGTCTCTACATCCCAGATTTATGCAGTGGAGACCAGGTTGTTATCAAAAGTTTTCTTTATCTCTGGTCATTTTCAATAAAATTTATAATGCCTAAGCATTAGTAATGAGAAATTTATTTTTTAAACTTATTTTAATAACAAATAAAACTGTGCAATTCACTCTGGAGTCTAAGCTCAGATTCTTCTTAATCCTAATTTAAAGCTCTATGTTGATGGTAAATCTTTCCATTTCTTACTTAAATTTTACTCAATAGGAGAGAAAAAAACAGCATACATTTTCCATTACTAAATCTACTTTGTTAGTAAGATACTTAAGTACTGTTTGAAAGCACTTCCTCAAACACTAATCTGTATGAAGTTGTAAGTGAAAAGGCATAAGAAAAGCCATATATATGACCTACCTTACAAAATGCTTGGTCAAAATCTTATTATAACCTGATTTTAATAAGCCACTTCTTTTCTTGTCTTGAAGCACAGCTTCCAAGTAATTTAAGGCAGAATAGACTTGAAGAATCTGAGCCTAAAAGTAAATCTGCAGTAAAAAAGGATATGTACAGCTAGCTTTCCACTAACCACAGATGACACATTTCCTTTCCACTGCAACTAAAGCACATGTCACTGGGGGAAAAAAAGAAAAAAAATCCAACTTGTCTAGTTGGCCACTGGCATAACAGGAGGCTTTGTAGAACAAATCCCCGCCTCCAGGGCAGGGAGGGTTTTCTGCTTAATGCCTTTTGACCTTACATTTATTATGTATGCCTGCTGTATGCTCTTGAATGATATGTTAGTATCATTAAAATGAAGAGAAGATAGCATTTTCCCTGAGATTGAGCATTAAAATCTTCTCTAAAAATTGTATTTGTATACCACAGACTGATTTGATAACATGAGTTTGGAGACCCGGGGTATTGGTCAGATAATAGGAACAGTAATGTATATTACCAACATCTCAAAGTGTGGAACTGCAACAATAATTTGGAGAGAATATCTGATACACTTAGATTATAAGGGACAGAAAATGCTTTTGTGTGGTTTAGTGTATACACGCGCGCGCACACACACACACACACACACACACACACACTCCCCTAGAATGTCCTGTCATCACTTCATATTCAGTCTAAAATGGACTTCATTTTTCCCCCTAAGTGGCTGCCCCTCATGATCTCTGTTTTTGTTCATGGTAGCAACATTCTTTGTAATGACAGAGCCTTGATATACAGCAAGTCCTTTTAATTCAAGTCCTTTCTTTCAGCCCTGATCAGACCTTGGATCATGTCGGTCCTTTCTTCATATTTTTGAGTCAGTTTCTTCTTTCACTGTCACTTATTTTCACCGTTATCCTAGTATTTTAGATGCTTATTAAACCATACCTAGACTACTACAACATCTTTCTTTACTAGCCCCGACTCCTTCATATATGTTGTATATATCACTTCCTGTGATCATAACACCCCTTTCTTTTAAAAAATGTGGTTGAATAACTCCCTAACACCTACAGCAGCAATTCAAAAATGTTTGTGCACATAAATATCAGATGAGAAGGTTGTTTCAAAACAGTGAAAATTCCCAGGCTCCACTGCATAGATTCGTATATAGTAGGTCTGGGCTGGGACAGGAAACTGCATTTTTATCAAGCACCACAGTTGATTCTGATGCTGGTGCTTCACAGAACATCCTCTGAGAAATGCCAGGCTCCTAGGAGAAAACCTGAGCCCCTTAGTTGAACAGTTCTGGTTCATTCACAATTTAGCTACTCTGTATTTTTCTGTCTTTATCTCTTAAAACTTCTCTACGTGAATCTTCCATTCTAGCTAAACTAGCTGATTCTTACCTCAACACATCTAGTTACCTATTTTTCTCCTTTTCCTCTCTCCATGAGGCCTGCCAATCCCTCTTCTTGTTGAGTTTGAAATTCCTCCTGCCCGCTTCAGCATCTTTTATGTAGTTTTCACTGGTTACCCAGTTTCTGTTGATTTCTCCACTCTTTTGAACTTAACAAAAGTATTTTTCTCTGCAATTTCTTTGACAAGTGATTACATACTACCTCATTTCTTTGTTCTTGAAATATTTTTCTTCTATTTTAAAATCATTTGACTTGTCATAGTTTTGTCTTATTTTCTCCCAGTAAGATTTAAAACTCTTAGGAAAGGATATTTATCTTAGCCTACTTCGTAGTACCACCTGAGTCATCAAGTATAGAGCACTGGTTGTTTTGATTTGAAATTCCCATACTGTAATTTGTGGGCTTTCTGATGGTCCTTGTTTTGACTCCTCACATTGATTAGCATTCTTTTGAGTGTAAGCAACATATGACCTAATACAGCTTAATCAAAAAGTGGGATTTATTGGCTCACACAACTGAGTAGTACAGGGATAAATGTGATCCCAGGAGAGGGGCTTTATCTAGGGCTCAGATGAAATGGCCAGGGCCCCAGTTTGGCTCTTCATTTCTCTGCTCCATTTCTTCAGTTTTTAGACAGGCTCTTCCTTCATATCTCAAGATATAAGCTAACAGCTGCCAGAGCTATATGGTCCCTTATTTATAAACATCAGGAAAGAAAAAGGTCTCGATTCCCAACAGTTTAAGCTGAAGTCTTTGAATTGGGCCTCTTTGGCCCTGGTTGTTCTGCTTTGCGTCATGTGCTCATTGTTGAACCATTCTCTCTGGTCACGGTGGGATAAATGAATTGACTATAAGTCATTCAGTTTACTCCAGGACTCCAAGTAGGTCATTCCCACCCAAACTGTTCACCTGGGAACTTGGATGGGCCTAGAAGCAATCAGCCAATGTCCATTGACTTCCTCCTTGCTTGACTATGGTGGGCAGGTTTGTTGTTGTTATTGTTACTCAGAGTTATTGATCTGGGGATTTGTCTCTTCCATTTTACTTCAGCCTTACTTCTCAGTGTCTTAAGAACAAGTGATTTAAAAAATGGATTCAGACTTTGTGTAATTGTTTAATATTATAGTTAGTTTTCTCTAGAAAACTAGTCAGAATATAAGGGAATAAGATAGATTAGTAGCATCTGTATATCCATTCACAACCTTGTTAATGATCTGTGTACTTTTTTTCATCTTCCTTAGGTTCAAAACTGGTCAAATCAATGGCGATTTGCTGATATACCACGTCTTACTTACTTTAAAGCCATATTATGCAAAGCCATACGAAATTGTAGTGGACCTTACCCATACTGGGCCTAGCAATCGCTTTAAAACAGACTTCCTCTCCAAGTGGTTTGTTGTTTTTCCTGGCTTTGCTTATGATAATGTCTCTGCAGTCTATATCTATAACTGTAACTCCTGGGTCAGGGAATATACCAAGTATCACGAGCGGCTGCTGACTGGCCTCAAAGGCAGCAAAAGACTCATTTTCATAGACTGTCCTGGGAAACTGGCCGAGCACATTGAGCATGAACAGCAGAAACTACCCGCTGCCACCTTGGCTTTAGAAGAGGACCTGAAGGTATTCCACAATGCTCTCAAGCTAGCTCACAAAGACACAAAGGTTTCTATTAAAGTAAGTTTCACTCCCTGTTAGGTAAGTGATTCATTGCCTTTCTTGACTAACCTGACTGTATACTGGACTCCCCAGGGTCCCGGTAGTAATGTATCAAACGTAAAGTCCAGATGGAGGAAAACCAAGCTTTCTGTATCTTCATGGGGGTCCTGCAGAAAACTGGAGAGGTGTACCCTTAATAATATTCCAGGTTGGATTGGAGGCAGGAGAGTGTTGTAGAATGGGCAGTTTGCTGTGTATCCATCTTACAGTAGGAATATGTGAACAGTGGAAAATTACCTATTGAGAGTTCTTCTGATGATTACATGCTTTTTGCAGAGTAAGGAAGGTGAACCTTCAGGATAAAACCTGTAATTATCCATAGGATTCTTGACCTTTTAAAAAATAACTTTTTTCTGCTGTTTTCAGTCTCTTTTGACAGCATTTATGACAATAATTATTGAACCTATTTGAATACATAACGGTGGTAACTCTTCTTTAAATGGTTATCATGGTATTTTGTTTGGTTGGTTTTCGAAACCTCTCAGAATTCTACGTAATGAAATTTAATTCTTTTCCACTCTACCCTCTTGCTACCATTTTTCAGGTTGGTTCTACTGCTGTTCAAGTAACCTCAGCAGAGCGAACAAAAGTCCTGGGGCAGTCAGTCTTTCTAAATGATATCTATTATGCTTCGGAAATTGAAGAGATCTGCCTAGTGGATGAGAACCAGTTCACCTTAACTATTGCAAACCAGGGCACACCACTGACCTTCATGCACCAGGAGTGTGAAGCCATTGTTCAGTCTATCATTCACATCCGGACACGTTGGGAGCTGTCGCAGCCTGACTCCATCCCCCAGCACACCAAGATTCGCCCAAAAGATGTCCCTGGGACACTGCTCAATATCGCATTACTTAATTTAGGCAGTTCAGACCCTAGTTTACGGTAGGTTTATAAAAAACTCATTTCAATCTTATTCAAGGTTTGTTGGTTTTAAAATGAGACCAATTAATAAACTTTTAAAGCAGCTTCTACCTTAATACTGTAAATTGGCAGGTATTCTATATTGGTTAACCAGTATGACCTCATGCAGTTCGCATGAACTGTGGAATTGTGAATAGGGTGATTCACGCTAAACCAATGTATGTTCTTTCAACTTGTAGCTGAAACATACAGCATAGCAGTTTTGGTGGGGTTTTTTTTTTGTTCATTTGTTTTTTTTAAAAAAAAAGTCTTTTTTTTTCCCTAAAAGTCTATTTCTAAATTAAGTTTCTCCTTTTCTGAGTTCTCTAAATTTTTCCCACGTTCGAAAGTACATCACTATTAAGTTTCCTCGCAGTCAAATTAGATTATCATTGTTTGAAAAGGAGGGCTTATAACTTTAGCATTTTAAATGAAAAAAAAAAAAGAAAAGAAAAGAAAAGGAGGGCTTAATGTTCAGTAACTCAGTAACATAGCATAGTTTCCACCTGTGTAACTTTAACAAAATTCTTGAAAGAAAGCTTAAGACAAATACAGATGTCAGATGAGCAGAGTATAATTGGTTCTGGTTAGGCTTAGTAATCAAAACACGAATGAGGAAAGGCCAGGGCCTGTGGAGTCAGTAGATTAGGTTTAAATCTAGATCTGCTTCTCTGTATGACTTTGGGCAAGGTACTGAAGTTCTCTGAGCTCTAGTTGCCTCATTTTTAAAATAAAGGTAACGTTGCCTTCCTCATAAACCTAGAAGAGTTTAATAAATGTGTGGTAGTATAGTATAGCATCTAGCAAATAGTTCGTGCTTAGCAAATATTATTTCCTCCCAACTTGCACCCACCCTTTCCTCTCTCTGCCATCGTCTCTTTGCACCACTTCCCTCTTCTGCCCCTCTCCTTTTCATGTTAAGATAATTTTTTGTTCCAGGTACCTTGGGACTGTCAAGTTTTTACAGATATAAATTCTTAGCTTCAGAAAATCTTCCCTTGGGTATAATATAACCCAGGTTTATAAATGGGCTTTTTAGAATTCCAAATTCTCCCTTATTTGAGAGGGAAAAAAAATCAGCAAGATTTCTTTACCTGGGTGGGCCTCATGGGGTTCATGAACTCCCAGAAAATATACACAAAACTTCATGTATGCTTAGCTTTCATTATCTCAGAGGAGTCTGTGACACCTACTCCCAGTTTGAGGAATCCCAGTTCTTTGCAGCTGTTGAAATATACAGAGTGAAAGTCACTGTCAAAATAATATCACTCAGAATTCCTAGGAGTTAGCAAAAGATAAACTTAGAAACAATAATGTTAATATTTCCATTTTAGGAAAATGGCACTATAAGTCTGTCTTGAATTTCTAATTCAAAATTCCTTATAGAAGAATGCTAGCAAACTTCCAACAATTATTGGCTTGAATGAACCTCTGTTCTCTTGTGAAATACAGCGAGCTGACAGCTTCTGCTTTTTGCTGAAGCATGTTGTCGCAGAGAAAAAGCCTTGAGGCAGACTTATAATTTCAGTGGCTTTTTCCCCCCATATGGTTGTTGAATAAATATATTAGCATGATGAAAGTTCAGAGGTAAGGAAAACCTGAAATTTACTGAGCAAACCATTTCTTTTGTGGATAGGGGAGAAAAATCAATCTAAAAATTGAGTTTTTTGAGCTGTTTCCTAAGTTGTTTAAGTATATTTTTAGACATTTATAAGGGAGCTTTTAGTTCTCATGGAACCTGGATATATATTATGGTTTGGGTTTTTTTTTTTTTTTTAATTTAGTGCTTATGTATAATAGTAGGAGTTCATAAAAGAAAAAAATGGCAGGGGGGACTTAATTGTATTAAAAAAATGTTTGACCTCTAGTTTGTAGTATAACTTGTAGGACACCTAGAAAGAAATTCGGTAGATGCTGATGAAAGATTTTAACAACCTAATTTGATGAGGGCCATCTTATTTCTCATTATCCCAGTTTTAACTGGATCTAGTGGGAGCGGGAGCCACAATTTGAGTTTTGGCCTCACTGAAAATATGATATGCCTTATTCTGACTTTCTTTATATTGATCCATCTTAAGACCGTAAAATTCTCATATCTTATATCCCAATGAAATGTCTTTTAGAAAGGCCTTATAGTCGCTGTCTCGGGAACCTCACAGTTGTCTTCTGGTTATGTGAAGATTTCCCTTTTAAAAAAAAATCCCTAAACGATAAAGGGGTATTTGGGGTTTACCATAGAATCACAAAATCTTATCTCTAATTGATCATAAAATTTAAAAAAAGTTGATCTATGCTTGGTAATAGAATCGTAAGTTGTATATTATGAAAAAATGTTGGAATTATAAGAAAAAATAAGTTTTAAAACAACTTAATTTGTGTTTTCTCCTAGGTCAGCTGCCTATAATCTTCTGTGTGCCTTAACTTGTACCTTTAATTTAAAAATCGAGGGCCAGTTACTAGAGACATCAGGTTTATGTATCCCAGCCAACAACACCCTATTTATTGTCTCTATTAGTAAGACACTGGCAGCCAATGAGCCACACCTCACCTTAGAATTTTTGGAAGAGTGTATTTCTGGATTTAGCAAATCTAGTAAGTAATGTAATTTTCTTTAATACTAACAATGATTCTAAGAAGATTCAGAGACAACCGTTTCATTTCAGAATTTGCCAGTGAAATCTTTAGTATAGTTCCACTTCTTTCTGGTTTTTTGTCTGACTGAAGAAACTTCATGGTAGACCACACGTTGAGAAATCCACCAAAATTCTGGCAATACAAGCAAGGTGGCAGGATTTTGATACCATCTGTGTCTCCGGGCAACTTACGAAGCATTTTTCGTTCTATTTCAGTTTAATTAGCTTCAGTATTTCTCTTCTTAGCAGGTTATTCCCAATGAGTAAAGTATCCACTTCCTTGATTTTAGGGAAGTAGCCATTTCCGCTTTTCTTCAGGTTGACTTTGAACTGTGATTTTATTGTTCATGTGCACTTCATGGAGAATGCAGTGGCACAAGATACAGGGTCCAGAGTCAACTCCTGACTTGGCTTTGATAAGTGTCATAAATTTAACATCTACTCTTTATGTCTCTCCGTCTTCAGATCCTGTAGTAGTATAAATGTTGGTCTTCTCCCAGCTTATTTCCTGACATTTTCTTTTCTTTAATTTATCAATGTCATGAATAATATTTTATAGTTTTTTTAATTTTTATTTATTTATTTATTTTTGGCTACGTTGGGTCTTCGTCGCCGCACGCAGGCTTTCTCTAGTTGCAGTGAGCAGGGACTACTCTTTGTTGCAGTCCATGGGCTTCTCACTGTGGTGGCTTGTCTTGGTACAGAGCACAGGCTCTAGGCACGCGGGCTTCAGTAGTTGTGGCACGCGAGCTAGGTAGTCGTGGCCCACAGGCTCTAGAGTGCAGGCTCAGTAGTTGTGGCACAAGGGCTTAGCTGCTCCGCGGCATGTGGGATCTTCCCGGACCAGGGCTCGAACATGTGTCCCCTGCATTGGCAGGCGGATTCTTAACCATTGAGCCACCAGGGAAGTCCCTCCTGACGTTTTCTTCCCTTCCCTTTCTCTCTCCATAATACATAAAACTTTTTTTTATGCGTTCAAACACATTTCTTGATTTTTCTGTATTAAGTAATTGAAAGCTTTGAAAATTCCGTGAGACCAGATCACTATATATTTTTACAGTTAAGAGATGTAAGAATATAACCCTAAAAAGAAAATGTGTAAGACTGACAAAACAAGAAAAGTATAAAGTTTTATTGAAACATATTAATATGAAAAAAAAGATTTGAGTGAATGGACACAGGTATTGTGTTCCTGGATGAACAGTTCTTCCCAGATTATTACAATATCAATGTAATTCCTTTAAAATATCTATGAGATTTGAGGATTAAGAATGAGGGAGAGGGCTTCCCTGGTGGCGCAGTGGTTGAGAGTCCGCCTGCCGATGCAGGGGACACGGGTTCGTGCCCCAGTCCGGGAAGATCCCACATGCCGTGGAGCGGCTGGGCCCATGAGCCATGGCCACTGAGCCTGCGCGTCCAGAGCCTGTGCTCCGCAACGGGAGAGGCCACAACAGTGAGAGGCCTGCATACCGCCAAAAAAAAAAGAATGAGGTAGAACTTTAAATGATTATACATTTCACTAGACGGTACAATAGCTAAGAAAATATTGAAAGGAAAGAAAACTGAGAGGGGCTTGAATTAACAGATATGTTAACACATAACAACAGTGCAATAATTTAAACAGGTGTTCAAAAATCAGCAGTCACATCACTTTAAGAGAAACAGCTTGATAAAGAAGTATCACAAACTAGTAGAAGAAAGAGTAAATCATTTAAGAAATGAGGCTGGGAAATGAATTAAGTTGGGTCTTCATCTTAACGCCAAGCTACAAGATGCCAAAATGTTCTAACTATCAACATATTTAAGAATTGAGAGGAAACTTGCACAAGACTCTTAGATAGCCTCATCCACCAGAGGGCAGACAGCAGAAGCAAGAAGAACTACAGTCCTGCAGCCTGTGGAACAAAAACCACATTCACAGAAAGATAGACAAGGTGAAAAGGCAGAGGGCTATGTACCAGATGAAGGAACAAAATAAAACCCCAGAGAAACAACTAAATGAAGTGGAGATGCAAGAAATGTTTAACAAAGACCTAGAAGAATTAAAGAACAAACAAACAGAGATGAACAATACAATAACTGAAATAAAAAATACACTAGAAGGAATCAGTGGCAGAATAACTGAGGCAGAAGAACGGATAAGTGACCTGGAAGGCAGAATGGTGGAATTCACTGCTGCGGAACAGAATACACAAAAAAGAATGAAAAGAAATGAAGATAGTCTAAGAGACCTCTGGGACAACATTAAACACAACAACATTCTCATTATAGGGGTCCCAGAAGGAGAAGAGAGACAGAAAGGACCCGAGAAAATATTTGAAGAGATTATAGTTGAAAACTTCCCTAGCATGGGAAAGGAAATAGCCACCCAGGTCCAGGAAGCGCAGAGAGCCCCATACAGGATAAACCCAAGGAGAAACACGCCGAGACACATAGTAATCAAATTGGCAAAAATTAAAAACAAAGAAAAATTATTGAAACAGCAAGGGAAAAACGACAAATAACATACAAGGGAACTCCCATAAGGTTAACAGCTGATTTCTCAGCAGAAAGTCTACAAGCCAGAAGGGAGTGGCATGACATATTTAAAGTGATGAAATGGAAGAATCTACAACCGAGATTACTGTACATGGCAAGGATCTCATTCAGATTCAATGGAGAAATCAAAAGCTTTACAGACAAGCAAAAACTAAGAGAATTCAGCACCACCAAACCAGCACAACCAAACAACAAATGCTAAAGGAACTTCTCTAAGTGGGAAACATGAGAAGAAAAGGACCTACAAAAACAAACCCAAAACAATTAAGAAAATGGTCATAGGAACATAGGTATCGATAATTACCTTAAACGTGAATGGATTAAAAGCTCCAACCAAAAGACACAGGCAGGCTCAATGGATACAAAAACAAGACCCATATATATGCTGTCTACAAGAGACCCACTTCAGACCTAGGGACACATACAGACTGAAAGTGAGGGGATGGAAAAAGATATTCCATGCAAATGGAAATCAAAAGAAAGCTGGAGTAGCAATACTCATATCAGACAAAGTAGACTTTAAAATGAAGAATGTTACAAGAGACAAGGAAGGACACTACATAATGATCAAGGGATCAATCCAAGAAGAAGATATAACAATTATAAATGTATATGCACCCAACATAGGAGCACCTCAATACATAAGGCAACTGCTAACAGCTATAAAAGAGGAAATCGACAGTAACACAGTAATAGTGGGGGACTTTAACACCTCACACCAATGGACAGATCATCCAAAATGAAAATAAATAAGGAAACAGAAGCTTTAAATGACGCAATAGACCAGATACATTTAATTGATATTTACAGGACATTCCATCCAAAAACAGCAGATTACACTTTCTTCTCACGTGCACATGGAACATTCTCCAGGATAGAGCACATCCTGGGTCACAAATCAAAGCTCAGTAAATTTATGAAAATTGAAATAATATCAAGCATCTTTTCTGACCACAATGCCATGAGATTAGAAATCAATTACAGGGAGAAAAACGTAAAAAACACAAGCACATGGAAGCTAAACAAAATGTTACTAAATAACCAAGAGATCACTGAAGAAATCAAAGAGGAAATCAAAGAAACTTAGAGACAAATGACAATGAAAACATGACGATCCAAAACCTATGGGATGCAGCAAAAGCAGTTTTAAGAGGGAAGTTTATAGCAATACAAGCCTACCTCAAGAAACAAGAAAAATCTCAAATAAAAAATCTAACCTTACACCTAAAGGAACTAGAGAAAGAAGAACAAACAAAACCCGAAGTTAGCAGAAGGAAAGAAATCATAAAGATCAGAGCAGAAATAAGTGAAATAGAAACAAAGAAAACAATAGCAAATATCAATAAAACTAAAAGCTGGTTCTTTGAGAAGATAAACAAAATTGATAAACCATTAGCCAGGCTCATCAAGAAAAAGAGGGAGAGGACTCAATAAAATTAGAAATAAAGGAGAAGTTACAGCAGACACCACAGAAATACAAAGCATCCTAAGAGACTACCACAAGCAACTCTATGCCGATAAAATGGACAACCTGGAAGAAATGGACAAATTCTTAGAAAGGTATAACCTTCCAAGACTGAACCAGGAAGAAATAGAAAATATGAACACACCAATCACAAGTAATGAAATTGAAACTGTGATTAAAAATCTTCCAACAGGGCTTCCCTGGTGGCGCAGTGGTTGAGAGTCCGC
>NW_006779100.1:1537872-1588820 GCF_000442215.2 Lipotes vexillifer | reverse complement strand
AAAAAAAAAAAAAATCTTCCAACAAACAAAAGTCCAGGACCAGATGGCTTCACAGGTGAATTCTATCAAACATTTAGAGAAGAGCTAACACTCATCCTTCTCAAACTCTTACAAAAAACTGCGGGGGGACGAACACTCCCAAACTCATTCTATGAGGCCACCATCACCCTGATACCAAAACCAGAAAAAGATACTACAAAAAAAGAAAATTACAGACCAACATCACTGATGAATGGAGATGCAAAAATCCTCAGCAAAATACTAGCAAACAGAATCCAACAATACATTAAAAGGATCATACACCATGATCAAGTGGGATTTATCCCAGGAATGCAAGGATTCTTCAGTATACGCAAATCAATCAATGTGATACACCATATTAACAAATTGAAGAATAAAAACTATATGATCATCTCAATAGATGCAGAAAAAGCTTTCGACAAAATTCAACACCAATTTATGATAAAAACTCTCCAGAAAGTGGGCATAGAGGGAACCTACCTCAACATTATAAAGGCCATATATGACAAAACCACAGCTAACATCGTCCTCAATGGTGAAAAACTGAAACCTTTTCACTAAGATCAGGAACAAGACAAGGTTGTCCACTCTCACCACTATTATTCAGCATAGTTTTGGCAGTCCTAGCCACGGCAATCAGAGAAGAAGAAATAAAAGGAATGCAGATTGGAAAAGAAGAAGTAAAACTGTCACTACAGATGACATGATACTATACACAGAGAATCCTAAAGATGCCACCAGAAAACTACTAGAGCCAATCAATGCATTTGGTAAAGTTGCAGGATACAAAATTAGTGCACAGAAATCTCTTGCATTCCTATACACTAATGATGAAAAATCTGAAAGAGAAATTAAGGAAACACTCCCATTTACCACCGCAACAAAAAGAATAAAATACCTAGGAATAAACCTACCTAGGGAGACGAAAGACCTGTATGCAGAAAACTATAAGACACTGATGAAAGAAATTAAAGATGATACCAACAGATGGAGAGATATACCATGTTCTTGGATTGGAAGAATCAATATTGTGAACATGACTATACTATCCAAAGCAATCTACAGATTCAATGCAATCCCTATCAAATTACCAGTGGCATCTTTTACAGAACTAGAACAAAAAATCTTAAAATTTGTATGGAGACAAAAAGACCCCTAATAGCCAAAGCAATCTTGAGGGGAAAATATGGAGCTGGAGGAATCAGACTCCCTGATTTCAGACTATACTACAAGCTACAGTAATCAAGACAATATGGTACTGGCACAAAAACAGAAATATAGATCAATGGAACAGGATAGAAAGCCCAGAGATAAACCCACGCACCTGTGGTCAACTAATCTATGACAAAGGAGGCAAGAATATACAATAGAGAAAAGACAGCCTCTTCAATAAGTGCTGCTGGGAAAACTGGACAGCTGCATGTAAAAGAATGAAATTAGAACACTCCCTAATACCATACACAAAAACTCAAAATGGATTAGAGACTTAAATGTTAAGACTAGAGACTATAAAACTCCTAGAGGAAAACAGAGGAAGAACACTCTGTGACATAAATCACAGCAAGATCTTTTTTGATCCACCTCCTAGAGTAACGGAAATAAAAACAAAAATAAACAAATGAGACCTAATGAAACTTAAAACCTTTTGCAAAGCAAAGGAAACTACAAACAAGATGAAATGACAACCCACAGAATGGGAGAAAATATTTGCAAACAAATTAGCGGACAAAGGATTAATCTCCAAAATATATAAACAGCTCGTGCAGCTCAGTATTAGAAAAACAACCAACCCAATCCAAAAATGGGCAGAATACCTAAACAGACATTTCTCCAAAGAAGACATACAGATGGCCAAGAAGCACATGAAAAGCTGCTCAGCATCACTAATTATTAGGGAAATGCAAATCAAAACTACAATGAAGCACCACCTCACACCAGTTAGAACGGGCTTCATCAAAAAATCTACAAGCAACAAATGCTGGAGAGGGTGTGGAGAAAAGGGAACCCTCTTGCACTGTTGGTGGGAATGTAAATTGATACAGCCACTATGGAGAACAGTATGGAGGTTCCTTAAAAAACTAAAAATAGAATTACCATATGACCCAGCAATCCCACTACTGGGCATATACCCAGAGAAAAGCATAATTCAAAAAGACACATGCACCCCAGTGTTCATTGCAACACCATTTACAATAGCCAGGTCATGGAAGCAACCTAAATGCCCATCAACAGACAAATGGATAAAGGAGATGTGGTACATATATACAATGGAATATTACTCAGCCATAAAAAGGAACAAAATTGGGTCATTTGTAGAGACGTGGTTGGACCTAGAGACTGTTATACAGAGTGAAGTAAGTCAGAAAGAGAAAAACAAATATTGTATATTAATGCATATATGTGGAACCTAGAAAAATGGTACAGATGAACCGGTTTGCAGGGCAGAAATTGAGACACAGATGTAGAGAACAAACGTATGGACACCAAGGGGGGAAAGTGCCAGAGGGAGGGTGGGTGGTGGTGTGATGAATTGGGAGATTGGGATTGATATATATACACTAATATGTATAAAATGGACAACTAATAAGAACCTGCTGTATAAAAAAATAAAATTCAAAAAAAGAATATAAAAACTTCCTTTTCTTTAAAAAAGAAAAGGAAAGATAATATTTAGTTGCTTTATGAGCAAGTAAGGACTTATGAAGCAAAAAAGTTACAGATGGAAACAAAGGAAATGGTGAACAGTTTTGGCCATGTAAAACTTCAAAATCTCTACTTAAAAAAAAAAAAAGTAAAAGGTAGATTAAAAAAAAAAAGTATGCTTGCAGCAGATATGAGAAAAGAGTAATATCTTTTTTTTTTTTTTTTTTTTTTTTTTTTGCGGTACGCGGGCCTCTCACCGTTGTGGCCTCTCCCGTTGCGGGGCACAGGCTCCGGACACGCAGGCTCAGCGGCCATGGCTCATGGGTCCAGCCGCTCCGCGGCATGTGGGATCTTCCCAGACCGGGGCACAGACCCGTGTCCCCTGATCGGCAGGCAGACTCTCAACCACTGCGCCACCAGGGAAGCCCCAAAGAGTAATATCTTTATCATGAAGAATTCTTACAGATTAATGAGAAAAATGGATCAACAGTAACACGCCGGTCATACTAAGAAAGAATATGTTTTTAAGAGTTTTTAAGAGTTCACCTTCAAAGAGGTTCAAACTGAAAGAATAGTAAGATAATATATTTAACTATCAAATTGGCAAAGATATTTTCTAAAAAAATCAGTGTCAATGTCTTTGGAATTGTGAACAGGGCAGCTTTTCTAGACAGCAGTTTTGACATGGGTATCAATAACCTTATGGATGTTTATAGCTTTTGGAATCATAATTCCACTTTTTAGAATTTATCCTAAAGAATTAATATTCATATGTTTATCATAGCATTTTTTTTTTTTTTTTTTTTTTTGCGGTACTTGGGCTTCTCACTGTTGTGGCCTCTCCCGTTGCGGAGCACAGGCTCCAGACGCGCAGGCTCAGTGGCCATGGCTCACGGGCCTAGCTGCTCCGTGGCATGCGGGATCTTCCCGGACGGGGGCACGAACCCATGTCCCCTGCATCAGCAGGCGGACTCTCAACCATTGCGCCACCAGGGAAGCGCCTTATAGCATTATTTTTTATTTAGGTTTTTTAAATTCAGGTATATCTTATCAGTGAAGTGCCCAAAGTTTAAATGAACAGCTTGATTAAGTTTTACATGTGCATACACCACAAAACCATCTCCCAGGTCAAGATACAGGACATTTCCAGCATCCGGAAGGCTCCTCTCAGTCAGTACCTGTTCTCACCAAGAGTAACCAGTATTATGACCTCTGTTGCCATAGATTTATTTTGAACTTCACATAATATTATTTATAATAGCAAAAAGTTGAAACAGTCTAAAAGTAGATAATGAAGAACTGACTACTTTGTTGGATCTCCATATGATGAAATAATATGAAGCCATTAAAAACGTTTTTTGTATGGAATTTCAGTTTGGGAAGATGAAAAAGTTTTGGAGATGGATGGTGGCGATGGTTGCACAACAGTGTGAATGTACTTAATGCCACTGAACTGTAAACTTTAAAATGGCAGGTTTTATGTTACATATATTTTAACATAATTAAAAAATGTTTTGGGTACTCTCGGTGAAGTTATATAGAGGAAGTTTTGCATTATTTTTGTATCTTTTTGTAAGTCTGAAGTTATTTCAAAATAAAAAGCTATAAAATATCTTTGGAGAATTTTTAATGTTGAGTAAATCTCAGTATAATATATAGTGAAAAAAATATTCAGATCATACTACGTATATAGTGTAACCCTAATTTTTTGTGAAGGAGTTGGGATGGGTTATGTGTGTGTATACACACACCTGAATATACATTATCTTTGCATAGATTTGAAAGCCTATGGAGAGATCAAGTGATACACCAATATATTGATATTGGTTTCATTATTGTGGTGATACTTTCCTTTTACCAAACTTCCTGTGATTACCCACATATTCCTTTTACAATTAGAATAAAGCAAGAAAAATTTTAACTAGAAGTTATTAAAAGGGAGAAAAATAAGGACTTCCCTGGTGGTGCAGTGGTTAAGAATCTGCTTGCCAATGCACGGGACACTGGTTCAAGCCCTGATCTGGGAAGATCCCACATGCCGCGGAGCAGCTAAGCCTGTGCGCCACAACTACTGAGCCCACGTGCCACAACTCCTGAGGCCTGTGCGCCTAGAGCCCGTGCTCCACAAGAGAAGCCACCGCAATGAGGAGCCCGCACACTGCAACGAAGAGTAGCCCCCGCTCGCCACAAGCAGAGAAAAGCCCGCGCACAGCAACGAAGACCCAACACAGCCCAAAAAAATAAAATAAAATAAATTTATTTTTTTTAAATGGGAGAAAAATAAAACTTTTCAAAAATTGGCTTAATGACTTTGAAGATTACTTTCTTTAAGGGTTGTTCTCTTTCTTTAGCTCTATCTTCAGTCATATATTTGCCAAGTCTCTTCTCTCCAGGTCTGATTCTAGATATAATGGTCTTTATCTTTTACCGTTTTTCCCCCAATCTTTTATTTTAAAATAATTGTTGACGTAATTTTCATGGACCATCTGTGCTAATAGTGTATTTTTTTCCCCAGGTATTGAATTGAAACACCTTTGTTTGGAATACATGACTCCATGGCTGTCAAATCTAGTACGTTTTTGTAAGCACAATGATGATGCCAAAAGACAAAGAGTTACTGCGATTCTTGATAAGCTGATAACAATGACTATAAACGAGAAACAGATGTATCCATCTATTCAAGCAAAAATATGGGGGAGCCTTGGGCAGGTATTGAGTTTGCTCAAATATTTATCTAGTACCTCCTTGGTGCAGATATTTATCTGATACCCACGTTGTACAAAGCACTAAGCTAGGGATATAGCTGTAAAAAAGACAGTCCCCTCTTTGAAAAAGCATGCAGACACCCACCTAATTCTTGATCTGCTTCAGAACTGTAGAAGTCTAATGCATGTCTCAGAGCCAGAGAAACACTAATTATTCTAGCAGTCTTCTCCATGGCATAATTACAGTTATCCCACAGAATTCTCAGTGTGTAGAACCCACAGGTGCTGAGGGCCAACTGTTCTATGCCATTTTTTATGTAAGGGACTTGAGCATCCCGGGAATTTGGTATCTGCAGGGAGTCCTGGAACTAATCTCCAAGGATACCAAGGGACAGCTGCATGTAGAATTTAACTGTAAAAATCGGATGTCGTTTCTAATAAATAGTGCATTAGAGTGTATTCTAGTACCCTATATACCATAGGTGTCAGTAAATGTTTGCTAATGATGTTATTTGGGCCACCTGCTCTCACTTATAGTACCAGCATAAGAATGCCAATATTAAAATAGTATAATGTAACTTTTTTATCTGACAAGATTTATGCTACCATCTCTTCAAGATAATCATTGAAGGAGGCGATACCCTTACTCAGTGCTGTGAATCCTCCAAATAATTTTAAATGACCTTGGAGCCATTTTTGTAGCTCTACAAAAACATCTCAGTACTTGATGTCATTCCTGTATTTTAAAATAATTGTACTTTATACTGCTCGTACATTACTGTCTTAGAAGAGAACAGAGGTGCTTTAAGAGTGAGTGAAAATAGGACTTCCCTGGTGGCGCAGTGGTTAAGAATCCGCCTGCCAATGCGGGGGACACGGGTTCGATCCCTTGTCTGGGAAGATCCCACATGCCGTGGAGCAGCTAAGCCTGTGCACCACAACTACTGAGCCTGCGCTCTAGAGCCCACCAGCCCCAACTGCTGAAGCCTGCGCATCTAGATGCTGTGCTCCACAAGCAATGAGAAGCCCGCACACTGCAACGAAGAGTGGCCCCCGCTCACCGCAACTAGAGAAAGCCTGCCCGTGCACAGCAGCGAAGACCCGACGCAGCCAAATAAATAAATAAAATAAAATAGTGAAAAAAAAAAAAAGAGTGAGTGAAAATAATATATGTAGAGATTTTAAAGTTTTGAATGCCAGTCTCTGAAGGAATTGAGGGAATATTCTCATCCTTTCCTGGATATTTTATGATAAATTATATTTATTGACAGGTCTCTAAATAAAACCTAGTATTTTGGAGGCCTCAGGTAAAATAGAATTTTCATGTTGATTGGGCTACTCCTTGAACTATTTTTGAGTTAAAAATTAAGTTGGCAGAATGGCTAAAACATAAGTTTTCTTTCCCTCTTCCACTAGATTACAGACCTCCTTGATGTTGTACTAGACAGTTTCATCAAAACCAGTGCAACGGGTGGCTTGGGATCAATAAAAGCTGAGGTGATGGCAGATACTGCTGTAGCTTTGGCTTCTGGAAATGTGAAATTGGTTTCAAGCAAGGTAATCCCTTTTCCTTTGCCTTCTGGGCTATGGCTTGATGTGTCTGTTTTTATTATCAGGAGGTTTTTTGTTTTATAACGAGTCATTTTAAACTGAAATTTTTTGTGATAAAACTTTTTAACTCCCATGTTTTTTAAAATTCTGCTTCTTTACAGGTTATTGGAAGGATGTGCAAAATAATTGACAAGACATGCTTATCTCCAACTCCTACTTTAGAGCAACATCTTATGTGGGACGATATTGCTATTCTAGCCCGCTACATGCTGATGCTGTCCTTCAACAATTCCCTGGACGTGGCAGCTCATCTCCCCTACCTCTTCCACGTCGTTACTTTCTTAGTAGCCACAGGGCCACTCTCCCTTAGAGCTTCCACACATGGATTGGTCATTAATATCATTCACTCTCTGTGTACTTGTTCTCAGCTTCATTTTAGTGGTAAGTTCCAGGAAAGCAATTTGTGTTTCACCAGTTCCTTTCTCCATTTTACACCACTTGACTGGCATAGATTACCTTATTATTTATTACGGTACCTTAATACCAAGCTGCTTAATCAAGCCTATGTTAACGATATGAAATATAATCAAATCAAAAAGAAAAAGAATGAATTACTTCCATTCCATCTCAAGCCATGGCAAAGATGTTCTGTGCACGTGTGTCATGTAGACTCTGGTAGTTATCACATAAGCTAAAGGCTCAGCACCGGTTGACAGTGTTGCTTTACTAGCACAAATTTGTACATAAAGGGAGTTAAGTAATGAGCATTAAGCTCATGTATCCAGAGGGTTGGTTTAGAGAGCATTGTTATGTAAGTTTGATATGATATTCAAATTATCTAAATTCAAAATGAAATATGGCACTTTAGAATTTAAAAAATAGTATCTTTAAAGTCTTTACTTGTTCCTTTTTTCTTTTACAGAAGAGACCAAGCAAGTTTTGAGACTCAGTTTGACAGAGTTCTCATTACCCAAATTTTACCTGCTGTTTGGCATTAGCAAAGTCAAGTCAGCTGCTGTCATTGCCTTCCGCTCCAGCTACCGGGACAGGTCATTCTCTCCTGGCTCCTATGAGAGGGAGACTTTTGCATTGACGTCCTTGGAAACGGTCACAGAAGCTTTGTTGGAGATCATGGAGGTATAGAAGGCAGAATGATAAGAAACTAAGCTCATTTTTAAAAATCCACTGGTACTGTATAGAAGAAATACTGGTTTATTCTGCTGTTTTGCACTTAATGCTTAAATAAAAACACTCCCATGGAATGTGTTTATTGGTAATATATTTGTCACTTATTTAGTGCCATTATAATAAACATTTTTTAATGTTTCTATAAACATTTATATACATAAATATATTCAGAGTATCTTTTTTTTAGGCATGTATGAGAGATATTCCAACATGCAAGTGGCTGGACCAGTGGACAGAACTAGCTCAAAGGTATGTCCCAAATAAATTTAAGTTGCAAAAGTACGTGTACTGTTGAAAAGATAGATACTATTGCATAATCAATATTTTAATTAATTATTTAATATATATAAACACAAAGGTTTTCATAAGCTTTTTGGATCTTTAAATTGCAGATTTGCATTCCAATATAATCCATCCCTGCAACCAAGAGCTCTTGTTGTCTTTGGCTGTATTAGCAAACGAGTGTCTCATGGGCAGATAAAGCAGATTATCCGTATTCTCAGCAAGGTACCTCCTCCTCTCCTCCCAACTATTTGTTGCTACCAAGTTGTAAAGTATATCTTGAATTTTTCTAAGGGACATTTAAATTTGAATTTAATAAACTATCTTGTATGTTGCTTATTGAATCTTTAAAAAATGGGTTTTGATTATTTTTTTATTGTAATTCTTTGAAGTGAAGAAACCTCTCTCTAGAGAACATATCTTAAAAAGAAAATTAAGTATTTCTTTTGGTAGAAGGTACTCTTAATATTTTATTATAAGCGTTTAACTAGATGGTAAGACTAGCCTTATATAAAATTATATAATTTGTAACTACCTATAATAATGCCTGATTTCTTATATTAGAATATAATATAGAAATATTTTAAAATAAGAACCCAAATGTGCTTTGAGCTAGCTACCAAAATCACCACAGCACTGGAAATAATTCTCACACTTATTAAATAAGGAATTGTTCCTGAAATAATTCTGAGATTCAGCTTAGGAGTTAATGTTTTATTTCAATGAAATTAAAATAAAGAATTCTGTTTCCCTAAAAGGCGCTTGAGAGTTGCTTAAAAGGACCTGATACTTACAACAGTCAAGTTCTGATAGAAGCCACAGTAATAGCACTAACCAAATTACAACCACTTCTTAATAAGGTAAGTACTGTGTAGAAAATGAGTGCATTCATTTTGGGTATCAGTGTTAAATGTTATTTTCTTTCAGAATTCAGAAAATAAGATGGATTGAGAAGTTATAAAGAAAGAGCTATAGTTAAAGTAGAACTTCCTGCCTTAAAATTTAGTTGTTTGAAGTATTTACGTTAGAGGAAGAATAAGTATGGGCAGTACGTTCTCAAATGCTTGTGTGTTGTCTCATCAGTGCTAAAGGACAGATGGGTATATATTCTTAACTCTTTTATCCAGTAAGTAATAATTGAGCATCTTCTATGTGCCAAGTACTGTTTTAGGTACTAGAGATATATAACTGAACAAAGCCAATAAAATGATCTGCCTTCGTGGAACTTTCATTCTAGGGTGAATGTGGAAGTTGAGGAGTGGCTAGATAATAAAGTAATTAAAATACATGACATATTAATTGGTGACCATTATTGTGAAGAAGTGTAAAGCTGGGTAAAGTTTACCCAATAATCAAAAGTTTGGGTGCTAAGTGGAGGTAATGTTTAAAAGGAATGAGATGATACTAGCCACTGTTTTAGGGTGGTCTGAGATCATCTCAGCTTTGTGACCTCAAGCAGATCATTTAACATCTGGACGTCCTGTTTCCACATTGATAAAATGAGTAAAATGGACTAGATGATGGCGTGGTATTATCTTCCAACTCTAAAGTTGTATTCTGTGAATTGAGTACAAAGATATGCCAGATTTCAGAGAGATTACTGAGAAATAAATACTTGTATATTCCTGGTATTGACTTATATGTTCTACAGACATTCTAATCCTAACTTATACAAAATGGTTCTCTCGTCTTCACTGTGAGGGTGAAGTTCATTCTGGCGGTCGTGTGCACAGTGGATTGGAGCAGGGAGAAACTGGAGGCAGAAAAAATCTGCATTTAGAATAAAGAAGGTTGGCATGGCACAGTGTTATTAGCAATAAACAGGCACAAAAGGGACTACTTTGGAAGCATCAACAAAATTGGTGACCAGGTTTTAGAATAAAGAAGGTTGGCACGGCACAGTGTCATTAGCAATAAGCAGACGCAAAAGGGACTACTTTGGAAGCATCAACAAAACTTGGTGACCAGGTTTTAGAATCCAAGAATAGGGAGCAATCAAAGGAGATGCCAAGGTTCTCAGCCTGCTAACAGTGTCTTTAGTTACACACGTGGAATAGAGGAAGAGCTTACTGATATATTTACCTTCTCCAGAAGAGAAAACATGCATAATTTGCGGGATAACATGATCTGTTCTGTACTGCAGTGTGTTTTGATGAGGCTGTTTGTGGTTCATCTTGCTAACCTGTAGCGCGTCTCCCTTGCCAGGACTCCCCTCTGCATAAAGCCCTCTTTTGGGTAGCTGTGGCCGTGCTGCAGCTCGATGAAGTCAATTTGTATTCAGCGGGCACCGCACTTCTGGAACAAAACCTGCACACCTTAGACAGTCTCCGGATATTCAATGACAAGGTGAATAAGCTTCCACTTGGTATTCTTAAATGCCAAGCACATTAGAGCTCCTCCCTCTTTTCTTGTTGTTATCTTTTAAAATCAGAAGAGGTCCATAACTTAAATATGAATTTCTGTAATGCAATTTATTATGAGTATAGTTCCTTACCAGCTCATAAAAACTGTTTAAACTTTGCATGTTTTTAATATAAAAAGAGCAGAAAACAGTATTTGCCCAATATTAGTAAACAGAATAGGTATAAAAATAGTAATAATAATAGCTACCATGCTAGGCCCTATGCTGTCCAATGCACTGTATACTCAGTTGTAATTTCATAACCCAAAGGTAAAGGTTAGCATTCCCCACCCCCATTTCACTTCACAAAGAAATAATCTGAAAATGAGCTTACTCTTATTGAATTATGGTACTTAATGAAAAATAAGTATAATTAGAAGCAGATAAGGAATTTGGAGAGTCTAAAAGAAACTTTTGGATACTTAATTGTACTAGTTTTTTGTTTGCTTAACCCCACTTTAAAACATACCATCACCACCCCTCTTAACATTTATCAGCCTTGATTGCGGTTGGATTTTGGTTCACAGAGGATAGTGGAAGGAATATAGCAGTAAGAAGTTGTATTCCTTTTGTCTTTGGAGAAAAAAATGGGACGAGTCTAGGAGAAAAGAGAGGAGTTTTAAGATAGATGTGTGTATATAACAAGAGATTTGCTTGAAGTGAAATTAACAGAGCTTGTGAGTAGAAAGAAACAGAACCAGAGAATGGTTTTAAGTGTGAAGATACCTCATCTAAAAATTATTCTTTCAGTCTTATGTAGACCCAAGACAGCTGGGGTTCTGGGAAGTATGGAAACAAAATTATAGAGGTAGAAGCTGCCTTGAAGTTTATCGGTCAGACCTCCATTTTACAAGATAGAAAAGAACAAAGAAGTCAAGTAACTTGTTCGTGTTTGTACATCTGATGTGGGACTAGAACCTCTCTTTCCTAATCCCCATTGCCCTTTTCTGGGATGGTCTTGGGACAGCGGTGGTCAGAGAGATAGCTAGCTATTGGCCATTTCTGTGAATATAAGAATAGTCGTAAGTGAAGTGTTTGTCTAGGAATATCTGCCTTGGCATTTTCATTGCCAGAATAGCCCATTAGCAGAAGCTAATATTGCCTCCAGTGCCCCAGGATACGAGGAATCAGAGATAATAAAGCCTGTTAAAAGTCACCAGAATGAACGAGGAATAAGGTCTGAGAATCTGTTGTATAACCTGGTGACTGTAGTTGATAACACTGTAGTGTATAATTGAAATTTGCTAAGAGAATAGAACTTAAATGTTCTCACCAAAAATGGGGATGGGATATGAATATGTGAGGTGATGGATGTGTTTATTAACTTAATGCAGGGAATCCTTTCACAACGTGTATGTGAAAGGATATATATTCATCGTTCAAATCATCACATTGCACACTTTAAATATCTTACAATTTTATTTTTCAGTTATACCTCAATAAAGCTGAAAATATATGTATATAAGTTGAACATATAGTAGGTTAATACTTTATGTAATATTTATATGATATTCTGCAATTTACTTTTTTATTTAACAATATAAAGTGAACATCTTTCTAAGCATGTATATATGTACACACACACATAAATGTGTGTGTGTATATATATATATACATTTGTATGTGTGTGTGTATAATTCTTTCTCATGGCTGCAGAGTATTTTACAGAATGCGTGAAGCACAATTTATTCAACCCTTTGCCCATTAATGAACATTTGATTTGTTTGTCATCTTTTCTATTATAAAAAAATGCTCGAAACATCTCTCTACATTTATTTTATAGACTCATGCTTTTCTTTCTTTGAGATAGAAATCTAGACAGACCTGAACATGACCCTAAATACCTTCAGTTTTTGCTTTTAAAAAATCTCTGTGCATAAGGAAATCACAGGGCTTCTTTTTTAAAAAATGCAAATTCCCAGTCCTTATCACCTCTCATGATTCTGAGATGGAACCCAGTACTTTCCACCTTTAAACAAGCATCATCAGTGACTTTAAAGCAGGTAGTCCTGGTACCACACTTTAGGAAACATTGACGTATGTGTACTGCCGTGTGTAAAACGAATAGCTGGTGGGAACCTGCTGTATAGTGCAGGGACCTCAGCTCCGTGCTCTGTTTCGACGTAGGTGGGTGGGATGGGGGAGGTCCAAGAGGGAGGGGATATATGTATACATATAGCTGATTCACTTCCTTGTACAGCAGAAACTAAAACACAGTAAAGCAACTATACCCCAATTTTTTAAAAATCTTAATTTAGAGGTCAAGTTACACAGCATTTTTGAGTTTCAATTTCCTTGTTTTCCCACACTAGACTGTCACATCCACAAGGGCGAGTAGTTTTTGTCTGTTTAGTTCACTGACGTACTTGCAGAGCCTAGAACCATGCCTGGCACATCAAAACATATAATGAGTATTTGATAAGTAAAAGAATGAATGAATGAATCTGTCAATCTGTAAAGTGGAGCTAGTACCTATTACATAGAATTGCTTTAAGGTTTCAATACAATAATGTATCTAACACTTGTATACAGCAGGCACTCAGTAAATATGAACCCTCTTCATTCTCTTGAATTTCCAGTCATCATAGTACGCAAAGTGCCAGCTACAGTTCAGTGCATGGTCTTATTTAAAATAACAATAATTTTAGTTTCTAAAAAGTCACCAGGATATAAATTGACAGTCACTTACTTTGCATTGTAAATCAAAGCTGTTTTATCTTCCATCCCCTTATTATTTGTATGCTTAACTATCTTGCACGAATTTATTTGCAGTACCTTAAATGTTCTGTGGTTTTCTGTAGTCACCTGAAAATAATTTCTCTCAACCTGAAAGGAGTATTTACCTTGTCACAGCTGTTGAACACAAACAAAAACCAATAAGTGATCCTTCCTGTGTGGACCCCGTCAACCATCTCATGATTATTTTTTAATAGAGTCCAGAGGAAGTATTCATGGCGATCCGGAATCCTCTGGAATGGCACTGCAAACAAATGGATCATTTTGTTGGACTCAATTTCAACTCTAACTTTAACTTCGCACTGGTTGGACACCTCTTAAAAGGTAGAGGCCTTATGTCAGAATATTTTTATGAAATGGTGTTGAGAAGCCAGAAGTAACTGAAATGATTGAGTGTTTGAAATAATTTGGCTCATGTGTCTCACTTTAAACGCAACTGTATGTCTTACTGAGTTATGTTTTGTTCAGTATATATTTTAATAGAGCCTAATTTCCACATCACATAGCAAATTTCCTTTAAAAAGCAAAGGAGTTGATTCTTATAAAATTTCTAAGTACTGAACTTTCTAATAACTGTTTTATTAATTAATGCTACTTATTGATAAGTATCTTTTTGATTATCAAAATAAGGTAGACTGCAAATCAATAAATGTTATTTGAGTAACTCATGTTAGAAAATGTTATGTTAGAGATTTGACCACAGATTTTCTTAACTTGTTACTAATTTACTGTTGATCAGTCCGATTATCACATACCATAGACTCTCACCCTTCTGGTGCCCCATCCTCCCACCTCCGCATTTCTGTACTGCTTACAGCAGCGGCCTCCAGCTCTTCCTCAGAGCCAGCTTGTTCACTCCCTCACCTGACTTTACTCCCTACTGGTGACTTTGCTGAGTGTTAGTTTTGGTTTATCAGTGTGGGGCAGTCATGGCCCAAGACTGCAATTAACAGGAACAGCAAATGGGGTGAGTCAGAAGCAAAAACAGTATAAAGTATGGCCTGGGATAAGGAGCTGGCATGAGTTGCTAGCTTTAGATCTGGCCAAAATTAGAGACTCAAACTAGAGCTTGAATCTGCAGTTTTGTATCAATTTAAATGATTGTTAAGCTTGAGGGATCATAGAGGTTCCCCCAGTTTTTAACCAAATATATATATATATATACACCTACCATTGTGAATGTATACATTTGATTTCACCACCTTATGAAATTTCTGCGAAACATATTGACAGTTTCAATCTCTAAAGTGAATAGGCATTGCTCAAAAGATATTACATTTACTACAGGATACCAAGAAGATGGATTGCAACTAGGCTGATAAAATGCTTGTTTATTCTGTATTTCTAAAAGAATACCAAATATTTTCAATGTACAAATCCCCTATTTTAAATGGAGTAGCATTAGTGATTAAAAGTTGTCCAGAGATCAAGCTTACCCTCTAATCAACCGGATTCTTTGGGCTCTGAGAGCTTATACTCCCTATATCATAAGGCTTTTTTCTTTAATTAAAAAAAAAAAATTTAAGGGCTTCCCTGGTGGCCCAGTGGTTGAGTGTCCGCCTGCCAATGCCGGGGACACGGGTTCGTGCCCCGGTCCGGGAAGATCCCACGTGCCGCGGAGCGGCTGGGCCCGTGAGCCATGGCCGCTGAGCCTGCGCATCCGGAGCCTGTGCTCCGGAACGGGAGAGGCCACAGCAGTGAGAGCCCCGCGTACCGCAAAAAAAAAAAAAAAAAAAAAAAAAAAAATTTAAGTGATAGAACCCTATTTTCAAAGCGTATCTTAAGGCAAACTACACTAAATGGGTTTTTAAAAATTCCTTGTGCTGCTTTAGGGAATAGAAGATCTGAAACACCATCATCTTCTAATTTTCCTCTCCCTGAGGTACCTTCGAGTTCCAGGGAACATTATTCTATTCCATACATTTTTGGTGCTTAATCCTATATGTAATTAATTAACTATTAACATACGTATATATTTTACCTTCCCAAATGGCTATCCCCCTTACATACTTCCTTTCCTTGCAAAGTTGCTAGTCACAGAATAAGAATTCAACAGATATTTGTTGAAAGAATGAATTAACTTCTTGTTTGTTTTTATTTTTTGTAGGATACAGGCATCCTTCACCTGCCATTGTTGCAAGAACAGTCAGAATTTTGCATACACTACTAACTCTGGTTAATAAACATAGAAATTGTGACAAATTTGAGGTGAATACACAGAGCGTGGCTTACTTGGCAGGTAAAAACACAAAATAGACAAAATTAATCTTACCACAGCTATATCTAAGGACCATGAAAAAGGTACAGACACCTCTGGGTCCTTCCGCTGGTTGCTTGGCAGGGTAAAGAGCTCACAGTTCAGTCCTGTGGCATTTGGTCAAAATTTGGAAAGTTTTGCCAAAACATTTTTCCTGATAAAAGAATTTGCATTAATATGTGAAATGTGTTCCCTTAGTCATCTTTGGTTCAAGACTCCACATGGCTCCCTGTTGTCTGTCATAAAATCTAAAAGCCTCAGCCTAGCATCCTGGGCCCGTAAGCAGCCCTCCTGATTCTGTCCTCTTTCTCTAATTTCATAGGCCTCATTTTTTATTACCTCTCCAAATGGATGGGCTATTTTAAGCTAATCTACTTGCCATCTCCTAGAAGTGCCTTTATGCTTCTTTAATATTCATTTCTGATGCCCTTTGTTTTACCTATACTGTCTGCCCATCCCCACCATTCCATTATACCATCCCTATCTGCTCTTACCTGATTTGTGATTCTCCTCGCAACAACACTTAGCACTTATGTATAACACAATTCTTGAACATCGTTGTTTGTTGGAAAGTGCTGATTCCCAGTTTAGCAGACTTCAGTGTGTGGCAACTTTTTTGTTTGAATTATTTGACCTTGGGCAAATCATTTAACATTTCAGAGTATTTTTCTTTATCTAAGAAATGGACCTTATAGTCCTGCCCTGCCTACCTTTTGTGTTTGTTGAGGTCCAGTGTTTATTAAAGCATTTGACTAATACAAGGTGCTATTTGAGTCTCTTTGTAAGTTTCATGTTTACATGCAGTCTTCCAAAACAGACTGTAAACGATTTAACATAAACAAGTCTGTCCTAAGTGTTTTATATCCTTAAACTTCAGGCTCTCATGTTTAATAGCTATTATTCTCTTCAGGAGGTTGTAAGAAGTATATCCTAATTTAAGTCACACTTGTGATTTATTAAATTTTTGAATCTTCCTTCTTTTTCCTTTTAGCTTTACTTACAGTGTCTGAGGAGGTTCGAAGTCGCTGTAGCCTAAAACATAGAAAGTCTCTTCTTCTTACTGATATTTCAGTGGAAAATATTCCTATGGATACATATCCCATTCATCATGGTGACCCTAGCTATAGGTAAATGGACGACTTCTCGCACAGTCACATAATCACAATCAGGTTTCAGTATTCCATGCCAGTGGAGGCAGGTGGGCAGAGTAATCCAGAAGGTAATACAGGAGGGACTCTAGAGATAACCTAGGAAGAGTGTGTAAGTCAAAACTCATTTTATAAATGTACAGTATTTTATGTGTGTTTGTTGAAGGAAAGTTCTTCTAATCTAATTGTGCTAATTAGTTAACATTAGTTTGCCTCTTTTTAAGCACAAATCAGTTGAATAATGAAAAGAGATGATCTCGAAAGTGTCAGATTGCAGGAAAAGGCCCAGGAAAACCTAATGTGAAATATAAGCAACATTACATGCTTAATGATAGAAAACTAAGCTATACAGATGTGTAAGACGACACACATGCCAGCACATTTATTGTATTCACTCATATCACACTAAAGTTACTAAGAAGTTTTCTATAGCACAGATTTAGATGTTAAGATAATCGAATTATATCCTGTTGTTTGTTGCTTTGAGTGGTATATTTTTCACTAAAACATAGAGAAATTACATGAAAATAGCATCATTTGGAGTTTTTTTATATTTTCAATTAAACAAAGATACCTTTAAGTTTTTGGTACAGTGTTAAACATGGGAAAATAATCTTGTATTTGTAGTGCTTATATCATTAAATTTATCAACATCCCACTTTTTGATAAAAAGCCCCCAGCAGTTTCCAGCTGAGATGTTAACAACGTATGCAAAAGCTTTCCAGGCATACTTGGCTTTCAGTAGTCTTACTCTTCGGTCATTCCTATGATTATATTTCTTTGAGATATGCCCTTTTTTGTTATGAAAAGGAGAAGGTGAGTTTGACTGTGTTCCCCCTTGGTTTTTAAACCAGGGATACAATTGCTTATTTAGACTTGATTCTCCCTGATTAAAAAATCAATGCAGTACAGTTCAGTTGAGCATTTGTTGAGTACCTACTGTGTATAAGATGTCATGGCAAGAAAGTGGATATTTCCTGGGAACAGATTAAGAGTTTGTACCCTAAAAAGCGAGCTTTAAAGTACAGTTTTAAAATTACTTGATCGCTGCCATTGGGAAATATAGTAGCCAATTAGAAGGGCCAGCAGTGATTGTATTTGTCATCATGTTTATTGATTCTTCTCATTTGTTTTAATCTCTCAGGACACTAAAGGAGAGTCAGCCATGGTCCTCTCCCAAAGGTTCTGAAGGGTACCTTGCAGCCAGCTATCCACCTGCGGGCCAGACCAGTCCCCGAGCCAGGAAATCCATGAGTTTGGACATGGGGCAGCCTTCTCAGGCCAACACGAAGAAGTTGCTTGGTTAGTTTACCTAAATTATGTAGAAAGTTTTAGAATTCTTTTCAAAAATGGTCAGATGCTTTCACTCCTGGAAAATTATTTGAAGCTGTTCCAGACTATCAAAATCTCCTGTTTTTGATGTAGCAAAGTTTTTGATGCCAGTTAGGAGAGAGTTTGATAGATCAGTTAAGCCATATCAGTTAAGATAGAGGAATGAGAATGAGATCTTGAAACAGTTTTGGGGGGATTCTTAGACTAAATATTGTGGCTCTACTTGTTTTATTCTGCCTTGGCCAGGCAGAAGGGAAATGGGAGTAGGAGAGACATTAGATACTCACAGAAAAGGAAGAGTCTTGCAGCATTCAGATGCAGGGCCTTTAACAATATATTTCCCAAAATTACCCTCTGAGGACAGAATACATCAATATGCTGTGAAGCTATAATGATACTATTTGCCATCTTTTCTTTTAAAGAAAGGCAAAAAGGTAAGAGATTTTGATTACTGTATTTTTTTATTACTGTAAGAAGATAGGGTTCTTGGAAGTTAAAATTGCTCGGTTATATCAGCATTTGACCATGAGAAATATACCTGAAATGCTGTGAGACACTTTTTCCCTTTTCAGAAACTGAAGTAAATAATGAGAGAGCCCACTGATCCCACCTCACCACAGATTGAATGCAAAGGTGCTCTTACACAACTTTGGCTAAAGAAGTATAAAATAAATAACCTGCCAATAAACCACGCGAGAAGTTGAAACCATGAATGTTAATCACTATTACTAGTCACATAGGACTGTTATCTTTTGTTTATTTTATTTATTTATTTATTTATTTATTTATTTTTGGCTGCATTGGGTCTTTGTTGCTGTGCACAGGCTTTCTCTAGTTGTGGTGAACGGGGGCTACTCTTAGTTGCTGTGCACAGGCTTCTCATTGCGGTGGCTTCTCTTGTTGCGGAGCACGGGCTCTAGGTGCACGGGCTTCAGTAGTTGCAGCACATGGGCTTAGTTGCTCCGCAGCATGTGGGATCTTCCCGGACCAGGGCTCGAACCCGTGTCCCCTGCATTGGCAGGCGGATTCTTAACCACTGCACCACTAGGGAAGTCCCAAGGACTGTTATCTTTTGTTTTGAGTTCCTTTCTCTTTATACTTTTCCATAAATAATGTTCTAGGAGTTTCCTGGTTACTTTGTGTTTTGTGATTCTGAGTTTTCATGCCAAGGAAGTTGTAAATGAAAAACTAACTTCAGAGAAAATGCAATATTGAATTCATTCAACCCATGTGGTAGACGAAAAAGTTATAGTCTTTGCCCTGGAGGAGCTCATAGTTTGGTGGCTAAGACTTATAATCAGACAATTGCAACAGCATCCCCAGGTGCCACTAAAGTAAGGAAATTAGGAAAAGCTACAGAGAGGAGGTAACATTTGAAGCGGATCTTGAAAATTTAATACATGCTTGCCCGGTAGGCACTGGATAAGGAAGGCATGTATTCAAGAGAGGGGGGAAATAGCATGAATAAAGCAAAGTCAGGAAAAGCACTGGGGTACGAAGTGAGGCTAGAGAGGAATTGCAACTAGTTTGTGGGAGACTTTGTGCCATGTTAAGAGATTTAGCCTTATCATGTATCCAGCAGGGATCTTTAAGTAGGGGAGAGACGTTGCAAAATTTTATTCTTAGGAAAGGTTTTTGGCTACAATATGGAGAAATAGGAAGAGTTTTTTCGCAAGGGAATCATTTAAGAGATCGTTACAGCAGTCCAAGCAAAAAGTGGTGTAGGCCTGCACTAAGGCAGGGGCAGTGGGACAATGGAGAAAAGGAATCAGGTGTGGGACTTAGTGCCTGGCTGTTTGGGCCAGGTGGGGAGGGAGAAGGCAGTGGAGGAGGTCAGAAATTTCTGGCTTCAAAAACTGGCTGGAGAGCTTCCCTGGTGGTGCAGTGGTTGGGAGTCCGCCTGCCGGTGCGGGGGACATGGGTTCATGCCCCGGTCCGGGAGGATCCCGCGTGCCGCGGGGCGGCTGGGCCCGTGGGCCGTGGCCGCTGGGCCTGTGCGTCCGGAGCCTGTGCTCCGCAGCGGGAGAGGCCGCAGCAGTGAGAGGCCCGCGTACCGAAAAAAAAAAAAAAAACTGGCTGGATAGTGATTCCATTCACAGAGATCAAGACTAATATATTTATAGTACAAGGTAAATATAGGTTGGTTGATATTATATTTGAGATCCCTTCAGGATTCTTGGCGTGTATATGTAAGAGATAAATGAAAACACACATCTGGAGTTCAGGAAGAGAGAAGTGGACAAGTGGCACATTTAGAACTGATCAGTTCATTAGACCGCTGAAGCTATGGTAGTGGAAGGAGATCTCCCAGGAAGAATGCAGAGTGTAAAGTAAAAAAGGAAGAATGAGAAAAGTAAGAAAACTAAACGTAGAGAGTGGTGTCCTGATCTCATGCAGTATGAAAGCACGAATGGGTTTTTAGGAAATTTGATATTTTACGTCTGGTCACTAACTGGATGCCTAGCCTTGCGACTTCAGGCTAATCTCGTAACTGCTCATGGCTTCCTCAGTTTACAGGTACAGGAAATGAAGAGGTCGGACTAGATTCTTTTGGGCTGTTAAACTATTTGACCTTGATTTTTATGACTGTTGTGAATAATTATTAGTATTAAAACTTGAGGTTAATAGGACATTAAATTTCTCAAGTGTTCAATTGTCATATGTAATTATAGTGGCTTCAGTTCTGGCTTTTAAAAAATAATACTGTCAAAAGTATTCCACATTTGCTCTTAGAGCTGTACCAAGAAGAATAAGAGAAGTTCTTGGAATATAAAGAACAGAAATATATAAGTTCCAAATAATCCAGTTTCAATACTTTTACTTTAAGAGAAAGGTATTTAACATTGATATAATACATGATTAGAGAAACTCAAAGCCAAGTGGGAAACGGCACTGCTTGCTATTTTTGAAGCATCTCCCAGTGTATCTATTATTTAGTACTTTGAGGCATGCACATCCCTTTTTCAAAGCCTGAAAAAGTAAAATCAAACTTTGATTTTGTCTACTTTTAGAAATTCTTCATAGGTTAATGACTCATTCTTGGCACCAGCAGAATGCCTTAAATTGAAAAAAGGCTGTTCAGACATAGTTGACCTTTGCTACTAAACAGCACATATCTCTCTATTTATTATCAAATATTGTACTTGTTGGTGGAGTTTGGTTTACCTCCAGTGCAGTGCATGTAATCTCAATTTAATTTGGGCCAATAAGGCACATCCTGTCCTGAAACAGAACAGCTGTGTGGCCAAAATTCCTTGAGAAGAAGGAAAAAAACAGGCGAGGAGAGGAACTCTGCCCCAGGGATACGTTTGAGCTTTCTTTGGGTCCTTAAGTGAAAACTTAAACACTTTATGCCCAAACATTTTCTTTTTAGTATATTCCTATTCACAGACACTGTGGTTAATGAACTTCCATATTCTGTAACTTTTGTTTATAGGAACAAGGAAAAGTTTTGATCACTTGATATCAGACACAAAGGCTCCTAAAAGGCAAGAAATGGAATCAGGGATCACAACACCCCCCAAAATGAGGAGAGTAGCAGAAACTGATTATGAAATGGGTGAGAAACAAAGTTAATCATTAATCTAGATCATTGAAAGTAAGGAGGGAGAGTACATTAAAGCCATATTTGCTTTCCAGACATTTCTTAGTATCATTAGGATAAAATATAGAAACATTTGCTCTTTTTCAAAAGACAAAGACGAGCTATACAGTCCTTAAAATGACAGATGTCCTGAAACCTGTGTAGAAAGTAATCATACATATGATATACAACATTGTATACAGCTAGCCAGAACTTCTGTATAGGTGAATAGTAATTTTGTATGATGTTTATGTTGATATTTCAAGTGTCTGTTAAAAAGCTGTCGAACTTTAGACGTGGCATGAAAATCTGTGAGGTGAGGTAGTATCTGGTGTGTTATATTTGATTAATGTATTAGCTGACTGTGTTAATCCATATCTTGCCACAGAAACTCAAAGGATTTCCTCATCACAACAGCACCCACATTTACGTAAAGTTTCAGTGTCTGAATCAAATGTTCTCTTAGATGAAGAAGTACTTACTGATCCGAAGATCCAAGCACTTCTTCTTACTGTTCTGGTAAAATATGTTTTGCTTTCTGTGGGGTTTTTCCAGTCTACTCTTAGAAGGCCCTTAAATATTAAAAACATGAAAGGAAGGCCATATTCTGCTTCTCACCGAAACAGGTAACAATTCAGCCACAAAATAAAATGTTTTTTGTTTACCTTTTTGCAGGCTACGCTGGTGAAATACACCACGGATGAGTTTGATCAACGAATTCTTTATGAATATTTAGCAGAAGCTAGTGTTGTTTTCCCCAGAGTTTTTCCTGTTGTGTGAGTATCTCCACCTGTGTTTAACTTTTGTATCTGTCTTGAAGTCACATGTTTTATAAAAACTTAGGGAAAGTATCACCCAGTAGCGTTCACTGGTTGTGGAGAGGGGAACGTGGATAGTGATTTTTAATGGGACCTAGGACTGGTTTTGGCCTGTCGATCGGGAAAAACATTTTTTTTTTTTTTCATTCAAACAGAAAGTCACAAAAATTATAATCATCCTCCTCAGTTCACTCAGTCCCTTGTAATTAATTTTTTTTTCATCTTGATCTTTTGTTAGCACTTTTATGAATTCATCAGTTTTCCATTGGAGTTCTGAAAAATGCTTGTTCATTCAGTTCAGCAGTATAGTCAGTTACCAGAAACCTGTACTTGTCAGAGTGGGAAGAAAAAACATTTTTTTATCTTGTGATTTTCTTACATTGTTCATTGTGATGAGCATTGTTGATTTCCTCACTTAGGAGAAAGCTGTTAGATTGCTATATTTAAATCAGCATACCTGTTCTGTTTTCCTTTTCAGTAAAGCTTTTGTTTTTAATCCACAGCTGAGTGAAAACAAAATTGACTTCTTATTTGGGAGATGAATTTTATTCTCTCTTAAGGGCTAAAATCATATTAGCCTCAATGTGTTCAAATCTAGATAACCCAAAGAAACTTGGGAAACTCTATTCCTAATCTAGGCCTTCTATGTAGTATCATTATTTCTTTGTTTTTGTTTAATCTTATTTATAAATTTCAGAATTTTACATACTTGGCTCTTGGTTATTTTTATTCATGGGGTATGGCTGGGTTAGAAATAGTTAATTTCCTCAGAAGTTTGAATTTGATCATATATTCCACCCCCTCCAAGCTAATTTTGCTTTCCTCATTCGATCTGATTCAGCATTTATTAAACACTGATTAATATCAAATTTAGTTTTAACTCCTGGGTACATATCCATAATCAGCAGAAAGAGATGGTCCTAAAGCATGCTGAGTGGCAGACAGAAGCCAACCTTGTCTTGAGCAAATAGTCACCATATATAGTTAAGCATGGTTATATGACAGTGCTAGTTAGGTGCTTTTACCATATTTTCCTAATGACTTAAACACAAAAGACAAAACAAAAAAGCAAAGACACACGTTCATTAGAGAAAAACTGGAAAAGCACTCATCACCCTTCATTTTTATCATACTGTTATAGGGAAAAATATTTTCCAGTGTATATTTTCACTTAATTTTCCTTTAAAATGTTCCTCTGTTGACTTTTATTTTTTTAGGCACAATTTGTTGGACTCTAAGATCAACACCCTGTTGTCATTGTGCCAAGATCCAAATTTGTTAAATCCAATCCATGGGATTGTGCAAAGTGTGGTGTACCATGAAGAATCCCCACCACAGTACCAAACATCTTACCTGCAAAGTAAATAAGCGTATCGGGAGGAGGATGGTTGATGAACTTCAAACGTGTGCTATTAAAGGATGCACTGGCTGAAGAATTCCTTATGAGGAATAGGCTTGTTCACACCTCTCTAATGTGCCATTTTCTGACTTTTAATTATGTGTTCAGTACAATAAGTGGTTGACAACTTTTTAACTAAAATATGGTTTTATACTGGGTATATTTTCAGTGAGTTTTAGTCTACTTTGACACTCATTCTAAAAAAAAAATGTTTTCACTGTGTGTGGGGGTTTTATATATCATCAACTATATAATTTCTGTTAAGACTGAAAGAGTGTCATGCTTGCTATAAGTAACATTTGATTTGTTGCAGGTTTTGGTTTTAATGGCCTGTGGCGGTTTGCAGGACCCTTTTCAAAGGTAAGAAAATATCTTTTTCTCTATTGACAAAATAAAAGTTTTATTTATATTACTGTGCCTGCTTTAAGACAATATGTTGAAAACCAGAATGATTCACAAAAAACACATGTTATTTTTATTAAAAGTTTTCTACCACAAGATTCTTTCCGAGAGGCAGCACCTTTAATATGTTTATATGCTAGCTTTTACAAAAAAAAAAAAAAAAAAAATTCAACTAAATTTATGCTTGACTTTTCAGAAACGTATGATAAACCTCTGTAAACTTTCTGCCCTCGGTCCCTCATGTAGTTGATGATCTTAATGCACACATTTAGGTATCTTGTGATTAAGAAGGAGCAGTACGTATGTTTAAAATCTACCTCATGACCTGAACTTAATATAGTGTTAATATGTCAGTGAAACCTCAGTTTTAAAAATTACATAATGAAAAAGAAATTTACCTCAAGAAAACATTTTTCCTTCCAACCTGCTGCATTAGAGTCACTCTTCCCTGAATATATCCCTGAATGTATCCTCATTTGCTCCGTTCAGTTTGTTCTTTGATTGGCGTTAGTTGATATAGTGCTACATAAATGTGTATTTAATTATTCTCTCTGTATACGGTCTCTCTCCAAATTGATTGAGGTTCCTTGAAGGCAGGACTTCTTTTTCTTCCCCTAGTGCAGTGTTCTAGAGATAGGGGTGCTAAATCAATACGAATTGCATAAACCTTGCTCTAATTTTAACAATTGAGTACTTACTTTTGTTTTGTTTAGTTATCACTGCATATCTCTTGATACGCAAAGGCTGTCATTTAAAAAATGGGCCTGACGTCACAGAAATAAGTATATCATGCGGGAACTTTTGTAGTTTGATTGCCAGTAAGTAACCCTCCGAGCCCTTCACAGTATTTAGTTAGTTGAATCTCTAAATGGCAGCTGGAATGATGCTCTGCTCATTTTCTCAGTTTTGGAAAATCGACTAGACATCATTCCTGATGATTGGATTCTCTCAGAATTAATTCAGTCTTTGTGCGTGGCCTTCAGTAATCACAGGTTCATCTGGAAGCTGTGTTAGCTGAAAAAAATTCCCAGTTGTAAGTCCCATGGTAGTCTACATATTATTCCACCCCCTTTTTTTAATGATCTGTAGTACAAAGGAAGAAAAATAGTAAATTAAGCCCAAAAGAAAAATTGAATTTATCTTTTTTGGCTTCAAGGGGGATTTACAAAAACAGAAAAAAGAACAGAGCTAAAATAATGTCCTATTTTCCATTACAGCAAACACAAATCCCAGACTATGCTGAGCTTATTGTTAAGTTTCTTGATGCCTTGATTGACACGTATTTGCCTGGAATTGATGAAGAAACCAGTGAGGAGTCCCTCCTGACACCCACATCTCCTTATCCTCCTGCAGTGCAGAGCCAGCTTAGTATTACTGCTAACCTTAACCTTTCTAATTCCATGACCTCACTTGCAACTTCCCAGCATTCCCCAGGTCAGTAAATGCAATCTTTATATAAATTTGAGCAATAATATTACTATACCAACATTAGGAATTCCCTTGTTACCAGTTTATAGCAGATTTTGCTCCTTTTTATCATGACATTCATCTTACATTTCTTCTTTACCTTGTAGCTGATTTGAATTTTGGTTTCTGTAAAGCTGTCTACTTTCACACAGTTGTACAAAGATAGTGAAATGTTTAGAGTGTTCACATAGTGTTCCAAGGTTGATAAGTTTTTAGAGTTTAGGCAGGAAAAGTAACCTAAGGTATATAACCCTGTAAGTGAACAGAATTATAATTCCCTTACTAGATATACTAACCTTGCCCTAGTGTTTCTGTGTCTCTGATACAGCATACTGTATCCCCCAAATATACAAAATATAGTAGTGCCCCTTTTCCCTGCTGCCAGCAACAACGTGAAAATCTAGGAGTAAATAAACAACCAGACAAAAATGCCAGCTCAAAAAAATAACATCTTAAAGCCCATAAGCATATTCCTGACTCTGGAGTCACTCTTAGGTCCAAGTGGGGAAAGTATGCCCATTCAACATGCAACTAAGAGAAAGATAAACTGAGAAATAACAGCTAATAGCTCGGGTGGGGCTGAGATAAACAAGATGGCAGAAATGGCAAACGTACAGAACTCTGGGCTTATTCAGTGACAAAGTGGATGATTTCTTATGACTCTGGTCAAACCCTGGAGGTGTATTCAATTCATTAGAGAACTGACGCCATTGTGTATTTATGATGACAGTGGGTAATGAAGGAAAGCTTCCGTTGTGGTCATGTATTCTATTCAGAAAGATATCTTTCTAAAATGGTTAAAATTAAAAAGGTTTTGTGTTTAAAGTTTCATTATCTGAAAGGTTTACTTATGAAACACCTCATGCTATAAGGAAAAGTTATCAATATTAGACGTAGTTAAGTGTTAGCATGGATTTTCTTTTAAAAAGCCAAATGATGTATTATAACTATTTTGTGACGTTCAAGATCCATAAGTAGAATTCCCAGTTTATAATCTCAATTTTGCATGAATGTTTAAACATATATAGTTCTGAAGAACTTGGCAAATCTAATACCCAATTCATATTATAAACCATTATATTAAATAACTGTATTCATCTATTAAGCTTTGGTCAACAACAAAGCCTTGGTCAGCAGAGGAAACAAATTGTTTGATCCAGCATTTATTTATCAATCACCTTACTGCACCTAGTCAGGTTTTCTCCCCCCACCAAGAAATAAGAGAAATCTGGCCAACTTTTTTTCCGCATATAACTGTGTTTATTTGGCCTCTGTCACCTATTCCCTAGAACAGTGTTTCTCCAAGTGTGGTCCCAGACCAGCAGCCTCAGCATCATTTAGGAGCTTATTAGAAATGCAAACGCTAGAATCCCACCCCAGACCTCCTGCACAAGAGACTCCAAGAGTGGGGCCCAGCCGGCCATCTGTGTTTAATAAACACCCAGGTGATTCTTATGCACTAGAGTGTGCCTCTGATCTTGCCCCATTATCAGCATTTCAACTGTTAAAGCCAGGGCAAACCTTTAAGTTTACTTTCTTCTAGATACTGCAGCCACTGAATTCTTTCCCTCATCACCACTACCCCCTGCCTCCCGCCATAAAATCTTAGCATTTTGGAGCTAGGGGGTACTATAGAGGTAATTTAGTTCTAGGCTCACAGTGTTGTGTGTGAAGGGGAGACTGAGTTTAGAAGAGCTAAGTGAATTGATTGCTTTATCATACAGTTCTTACCCAGAACCAAGGCCAGTGCTCTTTCTACCACATTCATTGCCTTCCGTATGTGTCATCTTTCTTCCTTCCCTTCCCCTGCCTTTCCCTATTTGTTTCATTTACTTATTTCTGTCTCATTACTTCCATCTGCCTTACCTTAAGTCCACTGCTCCTTTTCTTCTGTAGAGCTCTCTATCGTCTGGGTTAGTCAACCACTGGAGTTAATCACAATTAGAAAATTCGTAGACTGTCTATATTGATCCTCTTGGTTTTAAAGTTTGGTTCATTTTGACCAGTCTTTTGCCTCTTGGGCTACTAAAGTGATGTTAAAGCTGTCAAAATGTTTAGTTGTTATTACATTGACTTCTTTTTTTTAACCCAAACTAATTGTCAGGGGTATTTCTGCCCATCTTTGCCCACTGATGGAGACAATAAAATAATCAGATTAAGAATAAAGGTACCAGTACAAGTTCTTCTGCTAGTTGATTAACTGTTCATGTCCTGTGTTGATTGGACATTAGCCATATCATTTGCTTAGAAAAGTAGTCCTACTCTGTAACCTCTTATTTAGAATTGTTTAGAGAAATCAAAGAGTAGCATATGTGGTTTTGGTTACAGTTTTAAACCTACTGTGTCACCTCCAGTAGTTCTCCAAAGATGGCTGCTTGAATAGATTGTAACACCCTGGAAACCTCTGACTATTCTCAAAAGAAACTGAAGCTTTAAAAGTAATACAATTAATTAAGTAGAATAACGGTGTTTTTCTGTCTCTAAATTGTAAATTGTATGTCCTTTGGTTCACCAGATTATTTTACTACATGTTACTAGAGAAAGAGTTTATCTTTTCAGTAGTAACTTTACTCTTCGATGAAACCCATTTGTATCTCTAAACTGTGGGCTCATCTCCATGAAAGGATCCTGATTGATTTATTTACCGAATTATTGTGTTTTTGTCATTTCCTCTTAGGGAATACCTCTTACAAGAGTTAATACTTTGTAACTAGGTATGCTGTTTTATATCTTTAGCTCCTTGTAATCTTACATCCCTATCTCCTCAATTCTTTGTGGATCTGAGTTTGCTGATATCAAAGGGCTAAAAGAAGTGATGAATCTAATCCAGATTCATAACTCACTCCAGCATTTCGGCTTCGCTATTTGGTTGTATAGAAACCAGAATATTTCCCTGTCTCCACTTCTGTCAGCCAAGTCTTAAGCAGAAGTATTTAAAGAAGCCCTGTATCACTCCCTGAAATGGAGCATAAGTGTGGCTTGCCATCAGATTACCCAACATCAACCTGCGCTAGTCTACTGAATTTTAAACAGGTGAAAGCTCTGTTTCTTTATGTCAAAAAGCAAAAGTTGCTGATCTGCACACAGCTCAAGCCTTTGCTTCAAACTTTCTCTGTCAGTGCAAGACTTTGCTTTCTAGATCTTTGGTACTTAGCAGGATCTGCCACTAAGCTGTATCTTCTTTTGGTCTCCAATATTCTCTGCTGTCAAATTAGCTAGATAAGAAATTCATGAGCCCCCTCGCCCTCCCCCATGAAACACTAAACCTTACTTAGGTAAAAAATTTGGTGGTAATTCATCAGTCACCAGCTTTTGAGGAAGTAGCGGTCATTTACATAAAGCAGTTGCCCCTGAAAATCCATTCTTCTTGACAGATGATCACAGCCCACTTGTCTGTCCCCTTAGCACAAGAAGGATTGTTTTATAACTCCGTATATAAAATTACATAAATGACTGTCTTCTGACCCCACTCCTAGTAGAAATTGACTCGGTATCAGTGGAGCCAGTGGATGTACTCAGAGTTCAGTGCATATGAAATTGTGTTAACTGTGGTCCTTTTAGCCAAATGGACATAAAACTTTGTCTCTTCAGATTTTCCCACATGCCACTATGAGAATCTTGAAGAGAATCCATAATATTTACTCTCTGATAGATAAGAATATTTCAAATTTGATATTGCGATCCATTCTTAGGTCCAGTGTAGCTGAGCTGGACATGAATTGAAGAACCAGGATTAGAACTAGAAGATAAAACCTGTCTACTAAAAATGTTATATATGGGACTTTCTCGTGCTTAAGGCCAAGCCATAAATGGCTCTCTTACAGGATGAGCAAAGAAGCCTTTTTAAAAGCCATATTGTGAGTGCTTTATAACCATTTCAAGTATGCATTCCAAATAGTCTTCCTGTATCCTCTTTAGATATTAAGGAGCAAGTATACTACAAATAAAAATCCAGATGGAATTATATGGATTTTAGTACTCATTAGAAAGAAATTAAATAGGTTCATTTCCAATGTATTAAAATTTAATTTATACTCTACCGAGACCTCCTAATATTTTTCACACTGTAATTTAATCCAGTAAACATTCGAACACCTTTTTTTTTTTTTTTTTTTTTTTTGTCAGCCAAGTCTTAAGCAGAAGTATTTAAAGAAGCCCTGTATCACTCCCTGAAATGGAGCATAAGTGTGGCTTGCCATCAGATTACCCAACATCAACCTGCGCTAGTCTACTGAATTTTAAACAGGTGAAAGCTCTGTTTCTTTATGTCAAAAAGCAAAAGTTGCTGATCTGCACACAGCTCAAGCCTTTGCTTCAAACTTTCTCTGTCAGTGCAAGACTTTGCTTTCTAGATCTTTGGTACTTAGCAGGATCTGCCACTAAGCTGTATCTTCTTTTGGTCTCCAATATTCTCTGCTGTCAAATTAGCTAGATAAGAAATTCATGAGCCCCCTCGCCCTCCCCCATGAAACACTAAACCTTACTTAGGTAAAAAATTTGGTGGTAATTCATCAGTCACCAGCTTTTGAGGAAGTAGCGGTCATTTACATAAAGCAGTTGCCCCTGAAAATCCATTCTTCTTGACAGATGATCACAGCCCACTTGTCTGTCCCCTTAGCACAAGAAGGATTGTTTTATAACTCCGTATATAAAATTACATAAATGACTGTCTTCTGACCCCACTCCTAGTAGAAATTGACTCGGTATCAGTGGAGCCAGTGGATGTACTCAGAGTTCAGTGCATATGAAATTGTGTTAACTGTGGTCCTTTTAGCCAAATGGACATAAAACTTTGTCTCTTCAGATTTTCCCACATGCCACTATGAGAATCTTGAAGAGAATCCATAATATTTACTCTCTGATAGATAAGAATATTTCAAATTTGATATTGCGATCCATTCTTAGGTCCAGTGTAGCTGAGCTGGACATGAATTGAAGAACCAGGATTAGAACTAGAAGATAAAACCTGTCTACTAAAAATGTTATATATGGGACTTTCTCGTGCTTAAGGCCAAGCCATAAATGGCTCTCTTACAGGATGAGCAAAGAAGCCTTTTTAAAAGCCATATTGTGAGTGCTTTATAACCATTTCAAGTATGCATTCCAAATAGTCTTCCTGTATCCTCTTTAGATATTAAGGAGCAAGTATACTACAAATAAAAATCCAGATGGAATTATATGGATTTTAGTACTCATTAGAAAGAAATTAAATAGGTTCATTTCCAATGTATTAAAATTTAATTTATACTCTACCGAGACCTCCTAATATTTTTCACACTGTAATTTAATCCAGTAAACATTCGAACACCTTTTTTTTTTTTTTTTTTTTGCGATATGTGGGCCTCTCACTGTCGTGGCCTTTCCCGTTGCCAGACGCGCAAGCTCAGCGGCCATGGCTCACGGGCCCAGCCGCTCCGCGGCATGTGGGATCCTCCCGGACCGGGGCACGAACCCGTATCCCCTGCATCGGCAGGCGGACTCTCAACCACTGCGCCACCAGGGAGGCCCCGAACACCTATTTTGTAGGTATACACTAGGTACTCTGGAACATTTAAAGATGAGAGAGACCCTGGTCCCCAGAGACTTGACAGTTTTTGCCTGTGGATCTCAGTATTCGGTTTCAGCTAAAGTTGTTATTTCCTTCTGAGTCATGTTGTTTAACAAATTCTTTGTGTACACAAGTTCTTTGATTTTTAGGTACGAGATTAATACTACAGTGCTCTGTAGAAAATAACCCGAAATCCATATTTTATCTTGAACTATCCCAGATATTCATTGTTTACTACATGCAAGGGACTCTGTTAGACCCAAGGGAGTGGCGGGGGCTACTAGGACATGAGACCTGCCCTCAAATAGATTTCAGAACCGTAAGAGTGGCAGAGTATACACAGATAACTATTTTGCCCTCTTTCGTGATCTCTTTTGTACTTATGTTGTACCTTATACTATAAACTATTCTGATCATTCAAAGGGACATCTGTTTGGAAAAATCAGGTAATAATTATGGCAAAAGTTTTATAATATATTTTTGACCTCAAAAATATGTGAGGTCACATATTTTATAATTTTTTAACAAAAATAAGCCTGTGATCTATTTTAAATGTTTTTTCACTTGGAAAAAAAAACTTTAATTTTTTTCTTTGATCACTTTATTTTACTGTTAGTATTAGAGTATGGATTTTTTAGAGCAAAGACCTATTTAGTTGAACTTTATTTTAAATTCACTTCTTTCACTTTATTTTGGGGCTGTGTCCAGGCCTGTCAGTTATTCAGTCACTTTGCTTCTGTAATGCAGACCTCCCTCCCAGGAAGCCGGGTGGATCAGCTAGCCCAGTAGTGCTGACAGCTGTGTGCAGAAAAGGTTAGTTTATCAAAACCATTTCTCCAAAGGGTAGACTTAGTCACACTTCTGCTGTGTTTACCAGGTTTAAAATGTCTCCCTCTTAGAAGAAACTTAGAGGCCTCTATTTTGAGACTACTTAAAATCTCCAAAACAATTTTAATGTTTTAGGGAACTGCTTACCGTATCCCAGACCTTTATTTGGTATATTCTTGATTTAGTTTTTCTTCTTTTTTCTTTGTTATTACCCCGTATTTAAGGGAGAAAAATAATTTTAAACTGAGCAATTGCTTGGTGTAATTTCTGCTAATTTCCCATTTCATTTTTTATTGTAATTCTTGATTTACACTAAAATTCTTACTTCTAATAAAGGTGGTAAAAACACATCTATCTGTAAAATTGTAAGTTCGGCCATTTATTTAGAGATTGTAATGTTTGGGAAATTAATGGTCAGAGTTCAGTAATTAAAACAAGAAACCTCCTGAAAACCAAGAAAAATAATAATTATCCAGTATCTAATCATATTTCACCCTTTAAAAATCTTACAGATATCACTCACTTTTGTTTTTTCTTCCATTCTGTGTCTGTGAAGCTTCTCTGCCTTGCTCTAAATCAGCAGTTTTCATGCAGCTGTTGCCTCATCAAGGTACTCTTTATTTTTGTCATCTTTGCACGAAATACTGCTTACCCTGCGCTCATCCTGGGCACATGGCATGAGACTTCATTCACCAATCCCTGTAAGCAGAGTCTGGTTCAGGCACCTAAAGAATCTGTAAGGCCATTACTGTAAGGTCTGGATGCTTACGGTGCCACAGGGCTGAGACTTGTCTCCATGAAAGAGCTGTTCGTGCTCCCCCTGAACACTGAAGATGCAGTCCTGGACTAACACTGAAGATGTTAGTCCTGGACTAACACAGACAGGTTAACAAGAAACTCCAGGGAGAGTTAATAGAGAAAGGAGGGTATGTGGTTTGGGGAAGAGTTTTTAGCTTAGGAAGTAGTTATTTTCCCCAAATATAGCTACAAAGCCAACCCCAGCATTTCTGTAGAAATTAAAGCTGGCTGTCCACTCTGTCACCCGTGTCAAAAAGAAAGGAATATGGGGCTTCCCTGGTGGCGCAGTGGTTGAGAGTCCGCCTGCCAATGCTGGGGACACGAGTTCGTGCCCCGGTCCGGGAAGATCCCACATGCCGCGGAGCGGCTGGGCCCGTGAGCCATGGCTGCTGAGCCTGTGCGTCCGGAGCCTGTGCTCCGCAGCGGGAGAGGCCACAACAGTGAGAGGCCCGCGTACCGCAAAAAAAAAAAAAAAAGAAAGGAATGTGGTCCTTAGTTAGCTCAAAGGACTAAGAAGAAAAAAATGTGATACACTTACGTCTAATTTATAGAAGATGCCTTTTCTTTCTTTTACTTTTCGGTGATTAGTATACAGAAAGATTAGACCTGTATAGAAAAAGAGGTGTTAGCAATTGATGAAAGACCATTACAAATTTTTTAAAATCTTATAGTTACTCTTTTGTATATCTAGCTCAAAATATGAATTTTCTAAATATATATTTAACACGTTCCCATCAATGTATTACTATAGCATAAGAACAAGCTATAGTTACCTTTTCTTCTAAGAAGACATATTTCTTGCTTATTTACATTAGCATCAGTAATTTTACAAATTCTAGTATAAAATTCGAGTCCTTTGCGTTTGTTCTAAAACTCCTTTCAGCACTTCACTTGGTCTTTTTTTTTTTTCCAGGTATTAGGAACATCTTAATTTATGCTGTAATTGTGCGCAAAAAGTCTTCACCTAGCCTATCTGATTCTTCTAACAATCCTTTGAAATAGGCACGTCTACTGTTATTTTTAATTGCCAGATTAAGAACTGAAACCAAATAAGAGTTCTGATCCAAACAGACTGGAACCTGGGTCTTCTGATGTGCCTCACTGTATGTGTAACAAATGAGCCTTCTGACAGCTTTGCCTTCTCATAGATGCAATAAGAGTTTTCTGACAGGTTTGCCATATGATATATGTGATAAACTAAGCAATGCAGATTCAGGGAAATTACTGTCGCCTTGTGCAGGTGGTGGGAGGTTTGGATTATTATGTCTTTCATTTTTGTTGAATAACTTCTCACAAATCACCTAACCCATTTTTCCTCAGCTTCTCAAGAGCTAAAAGGGATTCGATCCTTTTATTATTTCATGAAAATATTAGGTTCCAGTTTGAGAAATCATTTTGGTGTTTCAAAAAATAGGTGACTTTTTAAAAATTATTTGTCAGCCTGGAACTCTATCCCTAGTTGTCAAAATAAACCCTGATACCTGCCTTCAAGGAACTCATGTTTGAGCAGAGGAGATAGACATATAATAGATATATAAGTTATATATGTTATTTAACTATAGTGTAATCTAATAATTTTTTCCCTCTTAATTCACTGAATTTTGGCCAATAACACCTTTTATTTAGGATTTTATCTTTATCTGGAACCAGCACAATGCACTGAAGCACAGTGCTTATTCATACACTGCTGTAGAGAATCTTCAGCTGCTTCTGCCCTGCATGTTGTTTGTGACTGGCTGCATGCTTAACCACAGCATATCTAAAGGAATTTAAACTAGCAAGTCAGGACCACAGAGGTTTTTACCTTTATTTCACTTGGGTGGTGGCCTGTGGATTTCTGTCACCTCATGGATTTCTGCTTTTCTGCCCACTGAGAGTCAGAAGGGAAAGCCAGTGCTTAGGGGCATAAGAGAGACCAGGATGCAAAGCCTCCAAGCGGCCTTGATGAACAGGAGTGCAGCACCAAGGTCTGCTCACCAATTTTAAAATATAGTATATGTACCAAAGCAAGATGGATCTGTCTCCAGTTGGGCAGTCAGGCTGATAATCTGAGAGTTCTTCCTATAGAACGTTGAGACCAAACCCTTCACTACATTCTAGAAAGGTTTCTAGATTTATTTTCAGAGGGTTAAAAAAGAAGAATGCTGCCAAAATTCTCAAAAGTGAGAATTAGGCTTAGAAACCAGGATACTGGTATCATTCTGTTTCATACTAACCTGGCTTTTTTCAAGGTGCTATTTTTTGGTATAAATATGCTTTTTTAAAAAACCTCCAAGATTTTTATGTCAGCTTCTCCTTAGATCCTTAAATAAAACACCTTTGCTGTGAAGTTGAACTTAGGAATCACCATCATGCCACATTTACCTGTGTGTGACTTGTAGGGTTGGGTCACTAAGTAGGAAGAAAACATATACACAAAAAACAGGTAATGAATTGAGATGAAAATTGAGTAAAAGTGGGACATCAGCCTCTCACATAGCATTGAAGCTTTGGGTTATCAGTGACAGTCCTGGTTACTTGCTTAACAAAACAGGAAATGGAATATTCTTAGTATGTCTTTGAAGAAAAACCTTCACCCTAGTGACTTACTCTGATTATGATTTATATAATTTTAATTCTTAAGAATTAAACTGAACAGGCCCTTGTCCTCAGATAGAAGCTTTGCCACCTTGCAGTGTGATGACTGCTCTGCCCCCCCACCCCCAGAATGAGCCATAGTCCAGCAGTGGCAAGGCTGCACCAAAGGTGGTCACACAAGAAAGAGCCCCAGAGTGGCAGATTGCTGGCAGAGGGCCACTGGCCCTCCAGTGGTCATCAGCACTGTGTCCCTCCTGATGACCGTCCCCTGGTTGTTTCGGACCCTTATCTTTAAAGTTCTAGTTTTGCCCGAATCTTATTTCCTATTAAGGAAATAAACCTAGATAAGGAACTATTGGACTTGAGCTTTTAGGCCACATGCAAATTTGAGGAAATGGAAAGTCAAATACTCAGACAAGTTCATGATCACTTCAGATGGAAGAAGCTAAAAAAAACTGTCTTTTCCAATAAAGACATGGCACCACCCCACTGGAGATCAGGGGTTGCATGCTTTTAAAGGGCTCTGAATTGCAGCCATCACATTTAAAAATGGAAACATCGGTTCAACCAATGTTTGTTGAAAAAGACGTCAACTAGATCTTATAGGAAAATAAAAATGCATGAAAAACGATCTTTGCCCTTTTAGTTGCTTTTATTCTAGTAGAGAAAATATGACATGTACACAAGTTGTGATAATATAGGCAAAATATAAATGCCATATAAAAACAGGCAGAAGGGGCTTCCCTGGTGGCGCACTGGTTGAGAGTCCGCCTGCCGATGCAGGGGACGTGGGTTCGTGCCCTGGTCCGGGAAGATCCCACATGCCGCGGAGCGGCTGGGCCCGTGAGCCATGGCCGCTGGGCCTGCGCGTCCGGAGCCTGTGCTCCGCAACAGGAGAGGCCACGGCAGTGAGAGGCCCACGTACTGCCAAAAAAAAAAAAAAAAAAAAAAAAAACAGGCAGAAAAAAGGGGAGGGAGAAAATAGTTCTTGCAAGAGACAGAAGAATGCATCATGAAAGAAACCGAGGAGAAAAAATACAGGTTGCATTTTATCTTGTAGAGATTGGTAAGGCAATTGAAAGAGCTGCACAAATGCACACTACAGAGTTCAAGGCATGATGAGCAGTCTCCTTTCAATTTTGTTATTTCTTTTTTAAATAGCTTTGAAGAAGATGCAGATAAATATGCAGAAGAGAATAAAAATCATCCAGAATTCTGCTACCCAGAGAAAAGTTCTTTGAACATCACAGTGTACTTTCTTCCGTTTATCTTTCTACCCGTAGGATTAGATTGGAACAGATTCAAGAGTGGGTTCACTATGCTTGCCTCCTGGAGAGGTGTTGCTGACATTTTTAATGATGCACTCACACTCCCAGCCCAGTGCACTTTTTCATATGCCAATGTTCCTTTGATAAGCAAGACAGCAAACCTCTATGGAGCCTGTGTAAATCAGACCATGTGCCTGTAGATGCCTCATACTCTGAGTTGAATTCAAGGCTGAATCCAAACTAAGATGTGTGGCTCCTAGAAGGAGGTCATCACAGATCTATCCATTTCCTGTTCAAGAACCAACGAACAAATAGATGTGTGGGTCTATGTACCCACACATACGTTACGTTTCAGTAACGTAAATACTTTTTGACTTGACGTACTATTTTTTGTCCAAAAATAGAAATTTTTCCATTGTCAAATTTACTATTTATTTTAAAATTCAGATGTTACAGATAAGAATAAAGCAGGGAATTCCCTGGTGGTCAAGTGGTTAGGACTCCACGCTTCCGTTGCAAGGGGCATGGGTTCAAGGAACTAAGGTTCTGCAAGCCGTGTGGCTCAGCCAAAAAACAAACAAACAAAAGAATAAAGTAAAAATTACCTGAAATCACACCATCCAGAGATAACATTTTTTGGCAAATGTTTTCCCAGCCTTTTTGTTTATTTGTTTATTTTCCCCTGTATGTGGATTTTTTTCCCCCAATCCAAAATTATGGTCATTTTTCTGTATCAGTAAATATCAACCAGTACTTTACATTTTGATACAAATTGCTAAAATACTTTTTGCTTTCCTACCACTAGTTATGTCATAGGTGGGTATAATCGGTCTAATTATTTTAGTAAATTTTATTGAAGTATGGCAGAAAAGCACACAGATTATAAATTTACAACCTAATGAACTTTTAAGAGGTAAACATACTTAAAAATCCAGTATCCAGATCAAGAAACAACATCACCAGCACCCCAAGAAACCATCCTCATGCCCCCTTCCAGTCACTTCTTCCCCAGAGGTAACCACTATTCTGTTACCTGTCCAATATGTAATCTTTACTAATCTGATGAGTAAAAAATACCTTGTTTTTGCTTCTAGTTACTTTTATGAAGTTACTAATTAGATTGTTTATAAAAATACATTGTAGGTCCCAGTTTGGGGAGCTTAATCTCCTCCATGAGAGAAATAAGTGGCATCTGTTTAAGGTACAGAACAAAAAATGACTTACCAGAGTTGAAAAGAAGATCAAAGCAAAAATTCTACAGTATGACCTTTTTGATATATTGTTTTCTCAGTAAATATTTGAGTTCCTTTGGGGTAGGCACTATGATTTAAAAAATAAAAAGCATCTGCCTTTCTTTGAAATGGTGAATTTCTGTACCTTCTGCAACTACAGAATATATTCTGTGTGTAAAACACCAGTAAGGCTACTTGGCTAGAAGCTGACCTCTGCTGGAAGCTTCTGTTATGATTTGGAGGAAGGTGTTCTAGTCTTTGGTGGCTGCTAGCCTTTCATTCAGCTCAGTCCTGCCTGCCTCTAGCTTTTCCTTGCAACTTCTCTGTTTTGTTTTGTTTTTTCCTTATGCTATTTTTCTGCCATGATAGCAAATTTTGCTTAACAAAGTGTGAGGTTTTCTGTGTGACAAGATCTTTGTAAACACTCTAGCAACTGACTACTAAAATGAATGCAAAAACAATACACCAGCTTGTATCTCGAATACAAATCGTGAGATTCAGTCCTGGAGCTTAACACCACAGGAGAGGGGGTAACTGGCTGCTCTGTTTCTCTCCAGGAATCGACAAGGAGAATGTTGAACTCTCCCCTACCACTGGGCACTGTAACAGTGGGCGAACTCGTCATGGATCCGCAAGCCAGGTGCAGAAGCAAAGAAGCGCTGGCAGTTTCAAACGTAATAGCATTAAGAAGATCGTGTGAAGCTTTCTTTCTTTCCGTTTTCAAACAGACTTAACGTATACGGGCTCTTCACTAGTGACCCCTCACCACCGTGCTGTGATGCTGCACTTCATGTGTTACAATGAGCCCATCCAGTCTGCCATGTTGCCAGATGATCAACTCTTGGAAGCGTTGCCTAAATTTAATGCTGCTTTTTCCTTTAACTTTTTTTTCTTCTACTTTTGGTTTGTCTGGTTTAAGCAAGTGTTCAGAACAACTGCAAAGAAAGTGGGAGGTCAGGACACTTGAACTGAGAACATCCCAACTGTGAGAGCAGATGATTTCTTGAATACTGCTACTACTGGCCAGCTATGAAAGCCATTTGCACAGAGCTCTGCCTTCTATGTTTTCCCCTTCTTCAACATACAAAGTAAAGTGTTAGTCTTATTTACACACTTTTCAAGATAGAAGTTAATGGGAGGAATAATAATATAACCCCAGTATGTTTAATCTGACTTTTAGCTGTGGACTTTTTTTTACCTTACAAAACTGAAGAACCATAGAGGTCAAGCCTCAGTGACTTCATACCATAAAGCCACAGGCGAGGTACTTTGGGGGGTGGGGGAGGAGGGATTTAGTATTTTGTAGTGAGTTCTTAAGAAATACTAACACTTGAGTATTAGCAATAATTACAGGAAAATAAGCGTAACCACATGTATCTTAACATTACCGAATTAAAGAGATGAGTTCTGAGGCCTTATCCAAACTTAGTCATCCAAGCTAGTTTATATTTTTCTCCAGTTGATTATCTTTTAATCTTTAAATATGCTAAAAGTCGTTTTTTGTTTTTGTAAAAGCCAAAACTATACTAAGTATAGTAATTATACATTTTTCCCCTCCTCTTCTTTCCTAAATAATTCCGAGCAGGGTAATCAGTGAACAAAGTGTTGCAAATTGTTCCTAGGAGGTAATTTCCGTAGATGGTTGCATTAGCTCCATACAAAATGGAATGGTACGTGACTATTAGAGTAGACGATGCTTTTATCTTGTTTAATAATTTTCCCAGAAACATAGAGTGTGGTGTATATTATCAAAAATTTTTTGATGAGATGTATTTTAAATGTCTTGTAATCTTTCCCCTCCAAAAAAGTCAGGAATCTCTTTAGCAAAAACATTTGGTTCTATATGATAGAATTGCATTTAATCACTGTGAAAAGACTGGTCAACCTGCATTATTATGACAATAGGGGACCTTAAGAGTTGCTGCTATACTGAATGGTATGGATTATCATGGCATTGGAATTTCCATAGTAATGCAGATCCAATTTCTTTGTGGTACCTGCAGTGTGCAAAATAATTTGACTTCATTGAATATATTAGTATCTGGATGTTCCAATTTAGGACTAAACCATATTTATTACAAGAAGATATTATCCCCCTATTCCTGGGTTCCCTTTATATGTTAAGGTGTAATGGCTTTGGGAGAGAAGAAGAAACCTAGGGGAGGGGGAGTTTCCTGAAGTGCTATTTCATGAGTGGATTTCAGTAAATTAAATTCCACAGCTAAATCAATGGTACATTTAAATGTTCTGATTTTAATAATATAACACATTTCACATTTATCCACACAGTAACAATGTAATATGTTAATGTAAATAAAATTGCTTTTGATATTCAGAAATAACAAGAATTTAATTTTTTTAATTTGTTTACAGTCCTGGGAAAAGTAAGAACCGTTAGCCAAAATGAAAAACACCTTAGTGTTAATAGTTATTTTGACACTGAATTGTTGGAAAATATTGAAGACAGGTGCAATTAACTAACCTTTTGTTTTTAACTATTGTAGACGCTTCATTAGAATAGAATGTTTATAATAACAGAGCAACTGAGACGATAAGGAATTAAGACTAGAGCTGAGTTTAGAAACAGATCATTAACAGCCCGGTGCCAAGGATACCAAGCTGCTGGTAAGGTCTACGTTCCCCCACACCCCAGAGCTTCTGGGATGGGCATCACAACTTCCTGGCTCCTGGAATAAACGGCAGATGCGAGCCTTTAATCATTTTTGGTTCCATGTTTTTCCCTCTTTGTTGTTGGTTTGGTGCAATGACAGTGGGTAGTGTTATGCTATTTTGCTTCTCCTATCAAAACAGAGGAACTTCCAAAGGTTTACCATTAAAAATATTGATCTTTCCATAAACAAGTTTTCCAAGGTATGCTATGTCTTAAATTTATACGTTATTTCCCTCTAGTGTAATGCATGGATGAATTCACTTGAAGTACCTCATGAAATTAATGATCTGCATTGCACAAATCAAAATTGAGCCGCCTTTGAATTGCAGAAATACTTTTTACCAGTATATCCTGGGAATTTGAAAACTTATTAAGGTTTAAGATTTACCTTGTTTGAAGAACTTCTGCCTTTTGAGGAAAATCCAGCTTTCCAAGAAACTGAAATGCACATGAGATAAATCTCTCACCAGTATGCTTCCTCTGAGAAATGAAATGTTTTTTAGGCCTCATACTTATAACCTGCACAAGAAATTCTGAAGTTCATAGTAGGTTGCCTATTTTGCGTAATTGGACGTAAGTTCTATAAAGTAATTTGTTTGGGGTTTGTGGGTGTTTCCCCTGACTTTTTAAAAAGGAAAACATTAACTCACCATGTTTTTTGGCATGCATGATCTCCCTGTTTTATCACTGCGCTGTCCCAGGGGTGTGCCCTTGTTTGCCAGCACCGAGACCCAGTTCACTAGCTTTGGGGGAAGTGGCAAGTGCTCTGTCCTGCATCCACTCAGCACCTGTCCGTTACTGGGTGCCGGCTCTGTGCTGGTCCTGGGCCAGGGCTGAGGACACCACAGAGAACAGCCAGCTGCCACCCCCATGAACGGATGTCCTGGGGGAGACAGAATGTAAGCCGGCCACCCTCCCTGCTCAGTGGGTTTTAGGGGTTTTCAGTTTTGTTTTGGCTTTTCTGGTTTTTTTGGTTTTGTTTTTACATCCCACCCCCAACCCAGGCGTAATGAGGCATGTCTTATTCAGTGTTATGCAATGGACTTATACAAAAATTCACTCTTAGTGTCAGCCACACAGTTTTTTTTAATGCAGTATATTCATCTGTAAATAGTTTGTGTAAAATTTGACAGAAAAGTATATTTACTACACTGTAAATACCTGTGATGATATATTGTATTATTTTGCTTTTTTGTAAAGCAGTTAGTTGCTGTACATGGATAACAAACAAAAATTTGATTATTCTCGTGTTGGTACTGTTAACTTCTCCCTGCGACTGCGTTACATCATTTAAAGAAAATGCTGTGTATTGTAAACTTACGCTGTATGTGATAACTTCCTCTCTTTTCCATTCAGGCCCAAACTTTGGCAGTTCCCTTGTCTACAACTTCATTAATATTGTAAGCAGTTGTACGCCAGCAGGAGAAATGCTGCCCAACAGACAAAATCTACCATTGTAGGGGAAAACTGTAGAAATCCATTTCAGATCATTGTTGTTCCCGTCCCATTTTCCTCCCTGTGTATGTACTCCTCCCCTTTTTTTTAAGTAAAATGTAAATTCAATCTGCTCTAAGATGTGGGGAGTTATTTAATTTCTTCACATGCATCAGCTCTGTTTTCTCACTTCCCCGCACTCCTCCCTGATCTTTTGAAACATTAAGGCCAGTTCCTTTCTTTTAAGGATGTCTTAGGTTCTCCTCAAACCACCGTCACCACCCCCGCTCCATGGGAAGGACCTTTCTATTTCCAGAACCTCTCTAAACGAAAGGTAAAATAATTTTGGTGAAATGTGTAGGGGAGAAAAAAGTTTCCCTTGAGCCTCCTAGGGTCTCTGGCTGAGTCTGAAAATTAAACTGATTAATAGGAGAAAAGCACACACATTTATTTAATATAAATTTTACATGACACAGGAGCCTTCAAAAAGAGATGAGAAGACCCGAAAATTCAGTTAAGCCTGAGTATTTCTATCCTAGGGTTAACGAAGAGTGAGCATTTGTGTAAAAATCTGATAGGTCAGAGACTATGAGGTAAGTGCGGTGAAGTGGGGGAAACCTAGCAAGGCCTGTCCGAATTTTCGAAGTCCCTCTGTCTTGTCTTCAGAGATAAGGATGCTCCTTTCCTCCGGGGTTAGGGAGGGCGCCTGTCAAGTGAAGGTTTTATGACCTGTTTCCAGGAGAGGACGGCAGGGGAAAGGTCAGAGAAACCTTCCTGCTTCTGCCATTTCCTCAAGCTCCTTCAAGGTGCCATATTTTGAGGTCACATGTCCTGAACCCCATCAAATACTTTCTTAGGGCCTGCCAAACTGAGGGGTGACTCCGTTCTCTGGGTTAAGGTGACTTTAGTTCTTTTAAAATGAGCAGTCAGAAATGCCAGGACACCCCGAGATCAACCAGAGGGCATACATTAGGAGCCCACAATTCCCTCCAGCTCTCAGCTCTCCCCAACAGAACCTTCCCGGGCACAGCATGTGTAAACACTGTCAGACGCTTTCCATGGCTCCACTGCTGGGAGTTTTACCATTTTCTTCACCCCATTATGTGGGCAGCTCCCAGATGGAGAAAGAATGCAGCCTAGACCCTGTGGGCAGGACAGAGCTGATGCATACGAGGGCAACAGCGTCTGGTATGTTAGACAAAGGGCTAAAAACCGTGAAGCAGACACCTGCAGGGCTGAGGCAAGTGCTGGTCTGTTTACGGAAAGACTGAGAAAGCGGAGGAAACTCACCTGGAGAGCTTGCCGGCGCTCTGGGCTCTGGGCCAGACCTCCGAGGCAGAGTGTGCATACTCTCCAGGGGTGGGGTCCTGGGAGGGAGGGAGGGAAAGAAAGAGCCTGTGGGGGGTGTTGGTGTGGCTGTAAAGCTTCAGGTGAGTTCTCTGGGCACCAGGCTTAAAGACCGCTGAAAATTCAAGTACAATTGACCCTTGAACAGTGGAGTTTGAACTGCAAGGGTCCACTTACACACAGATGTTTTTCAGTAGTAAATACTTCTGCTTCACAGTCCGTGGTTGGTTGAATTCAGGGATGCAGAGGGGACCGACTATACATTATATGCCACCTTGTTCAAGGGTCAACGATACTGCAAATAGCTATCTTTCCCCTCCAGGCTGAAGTGTCATAATCAAAGTAGGGATGCCTTTGAATGGTCACCTCTCCATCTCTGGACAGTAAGCTCCTTGAGAACATTGACAATATCATCCACCGTATCATCCACCCTGTGCCCATTTTTGCCTGCACAGTTTTGCTTTCTGGGACAGTCCAGGCCAGTCTGGCAATTTTGAACTGTCTGGCCAGAAAAGTTTATCCCCAGGGGGGTTTGGGTAGGGTGGAAACATGCTGGAAGAATAGTAAAAACTTAACCTACAACAAAGAGGTATCATCGCAGTGTTCCTTTTTCCAGAAAAAAGTAGCCCATCCCTCACCCCCATGCCCCAAGTGGTGGCCAGCATCTGTAACACTTGCCCTCACCCCTCGTTCTCCCTTGATTTCTATCCGTGAAACTTAGCCCGCACGCTGCACGCCAGAACGCACAACGGCATCCAAACTCTCTCAAGGGCAGTTGCCCCGAGTAACATGCCAGGCCTGTCTTCATTAGAGAGTCAGTCTTCTTACTGAAGTAAGTTCCACTTAAGACCCTTTTAGCTGCCAGTTTAAAAGAAGCCGTTTCACAATGTTGATTATGTTTCTGTAAATATTAGGCCACACTACAGCAACGTAGTCCCCGTTTGTTTGAATCTCTCACACTTGGTTCTTTTAAAAGTACTGGCTAATGGTAAGTGGATATTTCATAATGTTAATGTGGAATTGTAATTTTAGTAGATTTGGCTTTTTTTAAAGTACCTTCTAAAAATCCATTTATATCCTGTAATATGTACATATGTACATACACCACATACATGTATATATGCATACTTAAAATTTCCAAAGACGCATCATTTAAATTGGCCCAATTTAAATTGGGCCAAATTTTTCTAGGTCCTTTACCATGTGTTTATGCTGTGAGTCAAGCTAGTCACGATAAAGAGAATCCTGTGGGGTTAGAGTTCAGAACATCCCCCATAGGGGCCACTTCCTCCGTATAAAATAGGAACGTCACATCGGAATCTTAGTAGGGCCCCTTCCTGATCAGAGGTTCAGAGAGCATTCCCCAACTTAAATATGTTTAAACAAAGAAAATGTCAACAGAGGTAACCTCATCTGATTCATTTGTCAAAGAAATGTTTTCAGTTACTACAATTGTGCCAAGCCCTTTGCCAGGCATCGCAGATGCCAAAAAAGAAGAAAGCTTGGTCTCTGCCCTGTGCGAGATCACAATTTAGTGGGGGAAACAGCCACGTAACCAGTGAGCACAGTGTCCAAGGTGTGGACCAGTGACTGGCAGGTTCGATGACTGAGGAGCTGGGTCCTGAAAAATGACCAGGAAGTGTGTCCAGGTGGATATGTCCACTGAGCAGTTGAAAATAGGATTATGGAGTCTTGAATGTATAGGGGGTACCTGAGGCTGGGGGTGACCTGGCCCAGAGAGAATGCATCCGGGCAGAAAGCAGTGCACCAGAGAGGAGACTGGCTCGTTCTGTTCTTATTTTCCTCCTTTCGTCCCACTTTGGGAAATGCGCCCTGATTTTGTACATCTAAAAACTCCATGAAGGCTTGCCTTAGCCCCAGAGAGCAAAAATAAGGGTACTCTCTATCTTTGAGTCTGGCCCAAAGTCAATAGAGGATGAGAAATAGATGGCGAGGGATGCTCCCTCACCAACTTGATAATTTGCGGATGGAAGGCAGAAAGGAATTAGGTCGTGTATGCCTTAAGCAAAAGCAGTACCACCACTCGCCATATACTCATGTCTAGGATTCTACAGGAGGCCAAAAAAAAATTTTTTTCATTAAAATACTGAGTCTTGGGCTTCCGTGGTGGCGCAGTGGTTGAGAGTCAGCCTGCCGATGCAGGGGACACAGGTTCGTGCCCCGGTCCGGGAAGATCCCACATGCCGCGGAACGGCTGGGCCCGTGAGCCATGGCCGCTGAGCCTGTGCGTCCGGAGCCTGTGCTCCGCAACGGGAGAGGCCACAACAGTGAGAGGCCCGCGTACCGCAAAAAAAAAAAAAAATACTGAGTCTTTTTAAGCTTACAGTATTCATTCATTCATCCATCAGACATTTATTGGGCCCCTTGTTTTCAGTGAACTCCAGCTTCAGCACCTCTTGGAAATGCTCTCTGTTCTCCCATGGGCTGCACTGAGAGCCTTTCTCTTGGTCCTGTAACAGCTTCTCGTTACAAGGCTGTGATCATCAACTGTTCATGTCTCCCTGGTTAGACTCTGGGCCTCCAAATACAGGGAGTATGCCTTGTTCAAGGAGCTGGATAGATGGTTGTTGAATAACACCTAAGGCTCTATGCTATCAGGAAACTATACAAATAGAATAGAAAAAAAGACCCCGTTCACAATATCAAAAATCCCTACCAAAATGGAGACGGCCTGTGTAATAAAGACCTGTTGAAAACGAATCCAGACTTTGAGACTTCACACATCAGGAAAGTTTCGAAAATGTATTTTGTCAATTTATGCATATAGAAAACAAAAAATTCCAGGAACAGTCTTTTTATAATGGGGCATCTCAACCCCAAAAAGAGTAGGGCAAGAGGGGCTCACCGGAGGAGAAATAGTTCTTGAAGAGGACTTAGTTTTGTTTTATGGAAGGTCACTGTGTTGTCCCTACTTTCTTCCCGTTGCTGCTGATTCAGTCCACGTGGCGTCACTCAGCAAACAGGCATGTGAGGGCCGCGGGCTGTAAGGAGAGGAGTAAATGGAGAGACAGCCCACGGTTCTGGATGGGAAGGAGCAGAGTGCCAGTTGCTCCCAAACTAATCACTGAGTCCACACAATTCCAATCAAGACCCCTACAAGAAGAGAGTGTGTATCCAAACAAAATGATCCTAGGGTTTACCTTACAAAATAGACAAGAAAGCATGGCTAAGAAAAAAGAAAAAAAAAAAGAGCATACATAGGAACTTCCCTTACTAGATAATAAAACACACATTTTTAAATATTTACAACTGTGATGATGGTAATTAGACTAGGTAAATAGAATGGAAAAGACAGAAAGTTCCGGATTATGTTATGGTGTTAAAAAAAAAAATATATATATATATATATATATATCACCAGTGGCCCCCAAATTTCATTGGCTTAAAAACCACAAAAGCTTTCTCACCCTGCTACGTGTCCATCACTCACTGGCAGGGGGACTCTGCTCACCGCAGTTTCTCGGGCCCCAGAGACTGATCAGCCACCGCAGCAAATGACAGAGGGAAGGAGAGCTGAGACAGCGCCACCCAGTTGCCTCTGGAGTGATGGAGACGGTCCATAGCTGAACGGTCCCATACATGGCCACAGCCACACGGGGCTGTCAGACCCTTGAAATGTGGGTACGGAGACTGAGGAGCTGACTTTTAAATTTTAAATTAGGGGTAAATAGTTACAGGCAGCTAGTGGCTACCAGATTGAGCAGCCCAGAATCTGGAGGGTCTCAGATTAGCAGTTAAAGGCCGGAGAGCAGATGTGCAGTCACTTCTCACAGTCACAGCCAGAACTTGCCGCACAGCTCCACAGAGTCACAAGGGTCAGAAAGAGCTTATCCTCTTCCAAAAGAAGGAGAGCCGGAGATGCTGGCCAAGAACATTTACCCCCACAACAGGGAAGGACTTTGTACGCCTGAAAGCGGTGGAAGAAACCCTAAAGCTTACGCTCGACTACCTAACCCATAAAATATCCCCATGTCCAAAAAAAAAAAAAAAAAAAAAAAAAAAATCACACCCAAATTTAAAGGCCAAATAACAGGGAGACTGTTCTAATTATAGGGTTCCTAAGAATCGATTTTAAGAAAAGACCCAAGCAGAAAAGAAAAATGGGCAAAGGACATAACGGCTAATCCACAGAAATGAAATACTGTACCACTTGCTAATTACTGTAGGATGCAAAAGGTCATCACGCTCAATAGTAAACAACAACAACAACAAAAATGCTAACTTGAAATACCATCATCACCTGTAAAATGAGCAAAGATGTATTTAGTACTCGGTGCTGGTCCAGAGTGTGGTGTGATGGACTTGCTCCTGCACTTGACCTCATCCTTCTGCATCATTAGCCTTAAACATGTCCACACCATTTGCCCCAATAATATTATGTGCAGGGATCTAGTCTAGAGAAATAAGTGATCAGAGAGCTAAGACTTTCATCAAAGCATTATTTATAATATCAAAACACCCGGAGACAACCAAAACATCTGGAGACAACACCTGGATGATTTTTTGGCTAAGTCATCTATATTCATCCAGCACTTTCTGGAAGCTAACAGGGCTTCCTTATGCACCCTTTAAGAATGGGTTTAAAGAATAATACTTAAATTTGGGAGGAAACTGCCAATAGAATCAAGGGACTAAGAACTGCATCTGAGAGTAGATCCCCAATCATGTAAAATATCTATGTATTTTACACATAAGAAACTATAGTTATACATAGGAAAAAGATGAATAACTATGTATGGTTAATTTTTGTTTATTTGTCTATATTTTATTACCTTTTTACATTGAGCATTATTTAAAAACAAAAGTTGTTTTTAAGAGGCGAAGATGATGCCGACTTTCAGTTCTACTAAAAAGGTATTCGTAATAATGGAACTTATTCAGGCATTAAATTAACAACTACCATCGCTTCGATGCTTTTTACCTTAGTCTTTTTCCTTTTATCAAAAGGTAGCTTTTAACTAATTCAGATTCCAGGGAGCTGGGTTTTTCTTCTTTCTCCAGGGGCATAATTTTGTACCTGGTTTAGAGCAGTTCTGGGGACACACCTGCTGACTCCATGGACCCCAAGAGAGCACACTGGCCACCACCGGCCCTTCACTATGACTTTATTACTTCTGCTCACAGCTTACAATCTTTCACAGTTAACAAGGCTGATTGGAAATGGTCCTGGAGCTCACGAAGCTCTCGGGCTATTAAGGGGCCTATAAATCTGCGTAGCTGTGTGCACTGCACCGTGAAGGTTGTGCACGCTGACTACAGTCCAGTCATTTTCCTCAGCTCTTAGGGCTTCCAGGCACTGGCTGCCTGTCCCTATTCTCCTCCCACTGCTCTGACAGCACTTCCCCCACCTGCCTCCTCACCCTCAGCTCTCTACCCTGCAAGTGTTTTCCTGAACTTTCTCATCTATGAACACTACGTGAAGCGACTCTAATTCATCGTCACCACTTCACCTCCTCCCTCCCCTCCAGACCTGGATAGCCAACCACCTAATGGCAGCTCTTCACCTCTGCACAGGATTTCCAGTGCACTTCCTCCTGGGCCCCTGCCTTGGCCAATGGCACCACCATCCCCAACAATGCACCTGAGCTAGAACACTGGGAATTATCCTTAATTCCTCCCCACTCCCCACCCATCCCCACCACCACACTGGATGGTCACCAAATTATACTGATTGTGCCTTCTGAAATTCCTTCACCATCCCCATTACCTCCCTGCCCATTCAGGGGCCCAGCTCGTTGGCCTGTTTACAAGGGTCTCTAGCACGACCCACTGTCCCCGGTGTAGCACATTCTAACCCATCATAGGTGCAGCCAGGACATACTTCAAAGGCTTCCTTCTCACCACGAACACACAGACGAAGTCCAAAGTCCTCACCAGGATACGCAAGGCCATCATTTGACCGCTACCTGTCTTTTCAAGCCCATCTCCTGCTCCAACCCACTCTAGCTCCAGCCATTCCAAGCTCCTCAGCTGGGAGAGCAAGCACTGAGAGGACGGACCGTTACACATATAACCTAAGTATCACCGGTCCCCTCCTTCCTCTGCTCTTGTTTTCAACCCAAACTCACCCTGAAACGTGGCCTGGCATCTCCTACACACTGAAGAATCCACTTGCACAAAACTTTACTGAAGGCTTTACAGGGAGGTACAGAGGGGGTTTTCAACCCACAGTCAGCACCTTACAGATCCTCCTAGAGACATGGCACCTTCAGGGCCCATCACTGCCTGGTGGGAGGGATTTCTTCTTTATTGGCCTCTGCGCATGCGCGGTGGCTTTTCTCATGGTGATTCAGATTTGTTCCAGCTTCTCCCCTCAACACGAGTCCTGAGAATGGGATGTTTTGCTTCCTTGGATCTCGTGATGCTCCTGTGTGTGGGGCCTATGCAGACATCATTTCCTCCTGGGGGAGCCTACCTTGTCTTCCAAGAGACACCCCCCCCCTTCCCCCCGCCCCGAAGGGCCATCTCCAGCAAGACTTTCTTCTTGGGCCATTCTCCCTGCTCCCTCAGCAGCTTACATCTCTCCTGGGGGGTTGAGCACTGTGGGTTGTTGGCTGGCTCCTTATTAATCTCACCCCAGGTCCCTAGACTCCTGGGGGAGTCTGTGTGACAACTTATGTCCCTGGTGCCTTGCCGTGGGCCTGGCTCTTATGGAGTCTTCAAATCCAGGTGGCTTTAGTTAATAAGTCCTGTCTAAACATTATGTGCCAGGAAAAAAAAAAAAAATCTCTACCATTTACATCCAGGATGGCGCTCGGAAGAGGCCTAGAATTTCCTTGGGAATTCCCCAGAACCCACAAGAAAATGAGCTCTGTGAAGGGAGAGAAATTTTCCATCTTGTTCACTGATGTATCCCCAGAGCCTAGAACAGGGCTTGGCACGTAGTAGACGCTCAATACCTATTTGTCAAGAGAATGAGTCTAGGAAAGAAACGCTGCTTCTAAGGAGTGATCTTAAATTTTAAAACCTCCCTTGAACAGCAGGGGGCGCGGGAGAATCGGGCCTGTCCCGGGGGAGGAGGATCGACGGAGTCGCGGAGCCCTCCCTCTCTGCTGCTTTGCTTCCTCCGGCTGGCGTCCTGCTGGAGACCCCTCTAAACACTGCACCTCAGTTTGTTTCTGAGAATCCTGTGGAGGGCTTCACCCCAAGGTCACCAAGCCGTGCACCCGTGCGTTGTCCTTGTTGGAGAGGTTCCCAGGAGGAAGACCTTGGCCTCTGCACTGCTAAATCTCAGTGATCCTGGCTTGTTCGGCCCCGCCGGCACCGCAGCCCCCAGCCCCTGCTCCCTCCC
>NW_006779100.1:1534357-1537814 GCF_000442215.2 Lipotes vexillifer | reverse complement strand
CAGGACTGGACGCCCCGGATTTCTGTTTTCTTTCTTTTTTAAGCTTTTCAGGTGGGGATGGCAGAATAGGTAGCTGGGGCTTTAGTCCAGCGATTCTACTCCAGGACCTTCTGCTCCTAAGCTTCTGTGCAGAAGGGAGCATTGATGGGGGTCAGGAGGACACTTAGGCCGTGGTCCTGATTCTGCCAACAAAAAGCTTTGTGATCTTGGAGGAGTGGGGGTTGGGAGGAAGGTGTCTCCCATCCTGACAGTCTTTGGCTCTCTGAATGTCAGGCCTTCCGTGGAAACCAGGATCCCTCCTCCTGTATCAGTCAGGGTGAGGCCGGTTACCTTTCAGTAAAAATGGCCCCTACCCCACCCCAATCTTCCCACTCTCCCCTTTATTCCATGCAGTCTGTAACTGACGACTCCCGCGTTTCTTTCCGGCAGAAGGGGCAGCAGAGAAGGCCGGGAGCAGGGAACGTGCTGATCCGAGAGGACTTCCGGTAGGTGAGACGCGGGCAGGAGGCCGCTTCCTAAACCGCGAGCCACCCCAGCCACAAGTCACTTCTAGGAGCCATTTCTGAGGCTGATGAAAGGATGTGGAGCCTAGTTGGGTAGAATAAGAACGATTTTGTCATTCTTCTTAGAATCCTGGAAGGAACGCTAGCAATCAGATGGACCTACTCCCTTCTGAGGGTCAGAGAAACTTGTGGGTGGGCACCCAGGGTGAGTGTGAAACCCCAGCCCGGGCACCCCTCCCGACAAGGAAGGACAGGGTCTTGAGACGCCCTGCTCACCCCAGACTCACCCCAGTCCTGCCAGGGTCCTCGGCCCCCCAGGCAATGCTTCTGCTCTTGCCTCTGCGGACCCCGCATGCTGGAGGACAGGTGAAAAAGGCCCAGGCGTTCCCACACCCTTTCTCTCCGCCAGAGCGATATTTATTCATGGTTAAAAAAAATCCCAGCAGGTTGTGAGCAGCAAGAAACTGTGAATCCTGTCCCATTTCCACACAACACGGACGCTGAATTCAAGGCCTGGAGGTGAAAATCAGAAATGCTTCCCCCGTTCAGACTGGTTCTCAACCTCTCCATGCCAACACGCATCATAATCACCACGGGCCGGGTACATGCCAGCCACTGTGCCAGCCACGTTACATTCATTTTCTAATGTGAAACCTGCAGGACTTCTGTAGGTAGGAACTATCCTCACTTTACAGATAGGGACACTGAGGTTCAGAGAAGTTAACTCGTCCAGAGTCAAAGGGCTAAATGAGTAGCAGAACTGGGTGCCTGGCTCAGCTGTTTTGGATTCCAAAGCCTGGCTCTTAATCTGTAATAACTTCCCCATGATATTTATACCATATATATTGGTTTCCTGTGGCTGCTATAACAAAGTACCACCAACTTGGAGGCTTAAAACAACAGAAATTCATTGTGTCACAGTTCTGGAGGCCAGAAGCCCAAGATCAAGGTGTGGGCAGGGCCATGCTCCCTCCAGAGGCTCTAGGAATGATTCACACCCTCACCTCTTCCAGCTTCTGGTGGCTGCTGGCATTCTTGGCTTATGGCCAAATCCCTCCGCTCTCTGCCCTCTGTGGCCACATCGCCTTCTCTTCTGTTTGTGTTAAATCGGCCTCTGCCTCCCTCTTATGAGGATACTGTGATTGCACTTAGAACCCATCTGGCTACCCCAGGAGACTCTCCCCATCTCCAGAGCCTTAACTTCATCACACCTGCAAAGAATCTTTTTCCAATAAGGTAATTTTCCAGCTCCCAGGGATCAGCATGTGGGTATCTTTTGAGAGGCCATGTTTCTGCTTACCACACCATATGTGTGCCCATTCCTTCCCTAATTTATTCCTTCATAGACCTTAATTGTGTGTATTGGTCACTGTGCTAAGAGCCTGGAGCTAGAAAATCAAAAGAGAAATGACACAGACCCTGCCTTCACGGACCTCATGGTCACTGTGTGAACTTTCAAACCTACTTCCCAGATGTTCTTGTGATAACAGGAGTGAGAGACATCAGGACACAATAGCTGGCACTTACTACCTACAACACTCTTCTGACATTTACACGTATTAAATCACTTGACCCTCATGGCCTTATCCCCAGCTGTAGGGTGGCTCCACAGTGTATACTTGTCACCTCCCCGCACAGAATGCTACACGAGCACAGGGAAGAGGCAGTCAAGGTGAGCGAGGGTGTGGTCAGGGAAGGCTTCCTGCAGGAAGTACCACTTGCATGGAATCTGGAAGGATGGGATTTGGCCAGAGAAAGTGGGATGGGGAGAGGGTAGGAGTGAGGAGGTGCCCCAGGAAGAGGGAGGCAGGAGGGAGCTGAGATGCTCCTAGATATGGGTGAGGAGAGACAGGGGTCAGGGAGGGCTCCTGTCTTTTGGGAAAACCACTAATCCCTGGTGTGGGCTTCGAGCTTGGTTCACCTGGGATTTGTTCATGCTCAGGTCTGAGGCCCCCACCTCTGCCAGCTGAGGTCTTTCAGCTTCGCTGGTCTCTTCTTTTGGGGGATTTGATGCAGGGAGAGCTCTGAGAGCCATTTCTACAGCTCCCCAAAGGGGATAACTCAGCCCTGCCCATCACCCTTCTGTCCTGAGCCTCTTGGGTGGGAGAATCAGAGAAGCCACATGGCAGCCCCTGAACAGGATATATTCACAGTTGAGCAGGAAGACCACAGAGGGGGAAACTGAGGTCCAGGGAAGAGAAGCCACACAGCTCATGTGCAGAACTGGGCCCCACCCCAGCCTCTCTGTCTGGGTCCCTACACTGCTCTTGGCTCCCGCAGATGATGGGGCAGGACCCCATCTCCTCTAGGCAGGGGCTTCCTCTGGACCCACCCTTGAATGGAGGTCAGGGACAAGAAGTGACTAAGATACATTCCTGCCCTGGAGGGTTTCCCACCACGCTGGGGGAGATGGGCAGCCCACCAGAGAATTGTAGAACTAAGTAGGTATCTGGAGGAAGGGACCAGAAATCAGACTAACTGGCAAGATGGAGTGCCATCAGGGAAGGCTTCCTGGAGGAGGAAACCTCTGAACTGAGCTGGGAAGCATAAGTGGGGGTGGGCTCAGCCAAGACCTGTATTTGGGTTGGGTGCAACTGGTGCCACAAGGGCCTGGCGTGCTGGGCAACAAGGAAGGAGGAGAGCAGAGCCAGGCCAGGTTCTGCAGAGCCCCGGGTGAGGCTGGGAGTCAGAGGAGCTGGGGTGGAGGCTCAGCTGAGCACGACTGGGAGGAGGCTAAGGTCCAGGCCTGGAGGCTGCCACCAGCTCCCAGGGCCAAGACTCTTGTCCTGGGCTCTCAGCTTGAGGTCCAGGGCTGCAAGGGCAGACAGCGGGAACCCAGGGGAAGGGAGGGAACCTCCCCAAGGCGCTGGGCGGTCCCTGGCCCTGCAACAGGCAGGCCTGGTGGGTGGCTCTTGCTTTTCCTTCCTCCTGCCTGCTCTGGTCTCCTCTTTCCC
>NW_006779100.1:1533702-1534343 GCF_000442215.2 Lipotes vexillifer | reverse complement strand
CTTTCCCTCTCCTGTCCCAGGGTCCCTGCTCCCCCTCTCTGCACCCTTTCCCAGCCCAGAGCTGGCCCAGAGTTCTGTTGGGGAGGCCTGTGTGGACCTAAGCCTGGAAACTGTTCTTTAAAAGGCAGCACAGAGAAGGGTAAGAATAGGGAGCCTAGCTCCATCCAGCTCCAGACTGGCTAGGAATCCTGACCCGGGCTCCCAGAGGCTGTGTGACCTAGGATAAGTAGTTCAACCTCTCTGAGTCTCAGCTTCCTCGGAGATGAGTGTAACAATCCAACGCGCTAATGTAGGAAACCCCTAGGACATACTGAGCTCTCGACACGGCTGGTTACACACACAGGACGCGGTGAACGGAGAGGGGCTGGCCTTGGGGTTGGGGCTCTGAGGTTGGATGCGAGGCTGTTGGACCCCGGCGCGGCTGGTCCGGGGACTCGGGCCTCCTCTCTGACACCTCCAAGCAGGGGCGGGGCCTTCGGGCAGCCCTGGGTTTCCGGGCGCCTGTCGCACACCCACCCTCCCGGTTTCCCAGGGGACGGGACGAGCTCGGAGCCGCCGAGGGACACCGAGTCTGGGGGAGGCGGCGGGGCCACGAGGGCGGCCGCCCTCGGGGGCGCGCGGCCTCTTTTGTCTGCAGCCTC
>NW_006779100.1:1532692-1533512 GCF_000442215.2 Lipotes vexillifer | reverse complement strand
GGCGGCGCGGGCTGGGCAGGCGCCCCCGCGGCTCTGCTGCGCTCGGTGCGCCGCCTGCGCGAGGTGTTCGAGGTGTGCGGCCGCGACCCCGACGGCTTCCTGCGCGTGGAGCGCGTCGCGGCGCTCGGACTGCGCTTCGGCCAAGGCGAGGAGGTAAGGGCCCGCGGCGGGGGCGTCCGCGCCCCAATCCCCCACCCCCGGCTTTCCCGCCGTTTCACCGACCCGCTCCCGGCCGAGTCCCCAGGCATCCCCGCCCTGTCGGACCCTCGCTTTCCACCATTAGCGCCGGCGCTGCGAGAGTCACGCATCACGCACGGGGTGGGGGCTTCTCTGCCCATCTTCCCTACCCCGGGCCCTTGCGAGCCCCTATGACCGTTCTGCAGCCCACTCGGGGCTTGGGGGGTGGGGGGAAGGAGCCGTCAGATCCTGGTCCCGGGACCCCCGCCCCTTCCTACCCTGCGGAGACCGAGACGCAGAGATCCGTGTGCGGGAATCCCAGAACGCGGTGCGGGGTGGGGTGGGGGAGGGAGGCACGCGCCCCACTGGGCCTAGCCGAGGAAGCGAGAGGACAACTAGGGGCGCTCTGCTGTCTCGGCTCCTTGACTGCACCCAGCCGACCTATAACACAGCGGGAGGTGTCTGCTTGCGACCTTCCTGGATTCTCGGCCCAGCGCCTGATGACCCCCCATGCGGGCTCCCATGGGCAGGCCTGGCTGGCAGCTGGCTGTGTCGGCTGCGGCAGACCTCCCAGAGCCAAGCTGGGGAGCGGCAGCTGAGCAGTGTTTGCAGCGGGGGGGGGGGGGGGGGGGGGGGGGGGGGG
>NW_006779100.1:1526745-1532607 GCF_000442215.2 Lipotes vexillifer | reverse complement strand
GGGCGTCGATTTGGGGAAAGTAGGAACGGTGTTGGTTGTTAGCAGGGCTGGAATCAGAGGGTGGGTGCTGCCAGTGGGGTGGGCAGAGACAGGTGTACTCTCATGCCATGGGCACAAGGACAGGTGGCTATGTCTGGGGGAGGGGGTACGGCAAGGCACCCACCTGGCAGGAGAGCATCCCCACCCTTCTGCTACTGCCCACTCTGAAATGGTCAGGAGCCGAAGCCCTGAGTAGTGAGTTTCCAAGGCCACCTGAGGCCTCAGGCTCTGCATGGGCACTGGCTGGCATTCTGTTCTGGGGACAGCTGGGGCCTAGCATTCCAGAACATAAGAGAAGCCAGGGCATGCCTGGGTTGGATCCATGCTTCCCTGTCACCTGGCAAGGGGGAGATGATAGATAATCATCTCTGCATGGCCATCGGGCATGGCTGGGGCCTGGGAGTCCCTGAGACCCGTAGGTGAAAGAGGGTGAGGCAAGTGTCAAGTTCGAGAACTCAGGTACGCCATCCCAGGAGGCTCACTGCTACGGCCCCTTTGGAGCCCACCCTCTCCCTCTGCTGGGATTTGTTCAGGACCATTTCCTGCAGCCACCCGGCCCTTCTCCTTCCCAAAGGCTGGTCAAGCCCCTCCCCTCATCGAGGCAGGCTGAGCAGACCCCAAGCCTGGGGAGAGCCCCAGTCCTTCCTCTCAGAACACAGGCTGCAGGGGAGAGGTGTGGCTCTGGCTGGAACTGGAGTTCCAGAACCGCAGTCTCAGTGGTGGGAAGAGCTTCCCAGCAGGCTCGGGCAGGAGGCCGCACGGGCTCAGTGGTGAGCCCCTAACAAGCCCCAACCCTATCCCTGATCTGGACAGCTCCTCTTCTCAGAGTTTCTTCCTCATACACTCTGGAGCCAAACCTGCTTGTCACTTAGTCATCGTGGTTCTGGACGGGGACCCATGTGGGTCTCTCTTCTACGTGGCAGCCTTTAAATATTTCAAAACAGCACTCCTGTCCCCTTCCCACTCACTTCCTACCATCCTCGCTTCTCCAGGCCAAATACCCCCTGTTCTTGAAGCCCCAGACCATTTCCATACGATCTGACAGGGACCAAACCTCTGGCTTCCAGCCCTGAAGCCACCGTCGACTAATTGTGTGACGGAGTTCTCCTAGTAATGACATGGAGGGGCTGGACCAGGAGACTCCAGGACTGTTCCGGCCCCAGCACCTCTCACACACACACACGGGTGGCTCAGGGCGAGGGTGCCTTTTGAGTGGTGCACTCATGTTAAGTTTCTGGCCACTGAAACCCCCAGGGATCTTTCTTAGCAGCCTCTGCCAAGCCAAGATTCCCCTCCATCCTGGAGGAGCGTCAGTGATTCTTCTTTTTAAAGCATAATCTTATATCATTACAGAATCAGTTTATATGTTCTGCGGGAACTTAGAAATATGGGCAAGCAAAAATAAAATATGTTCCCATCTCCCAGGGAGCCTAGCTGTGACACCTTGGTCACATCCTTCCAGAGCTGTTTCTATGCTTATATGTAGATTTTCTCCATAAAATGAGGTCATGCTGTGCATACTGTCTTGTAACCTGATTTTTTTGCAGTAAATGATCAGCACTTTTATGCTTCAAAAAATTCTCATCTCATTTAATATGCACACCTTATTCAGATTTCCCTATTTGGCCCCAAAACATCAATCTTTGCTGTTTTGTTCAAACCAGTTTCCTCACCAGAACTGTGCAATGCATCCGGTTATTCTGATCTCTTACTTTGATGCAATTCTTTTTTTTTTTTTTTTTTAATTTGAATAACCCTGACTTGTTGAAGAGATCAGGCCTGTTGTCTGTGTCAGTACTTTCTTAGATCTAAACCTGTAACTTGGACCTTATTCCTGTTAAATTTCATCTTGTTCATTTCCTCCCATTGTAACAGACAATAGAGAGAATTTACAATCCTACCTTTGTCACTCCGATGCTGTGCTGCCTAGGGGCTGGAGCAGTGGGTGCATTATGTCTCAATCTGACAGGCTGGTGTAAACCCAGGGCAGGACCACGGACAGAGCCTCGTAGGGGTGGTTCTGTTCACACTGTGTTACTGACCGAGACCCACAGAAATACATTTTTCAGCCCTGCTCACTGCACACCAAATTCACACATGCACTACAGAATAGGGCTGTCATTCCCCCTTCAAAATGCTATGTTTTCTGGCAGTTTCTATTTCATTTTTTTAAAAATCACATAGAGACCTTGATTTCCCACCTCCTACCCCCCCCCCGCCAGTGCTCTAGGGTGGATAGCTATCATTCACTAGATACGGAATTCAGTGAATTTGTCAGAGCTGATTATCCATATTTTATCAACTGCGCCCAGAATGCCAGGGACACCAGAATCAAATGCTTTGCAAAAATCAAAATATACTAGGTTGCAAAGTGTAAAACAAATATCCATGAGGCCATACTAATATCAATAAATGATTTAATATTAATAAATAAATACTAGGAGAGTCTCCCATACAGAACAAATTAAAATAATTTATGTAGATAATTCCCTATCAAGGAGGTGCAGCATAACCCCCCACCCTGTAAGCGTCAGGTATGCATAATGACTGCCTTCTAAAGAGGACACTGTGGAAAGCGGGGAAAGGGCAGCTTTACGGTGGAGAAGCCTGACACGCACTGCCTCAGCCGGGTCACCAGGATCAACAACAGCAGTGATAAGTCACGTAGGTAGTATGTACCCTTCATACGATGTGATGGGAGAGGCACCTTACCACTGTGATCCCCCACCCAAACCCATCACCCCAGTCCAGTCATGAGAAAACATCACAAAAATCTCAACAGAGGGACATTATTCTACAGAACACCTGCTTAGTGCTCCTCACCTTTGTCCAGGTCATCAAAACCAAGGGAAGTCTGAGAAACTGTCCTAGCCAAGTGAAGCCTAAGGAGACGTGACAACTAAATGTAATGTGGTGTCCCGGGTGGGGTCCTGGAACAAGAAGAGGACATTAGGCAAAAACTAAGGAAGTCTGAATAAAGTACAGACTTCAGTTAATAATAATGTTATGGGGCTTCCCTGGTGGCACAGTGGTTGAGAGTCCACCTGCCAATGCAGGGGACATGGGTTCGTGCCCCGGTCCGGGAAGATCCCACATGCAGCGGAGCGGCTGGGCCCGTGAGCCGTGGCCGCTGAGCCTGCGCGTCCGGAGCCTGTGCTCCGCAACTGGAGAGGCCGCAACAGTGAGAGGCCCGCGTACCGCAAAAAAAAAAAATAAAATAATAATAATAATAATGTTATGTATGTATCAGGTTGGCCTCTGATATTCCCCTAATTTATTGACTTGGGAATCATAGTAGAAAAGAGAAGACAAGGAAATTCGAAGAAAACATGAATCGTGTGTGAGAACACAGGTTGACGTTTCAAAGAATGTGAGGGCGCTGTCCCAGCCCTGAAAGTCTGTAATAAGTAGGAGCGACACCACTGTGACAAGGACGAGAAATGATGGCCCAGTGCCCTGAACCCGTGTTGACCTCTGATAGCTTGCTTTTGTGTCTAACCTCTCTAGGGCTTTGTTTACTCATCCATAAAATGGGGGTGATAACAGTTCTCATTCCATAGCGTTATTGTGGGGCTTGAACACGTTAATACACGTAAAGTGTTCAGTATCGGGACGGGGTAGGCCCGCTATCAGAATTGCTGCTGCTCTTACTATTGGTATTTTTGGTAAACATTTGTAAGCATCTTTGAGAGGCTGTTCTAGGCTGCGGCGTTCTTGGGGGTTGAGGTCCAGATCTCCGAACAGTCCCTGGTGTTCTCGGCCCACCCTCCTTGTCAGCTCTGAGCTTCCAGCCCTCCCGCATCTGTGAGTGGAAGGCATTGGGAGCGCCAGAGATATCTTGGGCCACATCCCTGATAAATATATTCATCTCCCCTTTCCAGTTCGAAAACCATCCTTCTTGCTAGAAGAATGGACTCAAAAGTAGTTGAGTGGTGTCTGCCATTTGTTAACCCAGTACCATCTCCTCTGAGCAGTGGCCAGTCCTTCCTGCTGGGAAGGGTGGTGTTAATTATTTGGGGGCAGTGACTCAGCTTTAGCCCACCTGGGACTAGTCTATAATTTCCCCGCTTCTTTGCAGGTGCCAGAAGCAACTGGGGCATCGTGCCTCCTTGTTCATATTGAGCAGGAGATGAAATAAGGGCTCAGACTGGGCTCCCTTAGTCCCCAAGTCCCCTCTGGATGAAGGACTGCCTCAAGGGAGATGCTGGTGCTGGCTGGCTTCAGCCTGGCCAAGGGGTTGGGGGGGGGTTCTAGGGTGGGCCGAGACTTATCAGGAGACACTCCTGGGGCTGCCAGGGGAGGGAGAGCCCTGAAGGAAAGCTGGGTCTGCTCAGGAGAGGAGGGGACAGGATGCTGGGGAAGAAGCAGCTGTATCCCTACATCTGTGGCTGGAGGTGGGAGGTGATAGGAGGAGGGGCTAGAGGGGAGGGCGGGGCCAGATCAGGAAAGCCTCAGCTGTTCCCTGTGGATGGTAGGAAGGTCCAGGCAGCAGGGCCAGAGGTGTGCTTGAGAACAGAGGCTGGATCCAGGAGGGGAATGTGACAATTGGTCTGAGAGGAAGAGGGTCCTGACTTGGGCAGTGGCAGCGGGTGCAGAACCGACAGGGGTCCGGAAGGCCTGCAGAGCCCAACACGCCACTCCTGGAGGGAAGAATTTAAGGCTCTTTGGGAGAACAGGCCCCCTCTAAGTGCCCCACCCTAATGGCGACATGGTAGGGATGACAGAGCTGGCAAAACAGAAGGAAGGCCCAGGTTCTCCGAGCCTCGAAGGAAAGGTCGGGGTGCCTGTGACCCATGAGTGGGGAGCAGGACAGGAGTGGGGCCCAGAAAGACCTTCTGTTTCCTGTGTTTGTGCCTCACCTGGGTGCAGCCGGTGCCCCTGAGCTTGGAGGTCACTGTGGAAGCCAGGCTGAGGCTGCGGTCCCTCGGGAGGCGTAGGGAGTGAGCTCGAGGCACCAGGCTCCGGGGGCGGGCTGGGAGGGGCCGAGCCCCAGATAGGATGCCCAGTGCTCTTAGGCCTCTGGCTGCCTGCACCCCACTTTGGCTGTGCTGGGAGGAGGGGCGGGAGAAGAGCGTCCAGGGGGACTGGTCCATCTTGTCAGGCAGTCTTGGCACAGCCTGAATCCATGTGGCAAAACCTCTCTGGGCTGTGGCTTCGTTCCCAAGATACCGGGATCCAGAGCAGGAAAAAGGTCCAGGTCGTGGGGGGCTTGGCGGAGGGCGGTGTGGCCCGTGCCTCCCTTGTTGCGATCTGAATGGAGAAGTGGGGTAGAATCAGGCCTTCCAAATAGCAGGACACGTCCTCGGCCCGGCTGCAGTGGCTGGAGACTCTCAAAGGCCAGACAAGCCCCAGCGTGGGTATCGGCCATTCCCCCTGTGAGGAAGAATTTACCCCTTTTCCCAGGTGGATGGTGAAGGGTCACCAGGCTGGGCAGGCGGAGCGGCTGTCAGGTCCGGCCTTAACTCTGAGGCCCGGGAGCTTTCCCCTGCGCCTGGAAGACAAGCAGAGGCGCGGAGAAGGGAGAAGGGGAGGCGTTGGGAGCGGGGCAGAGGGAGGAGGGCCTCCCCTGTGGCTGGCGCCTGAGGGGGCAGAGCCAGGAGGGAGGCTGCACCTCCGGATTCCCGCGCATGGGGCACCCAGGACCCTGCTGGGTGGTGGATGGATGGCTGAGGACCCGCTCCTCCTTCCGTGGGCCAGGGCTCCACTGCCACAGCCTGAGGGGGCAGTGCGGATCGGGGCCTGATGCCGCCACCAAGTGCCTGGCGGGTCCCACCCAGTTGCCCCACCCCGAGCACCCGTGTTCACGGGTCCATTTATAGGGGT
>NW_006779100.1:1505327-1526735 GCF_000442215.2 Lipotes vexillifer | reverse complement strand
GGGGGGGGGGCTCTGCCCCAGCCCTGGACTGTGTGTGTGTGAGTCGGGGCTCGTGGGGCGGAGAGGGGCTGCTCCTTTGCCTCGTGCTGCAGCGGCCCCTTTGGCCCACCCCGCGGCCGTCCCCACCCCGGGCCTAGAGCAGTCCCCCCAGGTGGAGCACAGAAGGGGAGGCTGACAGCTGGCTGCGGTGGACAGTTAGAGCTGGTGAACCAGATCTGGGGTGGGTGGAGGGGAAATGCCCTCTGGCCTGGAAACAGTGAATGTCATGCCTGGGTGAACTGCTGTCCTCCCCCGACCTCACAAGATTGGGTGAATGCCCTGAAATTTTTACAGAGTAGCCTTAATGGAAATACCTTTTGCATTGGTGGTTGGTGGTTGTCTTAATACATGTTTCCAGGATTTTTTTTTTTTTTTTTTTTTTTTTTTTTTTTTTTTTTTTTTTTTTTTTTTTTTTTTTTTTTTTTTTTTTTTTTTTTTTTTTTTTTTTTTTTTTTTTTTTTTTTTTTTTTTTTTTTTTTTTTTTTTTTGCTATACGCGGGCCTCTCACCGGTGTGGCCTCTCCCGTTGCGGAGCACAGGCTCCAGACGCGCAGGCTCAGCGGCCATGGCTCACGGGCCCAGCCGCTCCGCGGCATGTGGGATCTTCCGGGACCGGGGCACGAACCCGCGTCCCCTGCATCGGCAGGCGGACTCTCAACCACTGCGCCACCAGGGAAGCCCTGTTTCCAGGATTTAAAAAGATTTTTTTTCGATCAATATCTTGCTTACCTACTCTATGCCAAAACTATTCCAGGCTCTGGGAATCAGGAGTGGCCTGGAGCTTCCATGGGGGAGGGGCTGGAAAAGAAACTGACAAAGGAACGACAATTACTGTTGGGTGGAGGAAGGTACAGGACTAGGAAGAAACAGAAAATACTGAGACAAAAAGATTTTTGCCCTTAGAATGACCACGGATGGCCTCTCTGTCACAGATGAACATTTAAGTAGGGCCTGGAATGAAGTGGGGGACTGCGCCTTGCAGAGATCTGGGGGCAACTGATCCGGGCAGAGGCAGGAGGGGGCCTGGGGGTTAGAGGTATGGCAAGAGGACTTAAGGGAGAGGGCAGGGGCTGGGCAGGAAGAGCAGTGGGGAGGCTGTCACTCCATGCAGGTGAGACTTGCTGGAGGCACAGAGCAGGGGTGCAGCTGCGGAGACGCGGCTGGCTTTGGATAACTAGAGCCCATTGGAAGTGGGTGTGAAAGGAGAGAATTTGGAGAAGTCAGAGGCTGCCATTTGCTGGATGGGGAAGACTGAGGCAGGAGGCAGGTTGGGCAAGGAGTCAAGGAGTTCCACGCTGGCCTGTGAAACCTGAGATGCACCTGGCGTCCCAGTGGGGCTGTGAAGCCGACAGTGGACAGATCCAAGGAATGTGCCTTAGCCCTGCTCCTCCTGGCAGACCCTTGCCTCCTTCTACCCTGGCCCTTGGGTCTCCCTGCCCACAGCAGAGAAATGAGGGAAGAACACAGAACCTGCTAAGGCGTGATTCAGCCCCTTTAAAAGCCAGGCTTGAGTTTGGGGGTCCAAGGACTCAGCTGGACCGGCTTGGGGCATCTCATCTTCCAGGCCAGAAGGCATCTTCTAGGCAAGATGCTACCCGTCTTGGGATGCTGACTGCCCGTCTGCAGTCAGCAGACTGAGTGTGAGAGCTGCCCTTGCCTCCCCTGAGTGTGAGAGCTGCCCTTGCCTCCCCCTCGCACAGAGTAAGAACTGGCTAGAGCCGTAATTCACTGCTTGAATGTGCTGCTGACATGACCACTGGCCCTCTCCAGTGGATCAGTTGGAGCCACCCCCCCCAACTAGACTTGGGCTCTTTGCACCCTTCTGCCCCTCCCTGTCTCCTGCATTCCCAGCATCTTCTGATTCTTGGAGGCCCCCACCAATTCTTTGCAGACTACCACTCCTGGGGTCACTGCTGAGGGACCCACTGTCCATAGTTGCATGCTCTTGGGGACAGGGAGAGCAAAGCAGCTCGGAATCCAGAAGTGTGTATACCATTGTGATCAAGAGGAGAGTGGGCCTCCTGGTCACCACAGCCCAAACTATAGCTGTAAGGATCTCTAAGTTCCCTTTAGACCTAAGACCTTGAGTCTAACCCGCACCTCACCTGCTATGGCACACAACTCAGAGAAGATTGCCAGCTTCCTCCAAAAGCATTTGTTGATTGCACATAGGCCTCTAGTGGGCACTGTCCCCAGGAGAGATCCCAAGTCTGAGCCTAGTACCTGGACAGGGTAGTCAAAGGGTTGATTTACACGAAAACAAAAACCGAAAGGGGAGTAGAGGTCCATTCAGTGCTTGTGTTGCTCTAGAACAGCCCTGCCAAGAGATGGGGACTCACTGCCTGCTGAGGCAAGGCCATTCCATCTTGATGAGGCTCTGGCTGAGTCCTCTTTCATACAGTGAACTAAGGTTTATCTCCTAGGACTGCTGCTCTTCATTCCCTCTACCCAACTACCTATCCAACTACCTATCTGCCCATTCAATAATGCATCCATTTATACATTCACTTATCCATCTGTCTACACATTCATCATCCCCTCCATCCAACCATCTACCTGCTCATCCATCCATCCATCCATCCATCCACCCACCCAGCCATCTATCTACCTGCCCATCCATCCATCCACCCAGCCATCAACCCATCTACTTATCCATTCATTACCCATCCATCCATTGGCCCATCCATCTGTTAGCGCACCCTTCCACCAGCCTCCCCAGCCTCCCCATCTGTCCATCCACCACCCAACATTTATTGAATATCTACATGCGCAAAGCCTAAGCCCAGGTCCAGGGATGGGGACTGGCATTTTCAGGGAGTGACAAGTGGCTCCGCATGGTGAAGGCACAGGAAGGGCAGGAGGGTGAGAGCTCAGGCTGGAGCAAGGGGTCAGCTGGTGACCTTAAGGACCTTAGGGAGGGCTCAGGGGCTGGGGCTGTGAGACTGGCTCAGATGAGTTCTGGACAGGCAGCAATATGCCAGCACCTGCCTACCCTCACTGGAGTTAGCTGTTTTTATGATTTCTCACTTCCCACACAGGCCATTGGGTCTGGCAAGGGCTGAAGCCTTTCTGAAAAAAAGAGAAAGCCCAGGTTATTTAAAAGGTGCTTATTATGATGGATGGGCCTCAGTTTCCCTCTCTGTAAAATGGTGGTCAGAACCCCTATTTGTGGGACTGTTTTGAGGAAAGGAGATAATACATTAAGGCCGGCCATGACGCCTGTTGGCATGGTCTCTGTAGCCCACCTACTCCATGACCCCTGTTGCCACCCCCTGCTGCTCTCAGCCCCAGGAGTGCACCTCTGGCCCCTTTCCTCCACCTGGTACTTTTCCAGGCCTGATCTCCCTTGTTCAAGGGCCAGAATTTCTCCTGCGGCCACTGGTGACTCTGTGGACAGCGGAGGTGAGGGAAGGATTGGTGTTGACTGCCTTCGTGTTTCTTATTCCCTTCATCCTCGCAACAGCCCTGAGAATCTGAGAGGTGATGGGAGTTGTCCAGGGTCCCACAGTAATTGGAGGAGCTGGGATGTGAACCCAGGTCTGTCTGATTCTAAAGCTGCCTCCCTAGCTGCCTGCCGTTGGAGGGTTCCAGGTTCCAGTGTCAGGGGAGGGGGAAAATGATCAGATCTGAGTTTCAGAAATTTGACATAGAAACTTCCAATCCGAGGCTTCCTCTGGTTTTCTAAATCTAGGGTGGTCTGGCTTCCAGGGGTGGAGCAGCGCCAGGCAGGGGCTGTAAGGAGTAGATTTGTAATCTGCAGGGTGGGCAGGCGCTGCCTGTAGGTGAGGCTGCGGGCAGTGTGCCACCCAGAAGATGCTGTGGAAGGTGGCAGGGGGCAGCAGGAGCTGACTTTTCAGAGCAGAGAGAGGCTGCCTGCAACCACGCCCTGAATTATGCATCGCCACCACTTCCTGTGCAAATGGTGATTAAAGGGCCGCGGGAGGCCAGCCTTTCTCTGGCTGCTCCGGTTTCCTGCCTGGTGCCCTCCCGCAATCCTCTGCCGTCCCAGATGGGTTTGTAGCAGGGGCAGGGCCCGGACCCTCAATCCGGACACCCCGCCAGCACCCAGTCCACGTTCTCCGGGCTCCTCCATCTTCTAGGCTGGCGCTGCTGTCTCCTCCCAGCCACAGAGGCCCTGTGGCCCCAGCTGGCCTTGACCCCTCTTGCCCCCCATCTCCTCCACCTCCCTCCAGTGTCTCTGTTCAGGCCAGGTCAGCTTTAACTTTCTCTCTGTGCTACAGAGAAGAGCTTGGGCGCCGGGGCCCTGGCATCAGGCTCACCTGGTTTGAGACCTGGCTCTGCCACTTTCTAGCTGCGTGACCCTGAGAAGTTACTTAACCTCTCTGTGCCTCAGTCTCCTCATCTATAAAGTGGGGATAATGTTAGCCACGTGTGTTTGCTAACGTGACTGTTAACCACCACTGACTCTAGGTTTTCTGGGTGGGCTATCCATTTCCATTCTTTTAACAGATCTTTTTGAGCACCTGCTCTGTGTCAAGTTTGGTGCTGTCAAACCAAACTTGGGTCCACTCGCCCGATCTCAGTAAAGCCAATCTACTGACACCGGGTTGTGGTGAAGGAAAGTGCATGTTTATTGCAGCCACCAAGGATGGAGTCCAGGCAGCTAATGCTCAAAAGGCCTGAACTCCCCAGTGGTTTTCAGGGAAAGGTTTTTAAACACAGAGTGAGGGAGGGAGTTGCGGGGGACAAGATCAGCTCGTGGACATTTTTCTGATTGGTTGGTGGTGAGGTCATCAGGAGTCAACGTCATCAGCCTTCTGGGTCCAGCTGGTCTGGGGTCTGTGTGCTCGTGGTCAGCATGCACTTAACTTCTACCACTTGGTGGGGTTTCAGTATCTGCAAACTAGGTCAGAATATTCTCTGTAGCCCTCGAGGAGGGACTAAAGGTCCTTGACTGTGTTTAGTGGCTAAATTATTTTTATTTTGTCTTGCTTGACTGTTTTCCTTTGTTTCTGCCTTTTCTCACTTCTCTGATAAGCGTGCTCTTTGGAACTCGGGGAAAGCCTCGGAGGCTCAAGTTTTTCTACAAGTAAGAGGCAGGTGAGGACATGGGGGTGGTCTGTCCTGGGAAGGCCCCATAGGGTCCTCCTCAGTTACAGTGTGAGAGGATACGCAGATGGAGAGGTTAGGACTCCTTCCTTGAGGGAGCTCGCTTCTGCGTGGGAGGGGGCTTTAAGATAGAAACCTTGGTCCACCTGTGAGAAGGGCAGGGCTGGAGGCCCGTTTAGGTGTAGTGGGGTGTGAAGACAGCAGATTCGCTCTGCCCGGGGATGGAAAAGCCTTCCCAGAGGTGATGCTGGGCCTGAGTCTTGAACACCAGGGTCCACCAGGGCAGAAGGGAAGGATGGCTGTGCCAGAGGAGAAACATACCTGGCAGGACACGGACAGGTGAGAGAGGGGAGGGGCTGACCAGGCAGGTGGAGGCACAATGGAGAGGACAGGGTGGATTTTATCCCAAAGGTTGAAGCTGAGGGTGACACGGCTCTGTTGTGTTTTAGACAAGCCCATCTGGAATCATGTGGGGCAGGGGAAAGCAGGCCGAGCTGGGAGGCCTCTGCTCCCGTCCAGGGACAAGGAGAGGGGCGTTTGAGCTGCTGGAGGGAAGGGGAGGGTCAGAGGGTGGCTGCCGGGCCGTCTGCAGGACCTCACAGCACAGAGCTGGGACAAACAGGACAGAGCATCCTTTCATGAGTCCTTTGTGACCCCACCTAGGTCACTGGGTGATGGGGCCCGAGCCCAGGTGCGGGTACCTGCCAGCTCCAGGACGCTCACACACCTGGGCAGTTCATGGGGCTTCCCGGCCTGCCCTTACTCTCAGGAATCCTCCCGAGGGCAGCTGCTCTTTATTTTTAAAACGAAAAAAGTTCCAAATACTGTTGTCATTTTATAAACAACTCTAGAGGACAAGAAAGCTAACTAGTGTTAAGCTGTATTTTTAGACCTCAAAATCTACGTCCTGTCCTTAGCGGTCACCCACATGCTGTCGTGACCAGTGTATATGAGCTCTTTTGGCCCCTTTCTGCCTAATGATATTTCCTGTGTCTGAGTCCCAGACAGAGCCATGTCACCTCTCTGCTTAAACCTGGTCCAGGATTGACCATCCCATCAGTCACTACTAATGTCTCCACTGCGTTCCATTCTGCCGGGTACACCTGGAGCGGAACCTGGGCGGGCCAGTTAACCCCTGGCTCGCCAGCAGCCTCTGCGGGGCCCAGCCCCTGAGCTGGTGCGCGCGGGGTGGAGCCCAAAGAGAGCAGTGCTTCCCAAGAGTGGATGTGGCGGGTGAGGAGGGAAGGATCCTGGGCACCCCCAAGCCTGCACTGCACGCTGGGCTGGACCTCCCTCAGTACCACTGACCATCCCCTGGGTCCCAGCCTGCTTGGCCTCTTCCCAGCCCAGTGCTTGGCTGCCAGCCAGAGGACTGGCCTCTAGTGTGGGTTTCTCAAAGCCCCTGACCCCGAGTGGGCGCTGCCGGGGGGCACCTGCTCCCATGTTCTAGACACTGAGTGGATGGAATCGAGAGCCTGTTTGCCCACTCACCTGGACACAGCCATTTTGGGCTTCTGGCCTCACCTCTGGGGCCCTGGATGGTCTTTGTTTCTCCTTCAGTCTCCTCCCCTTTCTCTCTCCTGCCTCCTGTTTGGCCGAATATCTGACCTTGCCCGAAGCACGAGGATGCCTGTTTCTCCCATCTACACTGAGTATTATTTCAGATTTGTTTCTCCAGTTTAATGAGTGTGTAATAGTATTTCAAACTTGTTTAAATTTTCATTTTTAATTGCTAACGAGACCGCATTTTTTTCCACGTTGCTGTTTATTCTTGGTATTTCCTTCTGCATAAACTGTTATGTCCATCTCTGTTGAGAGCTTATCAAGGGGAATTTTTATTTTGATCTTTATATTTTTATTTTCTTATAAATTTATTTATTTATTTTCGTCTGCTTTGGGTCTTCGTTGCTGCGCGTGGGCCTTTCTCCAGTCGCGGTGAGCGGGGGGCTGCTCTTTGTTGTGGTGCACGGGCTTCTCATTGCAGTCGCCTCTCCCGTTGCGGAGCTCAGGCTCTAGAGCGCAGGCTCAGTAGTCGTGGCACACGGGCCTCGTTGCTCCGCGGTTTGTGGGATCTTCCCGGACCCGGGCTCAAACCCATGTCCCCTGCATTGGCAGGCGGATTCTTAACCACTGCGCCACCAGGGAAGTCCTGGATTACATTTTATTACTCAAAAGTTCTACATTTGAATACGGACTCATGGATTCTTTTCTTTCCCATGTGTTACCATTACCATCGTTATTCCTTTCTGATGCTCTAAGATGTTTTTGGTCTTGTTTTTAATGCAACATTATAAATTTTGATCATTATTACTTGGTATTTTTTAAAATTGATAAAAGTCAGCCATCATTACCTTTAAAAAAAAAAACCTCTCTCTGATTCTTCACCGTTTATGGATTTTTAAGTATGTAAAACACATTTTCAAGTTCTTTCATTGGTATTGCATTAAACTTATTAAATTAGAGAGTATTACCATCTTTATTATATATTTAGTTCTCCCAGTAGGAACAAAATATTAACATTAAAAATAAATGTCTTACAATTAGGCTAAACTAGTGTTTAGTATTTAATGTGTTTGGTTACTACCGAGAATGAAACTTCTTTTTCCACTGATTTTTTTTTTCTAGCTGCATGTCACTAGCATATAGGAATGCAATTGATTTTTGTAAATTTATCGCATATCTCCCCACTGGTATGAACTCATTTATTACTTGTAATTTTTCTGGTTGATTTCTTGAGATTTTCTAGGTAAGCAATCATGTCCTCTTCAAAAAGTAATCATTTCATTATGTCTTCTTTTCTTATATTTATGAGTCTAATGACTTTTCCTTTTTTATTAATTAATTAATTTATTTATTTTTGGCTGAGTTGGGTATTCGTTTCTGCACGGGGGCTTTCTCTAGTTGTGGCGAGTGGGGGCTACTCTTCCTTGCGGTGCGCGGGCTTCTCATTGCGGTGGCTTCTCTTGTTGCGGAGCACGGCCTCTAGGCGCATGGGCTTCAGTAGTTGCAGCACGTAGGCTCAGTAGTTGCAGCACGTGGGCTCTAGAGCACAGGCTCAGTAGTTGTGGTGCACGGGCTTAGCTGCTCTGTGGTATGTAGGATCTTCCCGGGACAAGGCTCGAACCCATGTTCCCTGCATTGGCAGGCAGATTCTTAACCACTGCGCCACCAGGGAAGTCCCAACTTTTCCTTCTGAGATGGGACTCACACGCATTTCTAAAACTAGTTGGTTGTTTTATTATTTTATTTTTATTTTAAAATTTATTTTATTTATTTATTTATTTTTGCGTCACCACGCGGCATGTGGCTTCTCAGTTTCCTGACCAGGGATCAAACCCACGTCCGCTGCAGTGGAAGCTCAGAGTCTTAACCACTAGACCACCAGGGAAGTACCTAAAACTAGTTGGTTGTAAATCAACCATATTTCAATAAAAATTTTTAAAAAGGAAATTGTATAATATGAAAAAGAATTTTTTAAATAAAACTAGTTGGAACCTGGGTGGGTACTGGAGACATGGCCCTGACTTAGGAGGGCTCGGGAGTGAGGCATGCTGGGACACTGGCCAGATGGCTAAGTTGCAAGTTAAAGAAAACAGGCCAGGGTAGGTGCCTGAGCTGCAGCTGTCTCACAGACAGTGTCCCAAAGGCAGTGCTGCCAAGGCCGGTGTTGCTGCGGGAGGGGGTCTAATGCAGAGGGAAGAGGCTGGCAAGAGGTAGTCGCGCGTCTTGACTGGGGGTCAGGGGAGGACGCCAGCCTCCAAAGGCAGGGAGACAAGACAGCAGCAGCACAGCAAGGGGATGGACAGACTGAAACTTGCTGGGCACAGATGACTGCAGAGCTAGTGTCGGGCAGCCAGAAGTGGCTGGAGGGCTGAGGCTGTTCCCTGCCCTCTGCTGTGGTCCTGGACTAGTTGGTGGAGCCAGTAGGTATAAGGGTTGGTGGCAGAAGCAGACCCCCATCATCCCTTTCTTATTAGGTTTTAAAATGGAGTGACTGTTCCTTACTACCGTTGAGTGTAATGTTGGTACCTGGGTTTAGGTTTGTCATCTTTAGCGTGTTAATAAAGACCACCCCCTCCTTGCCCCATTCTCCTTTTGTTAGAATGTTATGCAAGACCAGATGGTACATTGTACCACATGTCTTCCCAGCATCTATTAAATGTTTTAATGATGTTTGCTCTTTTGCCAGTTGAGGCAAAGAATTATGCTTGGAAGCGGGGAATCGCTGACAGGCCAAGCCTGGTCCGGTGCCCATCCCCAGAGGCGGGCCACCCAAACTCCCTGGAATGGGGAGGGGTAGTTCCCCAAAGGAAACCAGGGTGCACCTGCCAACGTGACGTTGGGCCGAGAGAAACAGCAGGTAGTGGGACCACGCGTGAGGAGCGTTTGTTTCTGTGGTTCTCTTGGGAGACAGAATGTGAGGACCAGAGCTGGGTTCGTGCACTGCTCTGTCCCCAGCACCCAGCCCAGCATGTGGCCCATAACAAGGGCACAGTGAGTGTTACCTGAACGACTGAGGGAGTGAATAAAGGAAGTGCAAGGGGAGGGCGCCGGCCCAGTGCCCAGGAGCTCCGGCTCCTCCTGAGCTCCTCCCTGAAATCGTGTGACTTGGAAGCAAGGCTGCCTGATGAGGGTTTGCGGGGCAGGAGGATCTTGTGGTCAAGGACTCAGGTTCTGGGCTGGATAGGCCAGAGGTCAGCTCCCAGCTTTCCAACTTGCTGGCTCTATGACCTGGGATAGGTCTCTGAGCTTTTTAGCCTCATCTGGGAAATCGGGGTGCAGTGATGCTGTCCCCATAGGGGTATTGTGAGCAGAGAATGAAAGAATGAGGCAGAGCTCTGAGTGCCTGCTGCATCCTAAGCCCTTTATACAGGGAGGTTATTTTTATGGACCCTCTGTAGCTTTAGGGACATTTAGAAGAGGAAGCATGGCACTGGGTTTAACCACTGCACCACCAGGGAAGTCCCCAATTCATTTAAAAAATTCAACCAATTAAAGAATGTGGAAAGAAGAGGTGAAAGGACTGCCATCCCAGCGGAAGGAGGTAACCTGTGTTTACAGCTTCGTGACCCGCCTCCGGGCACAGTGTGCCTGGAACACACCCATTTATCTAGAGTTTGCCCTGTGCCAGGTTCCAGGCTAAGTCTCGATGTTTTTCCCTTAAAATCCTAACATCCCGTGAGGCAGATGCTATTGCTCAGAGAGGTTGAGTCAGTCACCCTTGGTCACACAGCTAGTCAATGGAGGAGGTGACATTAGACTGCCCCTGGGCTTGTGGCAGTGTTAACAGTCATCTACGCACTTTTGTGCTGTTCCCTAGGCTATTTTTATTTCACTCAAAAATATATCAGGACAGCTGTCCCTTTCCTGGGAGCCTCCTGGGAGCTGGTCCGTCTCCCCACAGGACAGTCGGGTTGGGGAGCCGCGGAGAGATTTGCTAAAGGAATGGACAGAGGGACAGATGGATGCACAGGCCAGTTTACCTCAGAGACCACCTGGGCTTCTAACCCTTTCATTCCTACGCAGACACCAAACAAAGCCCTCTTGGGTGGCCTAAGGGACTCTGGTCAGCAGAAGCCAGGCTGTGAATGAGGGGCCGCCTGGTGACACTGGGACACACTGGGGGTCTCATAAAGGAGGGCATTTTCAGCCCTGGAGGTGGTGGCCTGGGTACCATGTGACTGGCCCCCCTGGCCACCCGGCCAGAGGCACCCCAACCCCGTGGCCCCTCTCCGTTGTGCGCTAAGCGCTTCGCTCACGCAGCCACCCTCCCACCACCGCCTTTAACCCCTGCTGCTCCTAAACGAGAGGTCCTTCATCTGTCAGCACCCCCCCCGCCCCCCAAGCCCACCGCTTTAAGAACCAGGAACCAATGCAAAATGGCTTATATGCTGAGGAAATGTATTCTTTGTCCTAACACTTGGGCCCAGTGTTAGGGCACCTCCAGGGCTAGTTCATTCAGGGCCTCAGAGGCATCATCCAGGACCCAGCCCCATTCCATCAGCTCCCACAGGGAGGCCCAGGGTGGTGTCTCCTCTCCAAGAGGTCAAGGGCGGGGAGCCCTTCTTGTGAGCTGTCATTTCTTTTTCCCATCATCAAAGAAAACCTCTCTCAGAAGCCTCCTGCAGATGTTTCCTCATGTCTCATTGGCCAGAAATGTACAACATGCTTTTGCCTAAACCAATCACTGGCAAGGGGGCTGAGCCCACCTGACTGGCTTGGTCCAATCAGGACTTGTGCCCTGGAGTTGAGGTGCCCCAAGGCAACTGTTCATCTCAGCCACATCAGGGCTGCCCAAAGGGGAGGGAGAAGAGAAAGGGCAGCATAGAGGAGACCAGCAAGATCTGCTTCAGTCCTTGCCATGATTTCTTTTTTCTTTTTTTTTTAAATTATTTTATTTTATTTTTGGCTGTGTTGGGTCTTTGTTGCTGCGTGTGGACTTTCTCTAGTTGTGGCGAGCGGGGACTACTGTTCATTGCGGTGCGCGGGCTTCTCATTGCGGTGGCTTTTGTTGCGGAGCTCGGGTTCTAGGCGCACGGGCTTCAGTAGCTGTGGCTCGCAGGCTCTAGAGCACAGGCTCAGTAGTTGTGGCGCACGGGCTTAGTTGCTCCGTGGCATGTGGGATCTTCCCAGACCAGGGCTCGAACCCTTGTCCCCTGCACTGGCAGGCGGATTCTTAACCACTGTGCCTCCAGGGAAGCCCCTTGTCATAATTTCTTGACTTTATAGAAGAGGGGAAGTAAAAGGCTCAGAGCAGTTGAGTAATCCCCCAGGGGCGCACTCCAGGGTTCCCACGCCATTTATTTACCGGGTCCCTCGTGAAGCTGCGTTGGATGGAGACATTTGCTCCCAGCCCTTTACTTCATCTATTTCTCTGATTTTCTTCTCTTTATCCGCCTAACCCCTTGCCCACCCCGAGACTTCCCTGGGAAAACATTACAATCCTACAGACTTCAGAGCGGAAGAGACCTTCAATAGTAATGGCTTCAATGCCCTCATTTTCCAAATGGGGAAACTGAGGCCCAGAGAGGGAGGGGTCTCTCCGAGACCACTCTGTGAGGTCGTCGATGGCAGAGCTAGTACCGGACTGAGGGCCAGGGAAGCACAGCATCCCTGAGACTCACAAAGGGGCTTGGAGCCGCCCTACTTTACCACCCTAACCCTCACTGCAAGGCCACCCTGCAGCCTCCCTGCTGACTGGCTGCCCTCTACCTGCTGCTGCCAGGGTGGAGGCTCACCGCCACGTCCCTCTTTATGCCCCTCTGCACGGGGCACTTCCATGGCGCTCTACACTCTATTGGGTCCTTTTCTGAGCCACAGTCTCATTCGAGCCTCACAGTAGTCCTGTGGGCTGGTCAGGAGTGCACTGTAGACGTGGAAGCTGAGGCCTCAAGGTCACACCATGGGGACGTACTGAAGCCCCAGCGGAGCCGGCTTTACTGGCAGGTGACCTGTGCAGTCACACGGGGTTTAATGCCCTGCGGTCACCATCTTGAAATTGCAAATGAATTTTGAACGAGGGCTCTGGTGTTTCCATTTGCACTGGCCCCACGAATTACAGAGCTGACCCTAAGCCCCCAGCTCCTGACTCCTCAGGATGCTTCGTACAAGGCGCTTTTCCCCACCCACCTGTGGCCCAGTTAGGGCAAGTCTGGTGGGTTCCGTGGGACAGCCTTTCCCCGGGGGGAGAGTGGGCTTCTGGAGGCTGGGGGTGGTCTGCAGCTGGGTCCAGAGAAGCAGGGCCTGGCAGGACCGCTTGGGAACCCCTCCCTGTCCTTGTCTCCAGCTGGTTTTGCTGAAACTCTGGCCTGACTTCCCTCCCCTCCCTCCCCCGCTCCTGAGAATTAATGGAGAGGGCGGGTGGCTGCCTCCCCTCCCCGTGTGCCCTTTGTCCCCTGGGGATGGGGGTAGGGGCTCCAGAATACAGGGCCCCATTGTGTGCCCTGACTGTCAGGCAGCTGGGCTGCCTGGGAAAGTGGATAAACAAGCAGCCCTGAGCGCGTGGCCCTGAGGCCGGAGGGGAGGACAGGAACCCCTGGGGTGGTGGGAAGAACGTAGAAGTGACCCAGCTCTTTCTGTCCGGACGCCTGACACCCAGGAAGCGCTCTTCAGCTGGGAGCTGCGTACTTGTGACTGTCACTGCTGTGTCTGTGCCTCCAGACCTCGGGCATAAAGTGCAGCCTCCTGGGCGTGGCTTCCAAGCCCTTCTCCTTGAGACCCTGTTCCCTCTCTCCCTGGCCTCATTCTTGATGACACCCCGCTTCCCGTATGCTCACCCCACCTTGCCTCCCACACGCCAGAACTCTTGCTTTGACAGGAACCCCTCTCTCCACTCTGCTCCCTTTGCAGCTGGCCACGCCCCCTCCCAGCGGAATACTGTCCAGCTAATCCTGGGATTCAGGATGCCCCCGTCCATGTTCCTTACCCCAGTGGGTCTCAGCTCCACCAGCTGCCTCAGCACCTCCAGGGGGCCTTCTCCCCAGAAGCACTTTGAAGGCAGTCTAAGCTCTGTGAGGGACACAGGATTCCCAGTGGTGGTCGCAGGGCTCCTGCCAGAACTGAGAGCACTTCCTGGCCTGGCCCAGGGAGTCTCAAGGAACCCTGACCCTCCAGGGGCCTGCGCCTCCCCTCTTTACCTGCCTGCCTTCCTTTGCGGCTGCTTTTTTATGCTGGGGAGTATCAACTCTGCCCTCCCCCAAGCCCATCCCTGGACCTCCTTTTGCTGGTGCAGAAAACTTCAGGGGCGCAGCCCAGCTGGAGGTCCCCTTTACTTATATATATAAACAATATACAAATATATATTGTATATTCTGCGGGTTTGCACAAACGTGTAATGACATATGTCCATCATTAAACAGTGGTCCCTCAGTATCCGTGGGGGATTGGTTCTAGGACCCTCGTGGATACCAAAATCCTCAGATGCCCAAGTCCCACAGTTGGCCCTCTGTATCCGTGTTCCCTCTGTATTTGTGGTTCTGCATCCAGAGGTTCAACTAACCACAGATCATACGGTACTGTATGTAATTTATTGAAAAAAAAATCCACGTATAAGTGGACCCACGCTGTTCAAACCCGTGTTGTTCAAGGGTCAACTGTAATATCATACAGAGTATTGTCACTCCCCTAAAAATCCTCTGTACTTATTAACCTATTAATTTTAAAATCTGTAAGACGGAGAGGTTTGGGCCAAGGTGGCAGAGTAGGAAGACCCTGAGCTTACCCCCTCCCATGGGCACACCAAAATCACAACTATTTACAGAGCAACTATCAATAAGAATGACCTGAAAACTAGCAGAAAAGATCTACAACTGAAGATATAAAGAAGGAACCACAGCAAGATGGATAGGAGGGGTGGAGACGCAGTAGAGACAAAACCCACACTCCCGTGTAGGTGGCCCGCAAACAGGAGGATAATCATAACTGCAGAGGTTCTGCCCAAGGATCGAGGGGTCTGAGCCCCATGTTGGGCTCCCCAGCCTGTGGGTCCTGCATCTGAAAGATGATCCCCCAGAATGTTTGGCTTTGAAGGGTAGCAGGGCTTGCTTATAGGAGAGCCAGACGGCTGTAGGAAATAGAGACTCCGCCCTTAAGGGCGCACACAAAATCTCACACTCCAAGACCCCAGACGGAAGCAGTAATTTGAAAGGAGACCGGGTCAGACCCACTTGCTGATCTTGGGGAGCCTCCCAGAGAGGCAGGAGGCAACTGGGACTCGCCCTGGGGACACAGACACTGGCGGCATCCTCCCTCTAGCTTGTTACCCTGAGACCCGGCCACACCCAGCAGCTGGTCAGCACCAGTCCTGGGACCACCCTAGGCTAAGCAGGTAGCTGGGCGGGGACACAGCCCTACCCACCAGCAGGCTAGCTGCTGTAGGCACCCTGAGCCTCCCAGGCACCCTGGGACCTGGCCCTCCCCACCAGTAGGCTAGCAGTAGCCCTAGGACCTCCAGGACCCCAAAGCTAGTTGTAGGGACCCAGCCCTGCCCACCAGCAGACCAATACCAGCTCCAGGACTCCTGGCCCCCCCACCAATGACCCCAGGACCTGGCTCCACCAACCAGTGGGCTGGTGCTAGCCCATAACCCTGTGCTCTGCATCCAGCCATGCCCACCAGTGGCCAGCAGCCTCCACACTAGGAAGGGCCTGGCAACCAACTGGGGTGGAAGCCAGCCATACCTACCAGTGTGTACACAGTAGTCAGCCCACCACAATAGAAGGGACTGTGCAGCCCACACAGGGGGCACCCCTAGAGTATACAGCTGTGGTGACCAGAGGGGAGTGCACTGCTGGGCCCCATAAGACATCTCCTACATAAGGCTAGTTCTCCAAGGTCAGGACTGACCTACCTAATACATAGAAGTAAAAAGAGAATTAGGCAAAATAAGGCAACTGAGGAATATATTCCAAATGAAGGAACAAGATGAAACCCCAGAAGAAGAACCAAGTGAAGTGGAGATAAGCAGTCTACCTGATAAAGAGTTCAAGGTGCTAGTCATAAAGATGCTCGATGCACATATTGAGTATGTGCTCAATATGGTCAGAGCACACACTTTATATGATTTCAGTTCTTTTAAATTTGTTAAGTTTTGTTTAATGGCCCCAGGATATGATCTGTCTTGGTGAATGTCCCATGTGCACATGAAAATAATATGTATTCTGCTGTTATTAGCTGAGAGTTCTATAAATGTCAATTAGGTTAAACTGGTTAATGGTGTTGTTCAGTTCTTTTATATCCTTGTTGATTTTCAATCTAACTAGTTTTACTGATGACTGAAGAGAAGTGCTAAAGTCTCCAATGATAATTGTCAATTTGTCTGTTTCTCTTTTCAGTTCTGTTAGTTGTTGCTTCATGCGTTTTGAAGCTCTGTTGTTAGGTACGTGCACATTTAGGATTGTTATATCTTCTTAGTGAGTTGACCCTCTTATATAATGTTCCTCTTAATCTTTGGTAATTTTCCTTGCTCAGATTAGGTCATTTCTACTGCACTGTTTTCAAGTTCACCAACTGTTTTTTCTGTCATCTCCATTCTGCTACTGATCCCATCTAGTGAATTTTAAGTATTTCAGTTATTGTATTTTTGCATTCCAAAATTTCCATTCAGTTCTTTTCCATAGCTTCTATTTTTCTGCTGAGAATTTCTATATTTCCATTTGTTTTAAGAGTGTTCACCCTTCCTTCATGGAATATGGTTATAATTGCTTTAAAGTCTCCATCTACTAATGATAACATCTGCGTCGTCTTGGGGTTGGTATTTATTATCTTTTCCCTTGTGCATTGCTGAGGTTTTCCTGTCTCTTTGCATGTCGAGTAATTTTGGATTGTCTCCTGCACATTCTGAATATTATATTATGAGACTCTGGGTCCTGTTAAAAATACTCTGAAGAATATTAATTTTTGTTTCTTTGTTTCTAATCAGGAAATCAACCCAGTTAGGTTGAAACCTCAGATCCCAACCTGCCCTCTGAGCTGCTCAGTCAGTTTAGTTCTCAAAGCCTTTGAAGTGCTATTTGGGTCCACCTCAAGTGTGCACTCTCCTGGGGCCGGTCTGTTCACTGTCTACTCTGTAGTTCAGTTCTCAAAGCCTTTGGCATACTATTTTGGGTTACTTCCATGTATATGCAGCTCAGGAGTGGGCCCAGGACTTCAAGTACAACTTATCAGATCCTAATCTCAAACTCTCTCTTCTCTGTGATCCTCGCCCCCCACAAGCTCCCAGGAGCCCCTCTTCCTGGTCCTTTGGTTAGAAATCTGAGGTCTTGGCCACCCTGTGCTGTTTTACACCTTCCATGACTGGTCTACCTGCAGGATGCATTGGTGAGAGGAAAAAGAGAGAAACGTGTAACAGGAATTCCCCCTCCCCATTTTGACCACAGGGACCGTTTTTCCAAGTTTATCATTCCACAGAGAAAGATTTTCCTCCTCTCCAAGTTTTAGGTGCCTGCCTGGCTGCTGTAGCTGCTGCTACCACCCACCTCTGAGACTGCAGCTTGGGGTAGGGCTGGAAAAGGGAATTAAAAACAAAAACAGAAACAAAAACGGCATTTCTCCCACTCTCTCTGTCCCAAAAGGGCTCCCTTCCCTGACCTCTCATCAAAAAGAGAGAGTTTCGGGGAATTCCCTAGCGGTCCAGTGGTCAGGACTCCGCATGTCCACTGCAGGGGGCATGGGTTCGATCCCTAGTCTGGAAACTAAGATCCTGCATGTTGCGCAGTGAGGCAAAAATAAATAAATAAATAAAAGAGAGGGTTTCTTTTGGAGCTTTTTCTGTTCGTATCTGCTGCGCAGTTCCGTGGTTTGAGCTACCTGAGTCTAGGCTGGAAAATATGTGAGAAAAAATAAATCAGGGGACTTACCACCGTAGTCATCTTACTTCAAGGCTTTTGGTTTGTTTTTGGTTTTTGTTGTTGTTGTTTACTTCAAGTTTTAATTTTTCTCCCAGTTTACCTGCTATGATTTACTTTGCAGAGTCCTTGTATAGTTGCTTTATGTAGTCTGTCCAGAGTTTTTAGCTATAATCAGTGAAAGAGACAGAGTGTAGTGTTACTGACTCCATCTTAACCTGCACCAGAAGCTTTTTGGATCTTGGCAGTTCATTTTAAATATTTAAGTCTGTCTACAAGCCTCATTTGGGATGCTAGCTGGAGACTTGTGCTATAGCAATACAGCATTTGAAATTACAATTTTTCCTTTAAACATTCAAATTTTTTTGCCACTCTGCTAAAAAAAACCTTTTTTTTTTTTTTTTTTGGCTGTGCTGCATGGCTTCTGGGTTCTTAGTTCCTGAACCAAGGATTGAACCCAGGCCCACGGCAGTGAAAGTGTGGAGTCCTAACCCCTGGATTGCCAGGGAATTCCCTAAATATTCAAATTCTTAAACAAAGGCTCTTTGGACTCAGTTTTTCTAGGTGAAAAGACAGCAGAATTGAGAATTCCCTGGTTAAGGCTCTGCACTTTCACTACTGTGGGCCTGGGTTCGATTCCTGGTTGGGGAACTAAGATCCCATATGCCAGGTGGCACAGGCAGAAAAACAGAAAGTGAGCAGAATACAAATTTATCCTTTCTCTGGTCAGAGCAAGCCCCAAACTTGTGATAATAATAGTGATTATCGTTATATTAGTAGAAATAATAGTAATTATTGGTTAAGAGCATAAACTGTGGAGCCAGGAAGCCTGTGTTCAAATCCCAGCTCTGCCTCTTACTAGCTGTGTGACCTAGACCCTGAATGACTTGGCCTTCCTGAGCATCAGTGCCCTCACCTGTACAATGGGAATAATAGTATCTTCTAGGTGGTTGTGAGGCTTCGTTGAGTTTGTATGTATACAGTGCTTAGAGCAGGCCAGGCATCAAAGAGGAGTTACTAAGCATTTGTTTGATTAATAATTTAATGGCTAACATGTATTAGACCTGCAGACTGAGCCAGCTTATCTCCCTTGTTCAGATAATAGCTCACTTGAGTCCATCTGGCTTGCACATGTCAAAATTGGGGAGGCGGGGACTTCCCTAGTGGTGCAGTGGTTAAAAATCCACCTGCCAGTGCAGGGGACACGGGTTCGAGCCCTGGTCCGGGAAGATGCCACATGCCACAGAGCAGCTAAGCCGGTGTGCCACTACTGCTGAGCCTGTGCTCTAGAGCCCGCGAGCCACAACTACTGAAGCCTGCGTGCCTAGAGCCCATGCTCCGCAACAAGAGAAGCCACCGCAATGAGAAGCCCGCGCACTGCAACGAAGAGTAGCCCCCACTCGCCGCAACTAGAGAAAGCCCACGGGCCGGAATGAAGACCCAACGCAGCCAAAAATAAATAAATAAAAATTAGAAAAAAAAAAAAATTGGAGAGGCGTGGGTGGCCGGGCCCACACTCAGGGAGGCTCTGGCTGGTGATCAATCAGAGGGCAGTGGCCGTGAAGCTCTGAACATCGTCTGGTCTGAGCTAGAAGACGTGTGACCTCGGGGGAATGAGTGGGGGAAAAAAATCAGCCTGAAGAGAAAGGCAACCGAAATAGAAGGGGAAGCCTGCTAGTTGTGTGGCCTGAAAAAGGAGGATCAATATTTTACTGCCAGGGAAACAACCAGTTTCCCTGGCAGCCAGGTCAGCGGCCCAGCTGTGTGAGCTCCAGCAACAACAGCTGCTTCCGCCGCCCCTGGCAGGCCCAGTGCGCCCCGCCCTCCCGCCTGGGAGCCCGGCGCGCCCCCAGCGCAGCCCAGCCCTGCGTGGTGTGTGCGCCCCGCTCCCCCAGCCCGCGGGCAGGCCCCCAGCATCTGGGGCCCCGGGCCACCGCGAAGACCACCTGTGGGTGGTTATTTGCTCTTCTCACCGTGTGACCTCGAGCAAGCCCCTCCCCCTCCCCTCGACTTGGCTTCCCCGTCGGCCGAATCAAGGGCTGGGTCAGCTGAGCGCACCCCTGCCCTCGGGGGTACCAGCAAAAGTTTATCTAGTGTCCAGGAAGGTTGACGCTCTTGGTGATCAAGGTGAGGGGATCCAGCCCTAGGGGGTAATGCTCCTCGATATACAAGAGGACGGAGGGGGGCGGGGATTGAAACATACTTTGGTGCAACCTGGCAAGAGCCTGCCTCTGTGGAAGGCAGTAGGGTGCAGAGGCTGATACTCGGGTCAGCGGGGCTTGAGGGGGCGGGGGGGGCGTCAAGGAAGAGTTACCACTACAGGGATTCTCTGAGTCAGGGGTCCCCAGCCCCCGGTCCGCGGACCAGTACCAGACCGCGCAGCAGGAGGCCAGCGAGCGAAGCTTCATATGCCGCTCCCCGTCGCTCCCCGTCGCTCCCCATCGCTCACATTACCGCCTGAGCCGTATACCCCTCCCCCAGCCCCGTCCGTGGGGAAAATTGTCTTCCACGAAACCGGTCCCTGGTGCCAAAAAGGTTGGGTGCCACTGCTCTAAGTGTCGTAACCTCTCTAAATGTCTGAGTCTCAGTTTCCTCAACTGTAAAATAGTAGCTGCTATTAAGGTTGGTGTAAGGATCAGATGAGATGAGTCCAGTGACTTCCCTGGCGGTCCGGTGTTAGGACTCCGCACTTTCATTGCCGAGGGCCCAGGTTCAGTCCCTGGTTGGGGAACTGAGATCCTGCAAGCTGCCCGGCGCGGACCAAAAAAAGAAAAAAAATGAGGCTGGTCCAGCCAGAGTTCATGGCAAGCCCTCGGTGAACCCTGCCTGTTTTCTAAAGCGCTGTATAATGGTTGATGTGGCACCTTCATACCCACTGCTTTCTTGGACCTTCACTCTTTGAAGAGCCCTGTGGGAGTCCTGGACCCACCGCTCAGGGGTGTTCCAGGGACTTTGCAGTGGCCCCCAGGACCCCATCTATCTGCCTGTCATCGAGCACCCTGGCACCTCTGCTCCAGGCTGGCTTTCCCTGGAGGCAGGGGGACAGATAGCCTGGCCCCACCAGTGTCTCCCAGCCCTGGGGAGCTACGGACTCCATGGATTACGGAATCTGAATCTGAATCTGAATCCACAGCCTGCTTCCCCTTACGTGGATCTGAGGTTGGGCCTCCACATCAGCCATTCAACACTTGGTGACGACTCTGCCCTTGCCTCACATCAGAGATAATTAAAGCATAACCCCAACCTTGGAGAGGATTGTAGGGGTGCACACGGGAGCCCCAGCCCATCCCTGCGTTCAAAGACCCCCTTCAATGCCACTGACTAGAGGGCAGGAGGAGAGGAGGCGGGGCACCAGCTGGGAGGGTGGATGGGTCCCCGCGGCCCTGAAGGTGGCACCTGGGCACTTCTATTCTCAGAAGCCACGTCATTGCCTGGCAGTGTCAGAGGCTGCCCGGCTGGGAGTGTGGGGACAGCTGCAATGCTGAGGGGGCGCCGGCCAGGGCGGGGAGCTGGCAGAAAGCCACCTTCCTCCTTCTCTGGAATTCTTCCAGCTTTTCCCAAGGGCCTGCTAGGTGCCAGGTTCGGGGCGGTCACAGAGAGACGATGCACAGACTCTGCCCACCCCTCACCCCCAGAGTCACACCCGAGTGGAAAAGCAGGGTCAGCTGGGACAGAGGTATAAGCTCAGGGCCACCAAGGTCAGGGAGGGAGGAGGGATGCTTGTATAGGGTCTTGCCTTGCTCACTCATCTTCCAAACCCCACTGGGTGTGTCCCCATAATTGGAGCGGGCTCCAGACCCCTGCTGCAACTGGCGCACTAGGAAAGTGTACTGTGGGCATGCAAGAAACGTGGTCCTTGTGGATAGGTGAATCCCCCAGGATGGCTTGGGCTTCGGAGAATGTGGTGGGCGGTATGGTGGGCTGGAAGGTGTCTGCCGTGACAGTATTAACAATAA
>NW_006779100.1:1492088-1505317 GCF_000442215.2 Lipotes vexillifer | reverse complement strand
CTACATGCTATGTCTACAGTTTCCAAAGTGCTTGCATACCCTCCACCTGCAACCCAGCCCCAAAGGAGTCTGGGAAAGAGCTCATCCTTGCCCGACTGTGCTTTAGATACCGATGGTGATTACGGGGGTGGGGAGGGGAAAGGTGCCTGGCCACGAGCATGTGAGAGTGCGTGCATGTGTGTGTCCACGTGGCCGTGTGTGATTAGCCAGAGGGGCCAGCAACTACCATCACCCCCCAGCAGAGTGCCCGGCTTATAGGCGGTACCCAGTCGTCCTTACTGAATAAATAAGTAAACGAATGCTTGCAGGTGTGCGGTAGAGGGGCTGCCACTAAATTACGGGTTGATTTAGAAGTGGGCTTCTGGAAGAAATATCAAGAGGCTGCATTTCAGGTATTGGAACTCTCAGGGGGAAAAAACGGGTTCTGACAAAATCGGCCATTGACAAAAACTAGGAAAAAATACCCAGAGCCCACAAGTTTGAAGTCAGATTCTCTGAACAAAGACTAAATTGAGACATCCTTGCAGAGAACAATTTGGCAACTGTTATCAAAAGGCTTAAAAACTTAGATGTCTGGAAAAAAAAAAAAAAAAAAAAAAAAAATTTATGAAGCTTCTATTACATGCCAGTAATGGTGGGAGCTACAAGGTATACAGTGGTGATCAAAATAAACACGATCCTTGATCTCAAGGAGCTTACTTTCCAGAGGGCTGGGGGGGAGCTACAAATTAATAAAATTATCACATCAACCTATAATTACTTATTGCAACAAATGGCTCTGAAAGAAAAGTATAGGGTGCTACAAGGCAGGGTAGCAGTGGGGTAGGCCCTAATTAGATGGGCAGGACAGGCTTGTCCGGGAGAAACATTTCTTAGAGGTACAAATGGAGACCTGTGGGATAAACAGACATTGCCAGATGATGAATGGGGAGGACGAGCATTTGAGATATAGAGAACAGTATGTGCAAAGGCCCTGAGGCAGAAAAGAGCTTGGCTTGCTTGAGGAGCTGACTGAAGGCCGGTGTGGCTAGAATGCAGTGAGTGAAAGAAACAGTGGGAGGAGATTTGGCTGGAGGGGCCAGAAAATACATGGCGTTGTAGGCCATGTTGAGGAGTTTGGTGGGAAGGGAAAAAGTATGCAGTCAGGGAGTAGGACATTTGAGTGAGTGATGTTGGAGGAGGGACAAGCAACAGTGATGCCTGGGTCCTCACTGTGGCCAAGGGGCCTGGGTGGCTGAGGTGGGATATGTAACAACAGGAAGTCAAGGTTCTAAAAGGCCAGGCAGTCCACTGGTCATTCGCACAGCTGTAGAACCCCCCAAGGATGAGTTGGAACAGCAAAAAGTTGGAAATAACCAAAATGCCCAGCTATTATGGGTGGTTAATAAGTAAATTATGGTATATCTACTGGGCAGAATATTTATAACCACTAAAAATGCGAGTGGTACCCACTGGGCAGGGAGGGGAGGTGTTTCTGATATACTGTTAAGTAGGGGAGAAACTTCCCAACATCAGGAATGGCAGATTCCTTTGGGCTACACCTATTTACGAATTTATTTTTTTAACACTTTTTATTGAAGTATAAGGTACAAATAGGACAGAAAAGTGCACTGGCCACAAGCGGACAGCTCAGTGAGTTTTCACTGTGTAGCCAGACCCTAGATCAAGACAGAGATACGACCCTGGTGTCTTCCTCCTGCGCAGTCCTGCAGACGTAGCTGCTATCTTGACCATAATTGGCTTTGCCTTAAATCTTGATTTGTAATTTGTAATTTTTAAATAATGGATACGTATGTCACATAATTATTTCCTCCCTGTAGATCAAAGGTGTCTCAGAACTAGAAAAAAAAAAGTGGTTAGAACTATGTGTTTTAAAGAAAAGTGGGAAAAGGGAGGGTTTTCGTTTTTGTTTTCAATTAATTAATTAATTAATTTGTTTTTATTTTTGGCTGCATTGGGTCTTCATTCCTGTGCGCGGGCTTTCTCTAGTTGCTGTGAGTGGGGGCTACTCTTCATCGTGGTGCGCGGGCTTCTCGTTGTCCTGGCTTCTCGCTGCAGAGCACGGGGTCTAGGTGCGTGGGCTTCAGTAGCTGTGGCTACAGTAGTTGCGGCTCGCGGGCTGTAGAGCACAGGCTCAGTAGCTGTGGCGCACGGGCTTAGTTGCTCCGCGGCATGCGGGATCTTCCCGGACCAGGGCTCCAACCCGTGTCCCCTGCACTGGCAGGCCGATTCTTAACCACTGCGCCACCAGGGAAGCTCAAGGGGAGGGTTTTGATACATTGTCTTTTCTAGAGTTTCTGCAGTGAATTTGTATTATTTTTGTATGAAAGAAACTGCTAAGTTTAAAAAAAAAAAATCAGTGTTTGTTTTCCACGTGCCAGTCTTAGAGAAATAAATTGGAGACGGAAGCTCAGGCCAAACAAACCCAGGTTCTGAGCACTGCGGTGATGGGTTTGATTTTCCTCACTCGTGCCATCTGTCGACCTCAGAATAAAGTGGCCCCGCCGCTGTCTGGGGCTGGCACTGACTCCGCCGAGGGGGACAGGGCTAGGAAGGGGACTGCTGGCGTCCCCTTGGTTCAAGTGACAAACCCTCCCTCCCTCCCGGCCTCCCTGGCCAGCCTCAGGCCAGCTCTGTGAACTCTCTGGGGGCATTTCTGGGAGCCTCACACCTGTCCCTCCTTCCTTTCCACAGGTGGAAAAACTTGTGAAGTATTTGGATCCCAACGACCTGGGGAGAATCAACTTCAAGGACTTTTGCCGAGGGGTGTTCGCCATGAAAGGTGAGGTCTTCTGGGGGGAGGGGGGTCCTAGGGGCTCCCAGGATCCTGTCTGGCTGGGGAGGCTGGCATGGCTTGGGTTTCAGCTCAGATTCCCCCTACGGGGGTCCCAGGAGCCCAGGATGGGCTCCAGAAGTAGGCTCTGCCTTTGACTCCCCCAGGGGGGCCAAGGGGAAGGGACTTGGGCTCCCACAGCTGTGCCCGCTGGTGAGGGGCTCTGGGTGTCACTGAACCTCTGTCATGCGGTCCCACACCTGCAGCCAGGCATTTCTACCCTTCCCGTTGTCTGTCCCTTTCCCGAGAACGGCCCCCTTCCCTTCCCATCCGTCCCCTCCCCTCCCCTTTCAGGGAATAGTTCTCCAGGATTATTTTGATTTGTTACTGATTTTTATGATTATCCTAGACTGAGTAATTTAAATATGTAAAGCCCTATAGGTACCTGCTAGACCTAATTTGCAAGGGAGAATACAGTCATTGTTCACGCAGGTAGCGGTTGTGTTCTCACTTAGAGGCCGGGAGGCTGTTCAGTCTCAGATACCCCCGTCCCCTCCCCTCCCCTCCCCTCCCCTCCCCCTCCATCTCCTGAGGGAACTCATCTCCCTGAAGGATGATCAGACTCCTGAGGAGTTTCTCAAAACACAGGCTTCAGTTTTGAACCAGGACAGTTCTAGGCAAACCTGGACAGAGCTGGTCCCCTCATCTCCCTGCCTCTGTTCCGAATTTCCTTCATTTGTTTCCTCCCCACTCCCTTCTCCTAACTCCTCCGAATTCCTTCCTTTCTTCCATTTAGGGGGGAATGTAAAAATCCCTCTCGTTTTCCCCCCACTCAAAGTTATGAGACGCCTGCAGGAATCAGAGTGTGGCCACTCGCTACTGAACGGTTCATCTGGAGAGAGTGGTCCAGCTCACCAGCCTGTGAGGAAAACACAGTTTACGTCTGGAAGTCCCAGGGCCTTACTGTAATCTGTGGAGGATGCCATGTTTCCCTGTCTATGTGGCTCAGAGCAGCACGAAGCCTTCCCTGTGGGGTCCCTCAGAGTATGGGAGGGTGGGAAGGAAGCAGGAATTCCTTGCATAGAAGTGAGGGGCGAAAGGAAGTGAGCAGAGAGGTTGGGGGCACTATGCACGGCAGCCCCAGGAAAGGTTTCTGAATGGGGTTGTTTGACTCAACAGGGCCGCCACTAACTGTGCCCGGCATGTCCCTGTGCTGGCGCTTTGCGGGTCTGACCTCCTGTTTGCTGTTCTGAGATCAGTTCCAATGTGTGGAGGTGAGGGGTTCCTCCCATGCTAACAAACAAACAAACAAACAATTTTCTCACACCAGCAGGGTGTCCGAGGAGAATTCAGCTCAATTCTGACACAGTCTACCTGGAGGTAGCATCAGATTCCACAGGTTAAGGGCTCAGTCCTATAAGACTGTCTCCCCACCCCCATTTCAGACGCCAGTCACAAGCCCAGGCTGTTACCTGTGCTTCTGACTAACTGGCTGTAAATCAGAGGTTCCCACGACCCCCACCTTGGGTTGGATTAATTTGCTGGAGCAGCTCACAGAACTCAGAGAAAGATTTTACTTACTAGATTACCGGCTTATTGCAAAAGGGTACGACTCAGGAACAGCCAGATGGAAGAGGTGCTTGGGGCAAGGTATGGGGAAAGGTGCAGATCAGCCATGCTCTCTCAGAGGGCACCACTCTCCCCAGATCTCCATGTGTTCACCAACCCGGAAGCTCTCTGAACCTGGTCCTTTTGGGTTTCTGTGGCGCCTTCATCATAGTCGTGATCAATTAAATCATCGGACATTGGTGATTGAGCCAACCTCCGGGCCCTCACCGCTCCCTGGAGATCAGAGGTCAGAGGTTGGGACTGAAAGGTCCAGCCCTCTAATCACCTGGTTGGTTCTCTTGGCAACCAGCCCCCATCCTTAGGTGGGTCCACAAGTCACCTCATTAACATAAAAAGATACCTTTGTCACTCTCAACACTTAGGAAATTCTGAGGGTTTTGGGAGCTGTGAGTTAGAAACTGTGAATGAAGGCCAAATACGTATTTTCTTATAAATCACAATATCACACCTCCTTTGTCCGTTACGATTTGGGGGCATTTGTTCAGGGGAGGGAGGCCAGCTGTGTAATGAGTCAGCAGCAAGTGGCGCCATCCTGAAGGTGGCCTTCCATGTTCTGGAGTTCGCAGGGTTGCAGAGGGCCTCAGCCTCGCAGCCCTGGACTGTGTGTGTTTGGAGTCCCTGTGAGCCAGACAGGGAGTATGTTCTTATATGCCCTCCTCCAGGAAGGCCTCCTGGATTCTCTTTGCCCCAGCCTCCCCTCCGCAACTGGGAGTCTGTCTTCTGTGTGTTCCCTGATGCTGTTAGTCCCAGTGGAAGAACATCTGGAGGGCAAGGACCTGTCTCGCTCCCTCTGCCCAGCCCTGGACTGGCTTCTCTGCAGACTGGGTGCCCCATCTCTGCCTCTGAATGATCAGCTGGTCTCTTGGAGACTTGGGGCCCCTGCCTCCCTGCAGCCCTACCCACCCAAGGCTTACTCATCAGAAGCAAAGCTGCCCGGGGAATTCCCTGGCAGTCCAGTGGTTAAGACTCTGTGCTTTCACTGCCAAGGGCCCAAGTTCGATCCCTGGTCAGGGAACTAAGATCCTGCAAAAAAGAAGCAAAGCTGCCGGGCTGGGCTGAGTCTCTGACCCTCCACTATCTGTCTGTCTGTCCATCCACAGGCTGTGAGGAGCTGCTGAAGGATGTGCTGGCCGTGGAGAGCGCTGGGACACTGCCCTGCGCGCTGGAGATCCCAGACTGCGTGGCGCAGGTGAGGGGGCGGCACCGCGGCAGGGATGGGGAGCCTCCAGCCACCCGCCTTACCCTGCTTGGTCTTCTGTCTTCTTGCCTTTGCTTCACCTTTTTGGTGTCAGGGAGACCCCAGAGCCCCCCTCTGAGGGCCCTTTGGCTTCAAAGTCAAGAAAGAGATTTTGGAACTGGAGCAGTGCGGACCCTTGGGAAGCCACAGCAGAGGGTGTAGGGGCTGGGAGTCCTCACAGGGCACCTTCCCCCACTCTGAGGTCCCAAGGAGAAGCTGAGCTCCAGAGGGAAAGTGGCAGGCTCGAGGTCAACAGCAGGCAGGGAGACAATTTTTCTCTTTTCTCCAACACCAGCTGGATGTCCAGCAATCCAATCCACTCCTGACACTAACTGCCCAGAGGTGGTGCAGGCCCCAGGGCCAAGAGCCTTAGCCCCGCTTGGGAGCAGCCACAGACGGGGCACCCAGGCTACCTTCACTTCTGCTGGGTCCAGCTACAAATACAGGGTTCTCGCAACCCTCCTCAGGTTCTGTAGTTCACTAGAACAACTCACAGAACTCAGGAAGACACTCTGTTTATGATTATTGCTTTATTATAAGGGATACAATTCAGGAAAGACGCACGGGGCCAGGTATGTGGCTGGGAGGCGGGGGTACTCTCCAGGGGCACCACATCCCTGCACAGCAGTGTGTCACCAACCCGGAAGCTCCGGGTCTCATTGCTCTAGAGTTTGTATGACCCCATCTGCAGCCCTCTCACCTCCTGTAGGTGGGCGTGGGTGGGGCTTAAAGTTCCCAACTTCAAATCACCAGTTTAGTCTTTGTGGTGACCAGCCCCATCCTGTGGCTCTCTGGGGATCCCATCTGAGTCACCTCATTAGCATGAGCTCAGGTGGGGTTGAAAGGGACTCCTTATGAATAATAAAAGTCACTCCTATCACTCAGGAAGTTCCAAGGGTTTTAGGAGCTCTGTTCCAGGAAGTGGGACAAGGACCACAGTCCCCATGGCTCTGTCTTACTGTCATCATCACCTAATGGTTTGTTTATTATGAAACTTTCATCGTTTTCCCAAACACTTGCAGAGTCATCTTACAGACGAATACAGTTCACGATGCCTGTACTGACAGTCTCTAGGGTCCCTTCTGGTGGAGACACCCCGCCAGAAGGGCTGGATGAGGATCTTCTTGGTTTGTCATCCAGGCTATAGCTCCAAGACCTCTTCTGCACCCTCTGGTTGGTGCCTCATCTGGACCCCAAAATATGAGTCTTTTCTATAGCTGAAGGAGGCCCAGGACCCCAGAGGTCACTTTGGCCAATGGCATACTTCTTGGGATCCAGCTGGGTGGTGGGCTCAGGGCTGGGACTGGGGGAGGGGGTCCCTACAGAGGGCTGTGGACAAAGAATGTAGGTTGCCATATCAGTAACAAAGGATGTTGTGGCCATGAAGCCATCAGCCACTGCAGCTGCTGCCCACCCCTCAAACGGTGCCCCCTGAGGGGATTCAGGATGGAGAAAACAGGGTACTGGCCCTAGAGAGCTAAGGTGCATAAAGGAATGATTTCAATGAGCCCAGACTCTTGCATCTTCCCGTACATAGAAAAGTGCTTAATTCATTAACTTGAGATGTCTGTTTTTCTTAAATGAATAGTTATCTTTTGATGTTTTGACTACCTGTTTTTTTTTTGCAAAACTCCTGTATGTCCTGGCTCCTTCCTTACCTCTTAGGAACAGTCCCTCAGAGCTATCTGCCTGGGCCTAAGTCCTCAGTAAATCTGCCAAATAAAACATAATTCTTGGGAATTCCCTGGAGGTCCAGTGCTTAAGACTCCGTGCTTCCACTGCAGGGAGCGCAGGTTTGATTCCTGGTCTTGGAACTAAGATTCCACATGCCACGCCATTGCGCAGCCAAAAAAGAAACATAATTCTTGACTTTTAAGTTTTGCTTTTTTTTTTTTTTTTTCGGCTTGACAGGGCCATAATGCCCAGAGCTGCCCAGCAAAATGGTGTTACAGAAGGCCAAGGCTCAAAGGTGGCAGAGACCCAAGCCAGGTACCAGGGCCTCCAAGATAGGTCTCAGGTGGTTGGACCCCAGGGTGCTGTGCCCTCAGGGATGAGTGAAGAGAGCTGGGCTCCAAGAGGTGCAGAAGCCAGCGGTGAGGGCTCCAGGCCTGCCTCAAGGGGCAGCAGATGTGGGGTGAAAATGCATTTGGGCCTGACTGATGGGACCAGGACCAGAGCAGAGGACCCCAAAGCAGGACAAACACTGAGTGTCCTGGGAGTCTTGGAGCGGGGCCCTCGTGGACTGAACAGGAAGTGCGGTAACGAGGTGGGCTGTGGGACCATTCAGAACTGGGTCCATACCCTGCTTTGGCCACTGATGAGCCCTGCAAACCCAGGCACGTTACTCTCAACTCCTCAGAGCCTGTAAAACAGGGCTCGCCATACCCGTCTTGTGAAAATTCAGTGAGAAAACAGGCTGCTAATATGTGAGAATCCCCTTCCTCCCAGTGCCGTGTCTTAGAGATTCGTGTGAGAAATGGGGCTGAAGTCTGCATCTTTCACCCTTGGCTACTGGTGTTTCAAAATCACGTCAAAATAAAGGCCTGGGGCTTCCCTGGTGGCGCAGTGCTTGAGAGTCCGCCTGCCGATGCAGGAGACGCGGGTTCGTGCCCCGTTTCGGGAGGGTCCCACATGCCGCGGAGCGGCTGGGCCCGTGAGCCATGGCCGCTGAGCCTGCGCGTCCGGAGCCTGTGCTCCACAAATGGGAGAGGCCACAGCAGTGAGAGGCCCGCATAACGCAAGAAAAAAAAAAAAATAAATAAAAAAAAAAAAAATAAAGGCCTGCATGTGAGGAGCTGGAGGTCAGAGTGGAGCCCTAGCCGGGCTTCCGCACAAGCCAGCGGTACCAGGGCCGGGTACCAGAGCCGTTCCTGCAGCTGTGGGCTGCTTTTGTGGCCTCCGCACTAGGCCGGCCACACTGGCAGGTGGAGAAAAGGGGAGAGATAGGCGTGGAGGAGTTGGCCTCTGAGAGAGCGCTCTGCTTTTTGTTTATTTATTTATTATTTTTGGCTGCGTTGGGTCTTCGTTGCTGCGCGCGGGCTTTCTCTAGTTGCGGCGAGCGGGGGCTAATCTTCGTTGCGGTGCGCGGGCTCCTCATTGCGGTGACTTCTCTTGTTGCAGAGCACGGGCTCTAGGCATGCAGGCTCAGTAGTTGTGGCACACGGGTTCAGTAGCTGTGGCTCACGGGCTCTAGAGCACAGGCTCAGTAGTTGTGGCACACGGGCTTAGTTGCTCTGTGGCATGTAGGATCTTCCCAGACCAGGGCTCGAACCCGTGTCCCCTGCATCGGCAGGCAGATTCTTAACCACTGCGCCACCAGGGAAGTCCCAAGAGTTCTCTTCTTTTTAAAGCAATATTGTTTTCTCCACAATACAACATGTGGAGGTTACAGAAAAGCAGAAAGATCAGGTCGGTCGAATCCCAGCAACCCCAGTGCCCCCCTCATCTCCTGTCTCAGGACTTTAGGTGTAAGCCCCTCCTTGTGAACTCTTTTCTGCCCCCGACCTGTCTGGCCCTGACAGGTGGCTCGGGTGGTCAGAGCCCAGCGAGGTGGCTGTTGATCCCTGGACACGCTGGGCAGCCTTGTCCATGAGCGCCCGGTGGGCAGCGTGGGGTGCCGGGGCTCTGTTCCTCACGACGGGCTCCTCGGTGCTGGGAGGGCTGAGGGGGCAGAGCGCAAAGCCAGCCTGCCGGACCAGTGGGCTCCCACAGTGAGGGGCTGAAAAGGCCTGGAGCCCCCGTGGTGTGAATGAATCCCCTCCCTGCTCAGGCTCCTGCACCGTCTGGGCAGCTCTGGGCCGCTCTGGGTTCCATTTGGCTAAAGGCCACGAGGGGCGAGACCATAGCTCCTCAGGTTGCGGGGAGCTGAGGGGGCCTCTGCCTGGGGCACGTCCTCATCCTGCAGGCTCAGTCCTCAGGGCCCTGCTGTGCCCCAGCTGTCCCCTAGGGGTCAGCTTGAGACCAACCAAGCAGAGGGAGCCTGGATCATTACTTGGGCTTCCCAGGTGCTGCTAGGCGAGGAGTGGTTTGGGACCAAGCGAGGATGACGTAGGATGGGACCACAGGAGCATGCCTCCCCCCACCCCCAGGGTGGGGCAGGGACCTCTGACGTCAGCACTTGACGAGAGGGTCACAGTTAAAGTAGTGAAACACTCTGTGGTGCTGGTTGGTAAACAGCCTGGGGACACCCACCCCATTCACCCCTCTTCCAGGCCCCTGGAACCCAACCCCCCAAACCAGCTATCACCGCAGGCGCTCGGGGCCTGCTCTCCAGACAATGCAAGTCCGTCTGGGTAGGTGGACCTGCATCCCACCAGCTCTTTTTTTTTTTTTTAATTGCAGTATAGTTGATTTACAATGTTGTGTTTCCTGCTGTACAGCAAAGTGATTCAGTTCTACATATACATATATATACATTCTTTTTCATATTCTTTTCCATTATGGTTCATCACCGGATATTGAATATAGTTCCCTGTGCTATACAGTAGGACCTTGTTGTTTATCCATCCTATATGTAATAGTTTGCATCTGCTAATCCCAAACTCCCAATCCATCCCTCCCCCGCCTCACCTCCCCCTTGGCAACCGCAAGTCTGTTCTCTATGTCTGCGAGTTCGTTACTGTTTCATAGCTAGGTTCATTTGTGTCATATTTTAGATTCCACATATAAGTGATATCATATGGTATTTGTCTTTCTCTTTCTGACTTCCTTCACTTAGTATGATAATCTCTAGGTCCATCTGTTGCTGCAAATGGCATTATTTCACTCTTTTTCTGGCTAAGTAGCATTCCATTGTTTATATATACCACATCTACTTTATCCATTTATCTGTTGATGGATATTTAGGTTGTTTCCATGTCTTGGCTATAGTAAATAGTGCTGCTGTGAACATAGGGGTGCATGTATCTTTTCGAATTATAGCTTTGTCTGGGTATATGCCCAGAAGTGGGATTGCTGGATCATATGGCAACTCTATGTTTAGTTTTTTGAGGAACCTCCATACTGTTCTCCATAGTGGCTGTACTGATTTACAGTCCCACCAACAGTGTAGGAGGGTTCCCTTTTCTCCACACCCTCTCCAACATTTATCATTTGTAGACTTTTTAATGATGGCCATTCTGACCAGTGTGAGGTGGTACCTCACTGTAGTTTTATTTATTTAATTTATTTATTTATTTATTTTTGGCTGTGTTGGGTCTTCGTTTCTGTGCGAGGGCTTTCTCTAGTTGCGGCGAGCGGGGGCCACTCTTCATCACGGTGCGCGGGCCTCTCACTATCGCGGCCTCTCGTTGCGGAGCGCAGGCTCAGTAGTTGTGGCTCACGGGCCCAGCTGCTCCGCGGCATGTGGGATCCTCCCAGACCAGGGCTCGAACCTGTATCCCCTGCATCGGCAGGCAGACTCTCAACCACTGCGCCACCAGGGAAGCCCTCACTGTACTCTGGATTTGCATTTCTTGAATACTTAGCAATGATGAGCATCTTTTCATGCCTATTGGCCATCTGTCCCACCAGCTCGTGAACTCACTAGATGTCACCCTGCCTGTGTCCTTAGAGCCTGCAGCACCCTGGCGCAAAAAGGGCTTGGTAAACCCAACTGTTGGCAAGTTTTCTGATGCAGGTGGATTTGAGTTTGGTCAGAGGGGGTGCTGGGTGTCTCAGGGGTCCGTGGGTTGGCATCCCGAGGCTGAGGTCTCAGGAAACGCCCTGGGAGTCCGTCGTGAGGCTGGCCCGCTTAGCGGGCTGCTACTGCGCTCCCTTTGTGCAGCTCCCAGACCTTATGGTGTAGGGGTCTCTGTAGGGTGGGGACATGGGCAGTCACAGAGAGCCCCATCCTCGGGCCTTAAAGGCAAGGGGGCAGTGGGATGAAATCTGACTCATAAGCCCTCATGTGAGATCCTGGGTCATCCTCCCACGTGGGCTGGTTAATAGGGAACCCCATAAAATGAATAGGGTGTCAGGCCACCTGGTGCTCCTCCTGTGTAACCACCATCCCAGCGAATGGTGTCACCATCATCCAGCCCCTAAGCCAGAAAGTCATCCTTGACGCCCCACATCCAGCCAGCCTGAGTCCTCTGGTCCTCACTCACCCCTCGCCCCTCTCCCTCTGCTGCCTCCTGGCCCCTCATCATCCCCAGCCTTTCTCTCTCCAGACCCACATCCCACAGTCGCCTCAGGATCTTCCTAAGGAGCTGTCACCACCCCCACTTCGGTGGCCCCTCATCAGCAGTGGGATAAAATCCACCACTTCACCAGCCTCACCTCTCACTGCCGCACTTCTCACACCCCGAAACTGGTGACACCCAGTTGCTCCTTATTTACTGAAAAGACCCTGTTGTCTCTTGCCTCCCAGACTTTGCACAAGTTCTTCTTTCTCCTGGGATGGCCTCCCACCCACTGTCCCTGGGATAACTTCTGCTCAGCGTTTAAGACTTAAGTAGGTACCTCCTCCTCCAGGAAGCCTTCTCTAGTTCCCTCTGCCCCCAGCCTGGAGTGCGACCTGTGCCGAGCTTCCCTGGGGCCCTGTGCCCTCTGTCATCCCTGCCTTAACCTCACCCTCCAGGACAGCTCCATGTTCCCCACACGGCAACACCATTTTCACCTGGTGGTGGCAGAGCTCGAGCTGAGTTTATCTCCTTTGCACCCAGCACAGTGCCCATAGCGAACATCCTTATCCACGCGCCATAGATCGTTTCTCTGAGTATTTCTAGGATTTGAAATCTAGAAATGGAATTGCTCTATCGAAGGGTATGCAGATTTTATTTTTTAATCGATGGGGCCAATTTTTTCTTCCAAAAAGACGGTACCAATTGTATCATCCAACAGTAGATGAGAGAGTGCCCGGATCCTCAGCCCTTTGCCAGTCCTGGAAGTCCTCCATCTACCTACAGGCCCCCCCTTCTACTCCTCTCCCCTCCCTTCTCCCGCTCACCAATCTGATGGAGGAAAACTCACTCTCACTTTCATCTGTGTTGCCGTTTATGGTGAAGGAGACCATGGTTCCTTCTGTTCACTGGGCCTGTGGATTTCTTCTTTTGTTAATTACCTCTTTATAGTCTTTGCTCATTTTCTGTTAGGTTGCCTTTTCCTTTTTTTTTTTTTCCTTTTCTTTTTTTGGGGGGCCGTGCCTCACAGCATGTGGGATCTTAGTTCCCCGACCAGGGATCGAACCTGTGCCCCCTGCAGTGGAAGCACAGAGCCCTAACCACTGGACAGCCAGGGAAGTCCCTGGATTGTCTTTTCCTTATTGATTTATATGAAATCTATATACACAAAATCTCTATATATTCTGTCAGTCTATGCATTTTGCTTATATTTTAATTTTGGTTTTGGTGTCTTTTATTGCATAGAATTTTAAAGTTCGGATGTCATCATTATCAGTCCTTTTATGCCATTTACATTTTGTGTATTATGTGGTGCCTTCTTTACCTCAAGGTTATAAACATACCATTCTCCTGTATATGTTTTTCAAATACTTTCAGACAAAAAGTGTTTATATTTAGCTCTTTGATCCACCAGGAGCTTATTTTTGGTTTTGGTGAGGATACTATCTGGCATTTTTATGTTCCAAATGTTGCCAGCTGTTCACATTCC
>NW_006779100.1:1484109-1492078 GCF_000442215.2 Lipotes vexillifer | reverse complement strand
TCCTGCTGTGGAATAGTCCCTCTTTCTCCACTTATTTGAAATCTCACCCCTTTATCGTGAGCTAAATTGCCGTATAACGTGGGTCTCTTTCTGGACTCTGGTCTGTTGTATTGATCTATTTGTCTACCTGTTTCTAAGCCAGTTTCAGTTACCCTTGCTTTACCGTGTGATATCTGATAGAGAAAGCCTCCCTCATCATTCTTTATTTTGAAAAATTTTTTTGTTATCCTTACATATTTTCTCCTCCAGAATACTCCTTTTTGTCAAAATTCATTTAAAATCCTGCTAGAGATTTTCTTTGAAATTTGTACATCAGTGGAAGGGAACTGGCTTTTTTACCGTATTGAATTCTCTCATCCGAGAACATAGTAAATCTCTTCATCTTTTCTGGCCTTCTTTTATGCCCTTCAGGAAAGTGTTACGATTTTCTCAAATAGGTTTTGCACATTTCTTCATAGGGTGACTCTATTTTAGAATTTCTGTTGCTGTTACATGTAGGATCTTTTTGCCATGATATTTTCTAATTGGTTATGGCAAAGTGTCTAGGAGATGTTTTGATTTTTGGTGTTGATCTTGTCGTGACGACCTTACTAAACTCCCTTATTAGTTCTAATAGTTCATTTACAAACTATTTTCCAGCCTGCTTAATCTATATAACAATGCAGCCATATTCTTTTTTTCTGCATAAATTTAAATAGCTGCATAATATTTCATTGCAAGAAGACAACCACATTTATTTACCAGTTCCTTATTATTGGTCATATATATATATAGTTTGTTTTTTTTTTTCTTAACCTACTTTGGGGGATTAACAAAAGCAGTGTTATAAACACTCTTGTAGCTAAATTGTTCCCCACAGAAGCACTCATTGTTTTAGAGCAAGCCAGAGGTTGGCAAAGACAGTTCCCATGGGCCAAATCTAGCAGCTTGTTTTTGTAAATAAAGTTTTATTGGAGCATGGCCACGCCCATCTGCTCACTCATGTGTCTGCTTTCCCATCACAATGGCAGAGTTGCGTGGCTGCCACAGAGCCTAAACTGTTTACTATCTGCCCTTTACAGAAAAGGTTTGCCAACCTTTAAGCTAAAAACCGTTTTATCAAAAGGATACAAATCTTAAAATTTCTAATACATCTGTCAAATTCCTTTCCAGAAAAGTTGTCTCAATTAGTCTTTCATCAGGATCCTGTCAGATTCCTCCTACCCTTTGTTTACTGGCTGTTCTGCTTTCTCAAATCTTTCTCATTGAGAGGCTAAAATTAGGATTGCTCTTTTGAATTATAATATGGTTGAACTTCTTAAATTGCCTTTATTGGTCACCAGGAGTTCTTTCTTCATTAATTGCCTGCCCACACCTTTCTCCCTCATTTCCATAGATGTATTCATTCCCATTGATGTAAAAGAAGTAGAAATATTAACTTTTGGACATACCTCACAAATATTTTTTCAGCTTGTCATTTCTTTTTAACTTTGTTTATGACAGCAAATCTAAAAGGTTTTTATAACCAACTCAATCTTTTCCGTTGTGGCTTCTGCCTTCGGTGTAATGCTTAGAAAGCTTTCCTACCCAAGGCTGTGACACTATATTCTGTTTTTTTTTTAATTTTATTTTATGTATTTGGTTTTCATGTTTAAAGCTTTGATCCACAGAGTGGATTTTGATGTCTGTGGTGAGATAAGGATCCAGTTTTCATTTTTCCCCTCAGCCCCTCTTACCCTCCCTCCTGCCCAACTCACCTCACGGGAACCAGAAGCTCTTGACAAGGTTATGCTTAAGGGATCCCCGGAGGCCAAAACAAACCGGGGTTTGCTGGGAATGAGGACGTCAGCCTGAGCCCAGACTGGCTCTTCTGCTCATAATCAGAAGGAGCTTGGTCAACCTCCAGTCTTACCAGAAGAGTTTTTAAAAAATCTGCTCTGAGCTTCTCTCCAGAGCTGGCCTGGGGGTATGTAGGGCCTGAAGTTCCAAGTCCACCATTGCTTAATTTCATCCATTTTGAAGCAAGCATTTCGAAAACCACTTGCAACAATGATACTTTTAAATTCTAAAAATACTTTTCTTGACAGCCTCTGATTCAGCTGTGCTGGTGAAGGTGTAGGTGGTGGCACCATGCTTATGCTGGTAAGGGGAGGGGGGAGGGTGTTTCCTAGCTCAGGGAGGGGCCTTACTTGATCCTTTCCTCTCATATATGGCCCCGGTTTTTTGGGTTTTTTTTTTTCTGTTCCAACACCTTCCTCCTTCCAAAGGAAAGAATAATTTACTTATCTGAAGCCCGAGAATTTCTGTAAGAATAAAAAGATCCTTAAGTCAAAATCTTTGAGAAGTAATTAAATTCTGATTAAACCAAAGGTGGCTGGGACAGAAGCAGAGCCAATGTTGATGGTTGCCTTGGTCTGTCCTGGACCATCTGTCCCCCATCTTCTGCCCCTGACCATCGCGACCCTAGGAAGGCTGGGTTCAGCTGGCCCACTGAGACCAACTTCCAGGACACTTTTTTTTTTTTTTTTTTTTTTTTTTGCGGTACACGGGCCTCTCACTGTTGTGACCTCTCCCATTGTGGAGCACAGGGTCCAGACGCGCAGGCCCAGCGACCATGGCTCACGGGCCCAGCCGCTCCGCGGCATGTGGGATCTTCCCGGACCGGGGCACGAAGCCATGTCCCCTGCATCGGCAGGCGGACTCCCAACCACTACGCCACCAGGGAAGCCCCAGGACACTCTTGAACTCCACCTCCTGCCAACTCCAGCCTTAATGCTCAAGTTCATGCCTATCTTTAGAACTTTGACTCACTGAGTTAGAGTTTGAGCAAACATGAGAGAGTGACCACTTGCATTCCCATCTTTTTAAAGCTGAGAAGAAAAACGTTTGGTTTTATTACCCCGCAGGCTATTAATCAATTTTGTACCTAACTTTGCCATCTTCTTTCATTGACTATACGTACTTTGATGTCTCCTGTTCTCCTTTGAAGCAGCTATCCTAGCCTGCTGGTTCCCTCACTGATGAGTTAATTCTTGTCACAGGTAACTGTGGGAAAACACAGATATACACAATCACATAAGGACAGATGTTAGTCACACATACAGTTATATCAGGATGGATGCTAGTTCTCAGAAACAGCAGGGTCTAAACAAGCTGTTCTTAACCCTGGCTTCACACTCGAGGCATGCAGGCTGCTTTCAGAACACGCTGATGCCTTGGTCCCTTCTCCCAGAGATTCTAATTCAATTAGTCTGGGGGAGGGGTCCACTCATCTATTTTTAAAAGCTCCCCAAGTAACTTGAATGTACACCCAACGTTGCAAACCAAGGATCTAAGCTAGGAATGCTCAGACTTTGCGGCATGTTAGAATTCTCTGGGAGCTTTTAAGATTCTGGATGCCCAGTTGTCCCTCAGACCAATGAACCCGGAACCTCTAGGGGTGGGACCCAGGCATCAGCACTTTTTAAAGCTCCTCACGGGATTCCATGAAGCCATGACCCGTACAACGTCCTGGATTCTGGTCAGTTTACATCAACACTTCTTTCCCTGAGGATGGGACGCAGAGGCTGGGGGTGGGAGAGAAGGGTCTTATACCTTGAATATGGCCAATGGCTGGCACAGCGTGTGTGTTCAAATGTCGGCTGCCCTTGGCACATGGCCCCGGAAGTATCCTCTGGGGAGAGTGGCTGGGGACCACAGGGCCCTGGCTGGAGGTGTCCGTCCCCCGTAGAACTGGGCCGCCTGGGTTCTCAGGCCCGGGCAGGGAGCATTCTTGGTGGCCAGTGAGCCATGACTGCTTTCCCAGAGGGAGGCCTGCAAGGGCCCACGGGGACTCTGGGTCAGCAGGGTGGGGGCTCCATGTGTCAGAGTCCAAACAGGAATCTCATTTAGAGAGTTCCTCGTCTGCCACCCAGTTGTGAAAACTTCTGAGAGCTCAGGCTGCCCTGCAAAAGGTGCAAGAACGGAGAGTAGATCACACTGACTTCACAAAGACCCACCAAATGTACTTTTCCTCCAACTTGCAGGAAAGTTGTGAGAGCAGTGCAACGAGTACCCATAGATCTGCCACCCTAGATTCACCGGTTGTTAACATGTTGGCAATTTGCTTTCTCTGCATTTGTGTGCGTCTCTGTATACACACTTCTTTGAGGGGGAGGGGGGCTGGGCCATTTGAAAGTTAGTTGCAGACATTATGACACTTCATCCTTAAATACTTGACCCTTCCCAGGAGCAAGGATATCCTCCTAGATAACTGCAACACGCTCATCACCTGTGGCTGATACAGCAATGTACTATCTGGTATAAACTCCATATTCAGGGTTTCCTAATATTTTTATAGCTTTTCTGTCTGATCTCGGATCCAATCCAGGATGACACATTACATTTAGTTGTCACGTCTCTTTAGTCTCCGTTAATCCGGAATAGTTTATCCACCTTTTGCTCTATGTGCACCATCACCTGAGGGCCCCAAGAGGTTGTCTCCCCACTGATTTTGCCTTTGGCTTCAGACTCTCCTATGGAGCCACAGCGCCCTCTGCACTAACTGCACTAACGCCTAGCGGGCGTTTCACACCTGTCTGGCACAAAGCCCTTTGATGCTGCCCCATCCTCCTAGCTCTCGAAAAAGGCCCCCCATCTCAGGAGCTGCTACCGCCACCCACCTGTCCGCTCGGACCAAGAACTGAGTTGTGCTTAATGTCTCTCCTTCCTCCCATAGCCAACCCGTCCGCAAGGCCTGTTGGTTTTATCTGCAGGATCCGTCCCGAGGTGTCCCCTTCACCCACCTCCACGTTACACCCCGTCAGAGCTTCACACCATCCCCCTACCTGGTCACCCGTGCTCTCTCTTCCCTTCCTCCTTACAAGAGCCAGAGTGTCCTTTCAAACTCTTAAACCAGGTCCTAGAACTCCCCCACTTAAGATGTTCTAATCACTTGTCCTCTTAGGGTAAAATCCTAAACCCCAACTTCTCACTGTGACCTACCAGCTTTCACTTTTGCCTGAACCTTTGACCTGGTCCCATCCCATCTTCCCCATAATCCTCGCTGTTCCAGCCACACTGGCCTGTTTTCTGTTCCTCAAACCCCCGAAGCTAGTTTCTTATCTTTGCCTGGCTATTCCTTCTATCTAGAACCCTCGTCCTCAAGTCTTTGAACAGCTGCCCTTGCATCATTCAAGTTTCAGCACAAACGTCACCTCCTCAGAGAAGCCTTCCCTTCCCACTCATCTCAAGGAACCCCTCTACAGCAGTCCCCTGTCACTGTCATAACACCCTGCTCATTTCCTTTAGAGCCTGCGCCACTGTGTGCCACACCCTTAACTGTCTACGTGTGTCCTGCCTGTCCCCTCCACGTGGGTGGAGGGCTGTGCCTGCCTCTCTCACTGCTGTGCTCTCCACGCCAAGCACAGTGCCGGCACGGAGCAGCTGGCGGTACATGTTGGAAGGATGCGTCTCTGCTGTGCAAGGTCAGCTCTGCCGGTGAGGAGAGGGCTAGGTTTCCTCCCGCCTGGGAGCAGTTGAGGGGTGCCCCCTTCAGGTCAAAGGCTGTAAAACCACACTCAGTGCTGGGTGGGGAGGCGGGAGGGGGGAGGGCATAGGAAGGAGCTGAAAGGGGGATGGCTCTTTGCTCTGACTCTGTACCTGGGCTCTGAAACCTTAATGTGTGTACGAATCACTCGGGGGCTTAACACAAGGCGGGCTCTGATGTAATAGGTCTGGGGTCGCCTGACTGCACCTCCTACAAGGGCCTTCAGTGCCGTGGGAAGATGTGGAAAGAGCCTGGGGGTGCTCCGGTTGCTTCTGTCCTCCCACCCTCTGCCAGGAAGTGTTGTTTCTAGCAGGTGCTGTCACCTCCGCATGTGGTGAGCCCCTCGTGGTTTTCCGTCTCCACATGTCTGCTACCGTGACAGACAAGACATTCCCTCCCAGGAATCGTGCTCCGCCGCCTGCTCTGTCACTGCTGTTTTCTCTCCTCCGCGCTCCTTTCCTTAAGCAGACTCCTGGGGGCGTGGTGCCTGGGGGAAGTCAGGCCGGGAAGCTGAGGCGCTCCCACAGGCTTTGGTTCAGAGTGCAGGCACTTACGGGCAGAGCCAGCCCCAGAGGCAAAGGGCTGATTTAAACGTGGGCAGAGGGCTTCCCTGGTGGCGCAGTGGTTGAGAGTCCGCCTGCCGATGCAGGGGACACGGGTTCGTGCCCCGGTCGGGGAAGATCCCACGTGCCGCGGAGCGGCTGGGCCCGTGAGCTGGGCCCGTGAGCCGTGGCCGCTGAGCCTGCGCGTCCGGAGCCTGTGCTCCGCAACGGGAGAGGCCACACAGTGAGAGGCCCGCTTACCGCAAAAAAGAAAAACAAAAAACAAAAAAAAACTTGAGCAGAGCGTTGGCTTTGGGGTCTGAGGGTCCTGGATTGGACTCCTGACCGTGTCACTTACTCGTGGACCATCCTCAGCAGGTTACTTAACCTCTCTGAGCCTCACTTTCTTCCCTTGTTCAACAGAGGTTTTAATTGGTGTCTTTTGCATAGGGTTATTATAAAAAACGAGAAATGAGAATACAAGCAAAGCACTCAGTACAGTGCCTGGAAAATGCTGGAATCTCTCAGCCCACAAGGCACAGATTGTGAGACTTGAATACTTTTTGCCCCAGGGCTGCTGACAAGGGACTGACAGGCAGTGCCTATGTCCCAGGCTTCCTTCTACACCTGCATCCCACAGCCCCTCCGCCCACTGGCTGCTCCTGCACAGCTAGGAGGTTCACCCCCTGGGGCATTCCCCAGAATTGGGCCCACTCCTGTGTCAGGCCCATCTCCCAGGGTAGGCAGGGCCTGAGGGCATGAAAACCACACCCACTGAGCCTGAGGGAAAATGCCCAAACATTTTATAGGAGGGATAAATAGCTGTTCCCATCCTGGTCATTGCCGCGTTCCCTTCCCGACCAGGGCAGTCAAAATGACTGGAAATAACATGAGACACGGCAAGCAGTCTGATTCTTGAGGGGAACTTTCTGTGGACTCTGTGAGTGTCCCAGGTTTTTGACCCTCCCCAAGCCTCTTTGATTATCAGCACAGGGCAGATGGGCAGGAGGGACACTGCACAAGTCCCTGCCTCAGAGCCTGGCCCAGCCCCTGCTTTGTACACACTCGCTGTACCTAGGTGGAAAGAGAGGGCTCCTTTGACCCTGGGGGCTGGGAAGCTGAGCACCTTCTCAACACCGATGCCAAGACTTTACATCCAGAACCCGTTTCAGAACAGCTGCCTTTACCACACCCTGCCAGGGATCTTCCTGTGCTGTGACTTGGAATATTCTTGCTTTTCTCAAGGGAATTTTTAATCCAGGCTGAAAGGACCCCTGAGCTGGGTGAGGGGTCAGGCACCCAGGCAGAGGCTCGTCAGGACCTTTATCTGCTGCAGTAAACATCTGCTGAGTCCTGGAAAGGGGCTGCACCTGAATTTACAGGCAGAAACTCAGCTTGGAGGAGTGATAAGGGAGAAAGTATTCCTGAGGACACACTAACCCCCATTCCTTTAGATTTTCCATTCCTGGTATCCAGTTCCATGTCAGAAGGCACTGTTTCATCTTACCTTCTTGCAAAAACCTCTTCACGATGTACATTTTGTTTTCATTCCCTTGGCTCAGTGTAAGGCCAAACAGAATATTTCCTCAGCCTCCTTAAAATTGCTACTGGAAACCTTATCCAATTTGCCATTTTGCACGCTTTGATCTAATACATTCTTTTTAGGATTTTGCACCAGAAAAAAAAGTCTTTCCTGATGAAATCATTTCCTTCTCTCATCGGATAATAAGAATTGAGGTATAACTAACCTTGCTTTCCCGTTTTTGTCTTGGTAGTTAGAAAACTTAGAGCTAATGGTGAATCAACTTTCAATTTACTCATTTACCTGCTTTTTCTGTCGGGCTTATTTTTTATTTTATTAGTCCAACTATGAATGTCTTTTATTGTAAATAATTTCACAGATGTCAACAACAACAAAAAA
>NW_006779100.1:1465164-1484099 GCF_000442215.2 Lipotes vexillifer | reverse complement strand
GGTGGGGGGGGGGAGTTTGGATTTAATAAGGAGAGACTAATTGAAAGGATTATTCCAAGCTGGCCGGTGAGGGGAGGAACTCTTGAAATAGGAGGAGGGGGCCATGGCAATAGGGAGGAAGCTGTCACCGTAAGATCTCCCGGCACCTCAAGGGTGAGGCAAGAGGGGGTTTCTTTGCAGGAGGAATAAACAAAGGAAGAACCACCGGTGTGGGGAGGGGGGCACAGGGTGGCTTGGCCATTGGGAGTGGATCAGGGAATGTTTACCCTGCGGCCAGCCTGTGTTTGGAGGGCTGTTGGGAAGGGGCTGTGTGCTGACTCAGCAGGGGTGGGCAGAATTCACAGAACTGGGGAAAGAAGGGAAGCCTCATCAAAATTTGGATAGCAAGCATTTTGTTCTGGTTGGTCACCAGGACCAGCAGTTCAAGAATGGGAATTTGGAGGGTGGGCCCCAGTGGCTTCCAAGTTTCCCTCTGTCTAGACTGTTCTCTCCCAGGGGCAGGGACCAGCCTCACTGCTTGCTCTGCCCAGCTCAGTCCTGGGCCTGAGTGAGTTACTTGGTCAGTGTTTGCTGACTGGCCGAATGAGGGCCTTCCTGGAGTCAGGAGCTCGCCTCTCTGGGAGGTACAGGAACAAGCAGGCCGCACCCCCGCCCCTACCCTGAGGGACCCCAGCTCTGGGCCATGACCCCTGCCCCCTCCCTGAGGCGTACCTACCTCGAGAGGGGGCCCAATTCCGGGCGGCACTGCCAGTTCCCGCACCCCCCTTTCCGGGGGGCAGGTTGGAGGAGAGAGTGGGAAGGCGGAGGAGGGAGACAGACCCAGAGGGAGCAGCACGGTGCCCCCAACACACACACCCCCCCCCCGCCCCCCGCCAGGACCCCTTCTCTCTTGTTTTTCTGTCTCTCTGCCTGTGCGCTCTCTCTTTCTCTGTCCCTCTCTATCCAATCTTTCTCTCTCCAGCCCATCTCTCTCTGGCCCTCTGATATCTCCAGTCCCAGCACCAGGAGGCCCTTCCTGTTGGCCCCAGGTCTCAGCATGAATCAGACACAAGACAGGGCTGGGGATGGACAGATGGAATGTCAGCCCTGCTCAGGCAGTTTACTTATCTAATCTCTCATCACCACCACACCCCTGTCCTGTTTACTCAGACCAACCCTGCCAAGTAGGTACCATTAGACCCATTTTACTGGTAAGGAAGCTGAGGCTCAGACAGCAATTAAGTCGCTTGCCCAAGGTCTCAGGACTGCAGTGTGCAGAGCCAGGACTTTAATCTGCACCTACCTGACCCCAGATACCACAGAGAGCAGCTCTGCATCCACTTTTCCTGAGGCTTCTCAAGTTTCCCGGGCCTCTCTTCCCTTCCCTCCCCCACCCCCCACCCCCAACCTGGGAGAAAGGACCAGAGGGACTCATTTGCCCTGAGGGGTTTGCCTAGAATCAAAGGCAACTCATCTGGAGGATCTGCATTGCTGGAGGACAATCTTTTACAGAAAGGAAGGAAACTAAGTATTCCAGGAGCTGAGGTGAGGCCTGGGCTGGGGAGAGAAGGCAGAATTCCCCTAGCCCATTTTGGAGCCTGAACGTGGCCTCTGACCTGCACAAAGAGGATCCTAAAGCCTTTTGCTTGGTGAAGGAGGCTGGCCACACCCAGCCTCCCTGTGCAGGGCTGTGCCAGGATTGCTAAAAGGTGCTCCAGAGAAAGACAAATACCGTATAATACCGCTTATATGTGGAATCTAGAAAAATGGTGTAGATGAACCTGTTTGCAAAGCAGAAATACAGTCACAGATGTAGAGAACAAACTTATGGTTACCAAGGAGGGAAGGAGGGGTGGTGGGACGAACTGGGAGATTGGGATTGACATATATACACTGCTATGTATAAAATAGATAACCAGTGAGAACCTACTGTATAGCACAGGGAACTCTACTCAGTGCTCTGTGATGACCTAAATGGGAAGGAAGTCCGAAAAGGAGGGGATATATGCATATGTACGGCTGATTCACTTTGTTGTATAGCAGAAACTAACACAATATTGTAAAGCAACCATACTCCAATAAAAATTAATTTAAAAAAAAAAGTAAGAAAGGGGGCTCCTCTGAGAGGGAGTCTGGGAAACTCATCAAGGAGAGATGAGCAGCTTCTTGGCTGCAGGACTTCTGAGAACCTTCAGAATGCTCACGTGTACCTCTGGGACCCCGGCAGGAGGTGAAGGCAGTTGCCAGCCTTCTTTGCTCTGGGAACCCTTCATGCACCAGCATCTTTGTTACAGAAATGCGGAACTGATGGGCCCTGTGGGTAGCCCAGAGTGTGGTGCGAAATGTGTTTGAATGTGTTTGGGGCATAGCTGCCACTGCTTCCCCAGAGGAAGCAGAATGTGGCCTTGTGATAACGGTGTGGGTTTGGTCAGCAACTGTTACGCAGGGGCCAAAAGGCTCGTGGCAACATACACCATCATGTGTGAGTCTGGTCCCTCTATCTACTAGGAGGGTCCCTGTGCTACACAACTTCAAGGAGGACTAATCTCTCTGTAGTCCATGAGAATGGTGCCTCTGGGAGTTGTGCAGTGCACAACCTGTGCAGCTGAACATGACAGTCCTGGTCCTGGCCCTCATCCTGGTCGTCTGACTGTTGCAACAGCCTCTCTGTTGACTTCCTGTCTCCAATCTACCACCTCTGGTGTCTCCTGCCCCCCTCCTCTGTGCCACCTCTCCAGTCCTACCCTCCTCCAAGTCCCTTCTCCCCAAAGCCAGCTGCCAGAGGTCTACTAGTACCCTCCGTCTGTGCAGGACCCTGGGAGAGGAGTCCTGCCTCTGAGATGGATGGGCTATATCGTCTTGGGCTTAACCTCTTTGGGGCCAGTGTCTCCATTTGTAAAATGAGGATAAAATGCTTGGGTTATAGTTTTCTTTATCATTAGATTCTGAGCTTCAGGAGGCCAAAGGCTGTCTGTCATTCATCCCTGTCCCCTGGCGTCTGGCACCTCCTAGGTCCTGGTGAACGCTTGGTCACTTTGACCAAAACCTTTCTGCCCTTCCCCCTCTCATGTTTGATTGATTTGCCCAGTATTTCCGGAACACTGCCTGCCCTCCCGACTCCTAGGCTTTGCCTATGCCGTTCTTTCCCCTAGAATTCCCTTCTGCTCTATCTGCAGCACTAACCATTTTGGGGAGAGCTCAGTTGCCACGCCTGAACCCTTTCCCAGCCCTCTCCCCCAAACCCCACTGGAAACAGCCTCCCCCTTCCACACCAACCCCGCCCCCATGGCAGGGAAGGTTCCTTCTGTCCCAGCCAGGCTCCTCTGTTCTAGGCAGAGGAGGGGTTGGCACTTAACTGCACCCGCTTGGGGTGCCCAGAGCCTGCATGGTGCCAGGTACAGAGCAGGGCTCAGGATGGAAGGGCCCAGAGTGGACTAGAAAGTGGTGGCAGCTTCAGGGCTCTTTCCTGCTTTCTAGTCTCCCCCAGGAGGGAGGAAATCCTGGGCAGGATGGTTGCCGGCCGCCTTCCCAGAACAGGCCCAGGCTGGGCTGGGGCAGACTGGTGTGCTAATGCTGGCTCGGGGCATGGGGTGGAACACTTCAAGTTCGGCTTTGGCGTCCAAAGCAGTCTTGGAACTTCCCTGGTGGTCCGGTGGTTAGGACTCCATGCTTCCATTGCAGGGGACACGGGTTCGATCCCTGGTGGGGGAACTAAGATCCTGCAAAACATGCGGCACGGCCAAATAAAGAAAAAAAAGAAAAAGTAGTCTTTGGGTCTGGTGGAAGAGTAAGCACATTGGAGACTCACGTTCGGTGTCTTGGCTTATTGGGCTCTCTGTTGTTTTAAAAAAAAAAAATTATTTGAAATGCTTAATTTAGGACCCGGCCTGTGGTAAGTGGTCAGTGTCTGCTGTCCGTGGGAGGAGCGTGGAGGTTCACGTTGAGAGCATGGACGTTGGGGTCAGAAAGACCTGGGTCTGAATCCCGGCTCAACCCCTTCCTAGTGAGACTTTGGCATGTCCTGTCACATCTCTGGACCTCAGTCTCCTTGTCTGTGAAATGGGCACGAGCCTGGTGCTCTCTTCTTCAGGCTCGGTGTGAGGATTCGGGGAGACCAAGTCGAAGCCTGTGGCATTAGTCAGGATGTGGTGGAGCCTGACAGAAAGCAGAGCGCTAGAAACATTGGTGGCTATAAATATTACCACTTCACTTCTCTTTTCTGGCAAAGAACCGTGAATTTCTTGGACCTCTTCATTTTTTCTCGCTTTCCATGACTGGCAGTAGCAGGTGGCTTTCTCTCCGGGACTGTTTTTTCACGGAAGCAAAATCGCGTATGTTTTTTTTATCACTTCACAGGAGGGAGCACACACGACTCGTGAAGAACAGCTCTGCTGTAAACCCAGTGCTGAGCCCTCACTGCCCACGGCTCCCCACCCAAGACCCCACACACCCGTGGTCCCTACCCACGCACCCCCATCCACTGCAGCCTGGGTAACCCCCGGCAGCTCCCTCACCCACCTCATACACCCCACCATCCCCAGCTCCCCAGCCCCACCTGTCTGAGCAGTACCCTAATGCCATTTGCCACAGAGGAGCAGGTGTGCAAGTGAGGCAGAAGGACCGCTCCACAAACACAAGCCTAGGCCTGGCCTTTGACTCAGATCACTGTCCGCACCTCCATCCTCTCCACAGAGCCCTCAGCCGGTCCTAAGATGCACTGATAACACCCACTGATAAGAACCGCCACCAGGATGCCTGGCACTACCGTGAGCCACCCAACCAATCAGATATAAATGGGTATAGGACGCCTCCGTTTGATACACTGATGTCCCTCGGGACTGTCAAAGAAGGTGATGTGACTTGGCCAGGGAACCCTGTCTTCCCCTCAGGAGCAAACTGTGTCACCAACACTCCAGGTCCTTTCTGTTGGAAGTGTGGTCCAGGGATGGCACCTGGGAGCCTGTTAGAACTGCAGGCTCTGAGGCTGAACCCAGACCAGCTGAGTCAGAATCTGCATTTTTTTTTTTTTCGCGGTACCCGGGCCTCTCACTGCTGTGGCCTCTCCCATGGCGGAGCACAGGCCCCGGACGCGCAGGCTCAGCGGCCATGCCTCACAGGCCCAGCTGCTCCGTGGCACGTGGGATCTTCCCGGACCGGGGCACGAACCTGTGTCCCCTGCATCGGCGGGCGGACTCTCAACCACTGCGCCACCAGGGAAGCCCAGAATCTGCATTTTTTTTTTTCGCGGTACCCGGGCCTCTCACTGCTGTGGCCTCTCCCATGGCGGAGCACAGGCCCCGGACGCGCAGGCTCAGCGGCCATGCCTCACAGGCCCAGCTGCTCCGTGGCACGTGGGATCTTCCCGGACCGGGGCACGAACCTGTGTCCCCTGCATCGGCGGGCGGACTCTCAACCACTGCGCCACCAGGGAAGCCCAGAATCTGCATTTTAAACAAGACGGCAGTGGCTCATTCACATGCTCTTTGAAGTCTGAGATGCACACCTGCCGGTCACTGGGGCTCGAGCTCGGCTGCGAGCGAGAATCACCTGGGGACTTTAAAATGTGCTGGTGCCCGGGTCCCATGCCCAGATCCAGATTCCACTGGCCTGAAGTTTGGCCTGGACGTGGAGAGTTTTAAATGCTCCTCAGGTGATTTTAATGTGCAGAGAAGCTTGGGAATCACCCTTCTCAGTCATCACTGGACCCATAAGCTGTTTTGTTGCTTGTGTTTGTAAGTAAGACTTGGTGAGAGGAAGGGCATAATGTTCAGGTGGCCCTGGCCGGTGTGTGGATGGGTGTACATGAGAGAGGGTCTGGGGTTAGTGGCTTGGAAGTGTGCAGGGAAGCGTTTAAGGCCTTGGAAACGCCCCAGTGAGGCACAGGGGAGAAAGGCACTGTCCCAAGGTCCCAGAGCTGGCTGGTTGCACAGCCTGACCCAACACTTAGTTCCCTGACGCCAACTCCCAGGTGATGCCTGGGCATATAGAGGTGCTACCTCTATACCGTGGTCCTTGAACCAAAACCTCACCTGGGTTTTGATCAGTAAGCCTGCCTCTGCTCTGCTCTTACTTTGCTGGTTGCTAACTCCAGATTCCAGCAAACCATCCTTGAAGCCAAGAAAGCTAAACCCACCAAAGCTGGAGGCGTAAGCACATTGGGGCCTCATCCCCTTGTGTGATGAACACCCACTGAGAAGCAACTCAGCTTCGTGGAGAGCCAGGGACTCCAGGTGGGCGGGGTCTGAGCCCCAGCCCTGCCACTTGTCAGCTGTGCTGCCTCACACTGACCCTGCAGCCTCTCCGGCCTCAGTTTCCTTATCTGTAAAGTGGGCACAGTGGTACTCCCCGGCTTCAGGGAGTGTTCAGGTTGAGTGGGATGAAGGGGACAGAGCCGCAGGCTGGGCCTGGCAGGTGTGGGCACCGGATCAGAGTGAGTCGGGGTCACTGAGGGCTCAGCGTCACATGGCATGGCCTCAGGAGTCTCCGGAACACCAGCCTAGGTCCCCAGCAGGCACATCCTGAACCTCCAGGGCCGGGGGCTGCTGACACGTGCCTCTCTCCTCCTCTACCAGACACACGGGCTCAATTGCCGTCCCGTGTGTGTGTTTGGTGGCGTGTGTGTGTTTGGTGGCTTTGGGGAGACCTGCGCTGCCAGCATGGGGACTCCCTAGCCTTCCTGGCCCTCATCAAGCAGAAGCTGGCCACGGTTGGTGGCGCTCTTCGCCCCGTGTGGGCCCACTTGGGACAGAGCAGCTGTCACTGTCATGGTTATTTTATTTTTATTCCTCCCTCTGGGAGCGCAGAATCAAAAGGAAACGTTAGCGCTGCAGCCTCGTTACAGAGGGTAGAGAAACGGGGTGGGGTGGGCGAGTTTGGATCTTCTCAGCCAGGGCCCCATAGGCTCAGAACTGCAGCATTTCAGAGGGCAGAGCCCATGGAGACTGTCTGGTGCGATGCTTTCATCTCACAGCAGATGGGGAAACAGACCACACAGGGTCCTGGACTTCCCCAGTGGTGAGTTGGTGCCAGGCTGGAACATGGTTCTCCTGACTCTGGGGTCCGAGGTCTTTCCCCTGCCACCTATGACCGCTGCAGCCAGGGAGGAATTAAGGGTAGTTCTCCAGAGACCTCACCCCTCAGCCAGTGTTTCCACGTGAAATGCAGATCCCTGGGCCCTGGTGCCTGACTCAGGAGCTGGGGTGGACCTGGGGATCTGCATCCTCAGCAAGCTCATCTGACCAAAGTTTGGAAACATTGCTGTGGACTCTCCGCATTGGGCCGAAAGCCCCAGCCCTGTGCTCTGCGCCTCTCCTGCATCAAAATCCCAGCCCCCGACTCATCTGCTTTCACTGAAAGCATCACTTATGAGGCACACCTGACAACAGTAGGTCCCAGGTGAAGGGGACAGAGGCAGGATCCTGTCATGGATGAGCACATGCACCCTGGACCCAGGCAGCCTGGGATCGAATCCCGCATCTGCCATTTCTAGCTTTGGGTCCTCGACATGTTTCTTCACCAGCTGGTGCCTTTGTTTCCTCACCTGTAGGTTGAGGAAGCCAGGCTTCCTTCCTGAGGTGTTGTGAGGGTTCGATGCGTTAACACAGATGAAGTGCTTTGGTTAGTATCTGGCACGTAGTAAGGTCTATAGAAACGTCCACTATAATTACGCACATTTTACAGGCTGAGAAAATTAAGCTGAGAGGTTTAGAGACTGTCCTAAGGTCGCACAGTCACCAAGCAGCAAAACTGGTTGGGCTTCAGCCCTTGTCCCACATAGTCCCTGCCTGGGAGTCTACAGCCTTCCCAGCCCTGCCTGCTAACTGCAGCCCTGCTGGTGGATTACGGATTGGCCAGGAAGGACCGCTCCCCATGCCTCCAACTGCTCACTCACACACTCTGGGTTAGGATAGATTATCAATTCCTTTTGCCAGGAACGCAGAGTCTCTGGAAACCAAGAGGCCGTACAGAGCCACCTTTGTCCCAGAAGTCCCTCACGGGGACAGAGGCTCAATCTCGAAAGCTCAGTTTGGGTTATGGCAATGCCCATCTGTACCCAGAGCTTACTTTCAATTTCTGGAAGAAATTGCACTTGAAACCTCTGCATTTTGGTCTAAGAGAATGTTTTCAAACATCAGCTCTCCTGGTCCTTGTGCCACTTCCTTGTCTGGGAAAGAAAGTAAAGTCCAGGTGTCCTTAAAAGAACCTGTGCCTCGAGCTTTCCGGTGTTTGGAAAGTGGTTTCTTCCCAGCGTTCCCCTTCCCCACTGCCACCCTCAGTCTTCCTCTGACAGTTCTCCTCTGAGTGGTTCTGATGGAATTGGGAAGTTTGGCCCAGCGTCCGGCTGGTGCCCACCTTCAGAAATGGCTCTGCAGTACCTCTCTGGTTGCCCCGAGGACTCGGGAACTGAGCAAGGCCATTCAAGCCTTTGGAGGGCCTGGCCTCGGGCCTGGCAGGCACTGGGCCCCCCTCTTTCCACCACCCACCCCTCTCCCTCTCAGTGGCCAGGGGAAAGGCAGCTCCATTACCACTCTTTTTCTCTTCTTTCATCCCTGCTGTGATAGAATCTGCCCTGAGCGGTCAGTGCCTGGCCAGCTCTCAGGGCCCATTCTAATGAAGGTAACTGAATGCCCGGGCAGCTGAAACCGGCCCTTTGCAAAACAGCCAGGGGAGGCCTGCCCTCGAGGGCAGAATGTGCCAGCTCTTGTTTGCCTTAGCCTGGCATTAGAGACGGGCTGGGCCCTGCCGTGTGGATGGAGGGGCCCAGAAAGGGGAAGGGGACAGAGAGCAGGTTTATTTGGGGTGAGCTGGGCTGGTTCATTGAAGTTTGCTCTCAGTGCTTTCAGGAGTTGCAAAAGCAAACAGTAGATTTGGGTCACAAGGGGGTGGGTAGAGAAGGAGATGGTAGGATTAACAAGGATTCTGCCGCCAAGTGCTGGGGCTCAGGGCTCTGGGCTCTGGACTTAGGACCCTTCTGATCAGAGCTTCTGTTTCCCTCCTTCCTTCCTTCCCTTCCTCCCTCCGCTCAGAACCCACAGCTGCGAAGCTGCCCTTGGGCAGACACATGTCACCACTGTCCAGGGCTCCGTTTCCTAGACTCGAGAGGCCTGCAGCAGAGTGGAAGGGCTTGAGAGGCAGGCAGGCAGGCCTGCATCCAAATCCTGGCTCTGAATGTCTTCGGGCAGGTCACTTAATTGTTTTGAACCTCAGTTTTCTCATCTGTGAAATGGGAAGAGTAGTGCCTCTGCTCTGGAGCATCCAGATTTTGTGGGCCCTGAAGCTCTTACAATGTGTGGAGTCATCCTTAAGGTGAAGGATCTTGTTGTAGCTTCCTTTTGCACACTTTACAAAGCACATGACCATCTGAACACACTGGCAGGGCCCCTCCGGAGCACATAAGTGTCCTAGACGTTTGTTTCATTAGCTTCACGTGTACACATCTACCTGGTAGGACTATGAAGGATCAAATGAGCTAATATGTGTGGAACTCCTAGAACAGTGCCTGGCCCAGAGTAAGGCCCTCGTAAGTGTTTTTTTGGTTTTTTTTCCTTGAATTAATTAATTTATTTTGATCTGCATCGGGTCTTAGTTGCGGCATGCGGGCTCTTTCATTGCGGTATGCGGGCTCTTTGTTGCAGCAAGCAGCCTTCTCTCTAGTTGTGGCGTGCGGGTTTTCTCTCTCTAGTCGTGGCGCCCGGGCTCCAGGGCGCATGGGCTCTGTAGTTTGCGGCACACAGGCTCTCTCGTTGAGGTGCATGAGCTCAGTAGTTGTGGCACACAGGCTTAGTTGCCCCATGGCATGTGGGATCTTCGTTCCCCAACCAGGGATCAAACCCACATTCCCTGCACTGGAAGGTGGATTCTTTACCACTGGACCACCAGGGAAGTCCCCCTCATAAGTGTTAACTTTTAGTCTTATTACCTCTCAGGGTTGTCATGAACATTAGGTGTGTACAGTGTTATGCTTGCGGCACCATGCTCGGTGCTGGCAGATGTGTTCATTCACTAGCTCACCTAATAGTGCACACGACGGGCCCGGTCCGTGTTGAGGTCTGGGGTCAAATGGTCCCTCCTGGCGCTTTCAGTCTGGGAGGGGTAACCAGGCCATCAGTTAATTACACAAATATGCAATTCCACATGGAACGGTGATGGTGTGAGAAGGTGAAGATGTGCTAGGTGATCTCTAGGGGAGAGAAAAATGAAATCATTTGACTTGGGATATAAGGAAAGGCCTTTCTTGATACATTAAACGAAGGAAAGGATTCTTATTACTTTAATTTCAGCACGTCCATCATGAAGGCAGTCTGGCACAGTGACCAGGTCCAGCTAGAAGCTAAACAAATGTTATCTTGTTTGATCCCTTAGACAGCTCTGAGATGAGAGAATGGAGACCAGGTGGGAGAGGTGGTCTTACATATGTACTCAGTGACTCAGCTGACATATGTACTCAGTGGTAGAGCTGGGATTCAAACCTCCACCCAACTGCCTTCCTGCTCTTTCAGCTACACCACATGGCTGACACAAACGCACAGATGCCCTTGTAGGCTCATGTGACCTCAAGACGTTCTCAGAGGTCACACTACCACTATTTCCAAAGTGGCTGTGACCTCCCTGGGGTATTAGACTCCAAGAGCAGTCAGTCTCCCAGACTTGGAAAGCGCTCCTGGTGTCCTCAGGCACCTGCATCGTGAGTGTAGCTCCGCAGGCCCAGCTCCCATGGCCATAGACGCCAGCCCTGTTCTGGCCTTCTGGTCTACCCACTTGGTGCACTTATTCCTGTAGGGACCATTGATGCTCTTTTGCCTGTTACCTTGGAGGCCTGGAGGTGCTCACAGCGTGAGGTACAAGATGCACTCAAACCATAAGACAGAGGTCAGAGTTCAAAAAACAAGTAGGGAAGCAGGAGGAGCCCAAGTATTGGGCCCAGAAAACCACAGCAGGGGAATAAGTTTCTTCCTGGGTTTGACAGGCGTGGCAGAAGCGGGGATAGGAAACATAGCGCCCATGATCCAATGGAGGGAAGCAGGTAGGCAGGCACGGGGCAGGATGGGGCCAACATTCCTTAAGCACCTACAATGTGCCACCCACTCTGCTAGGTGCTAGAAACCTGTTATTGAGAGATCCTCTTAGCAATCTTGGGGTAGATACTTTTATCTCCGTTTCTCAGATGTGAACACTAAGGCTCAGAGGGTCAGATGAGCTTGTAAAGACTCATCCCTGAACCTGACAGGAGTTTATGGAGAGGGTCATGACTGAGGAGACAATGGGCCACACAGTAGATGGAGTTTTCTATGGAAATATTATTTTATTTTATTTTATTTTTTTATAAATTTATTTATTTATTTTTGGCTGTGTTGGGTCTTCGTTGCTGCGCGCGGGCTTTCTCTAGTTGCGGCGAGCAGGGGCTACTCTTCTTTGCAGTGCGTGGACTTCTCATCGCAGTGGCTTCTCTTGTTGTGGAGCACGGGCTCTAGGCTCACAGGCTTCAGTAGTTGCGGCACACGGGCTCAGTAGTTGTGGCTCCCGGCCTCTAGAGCGCAGGCTCAGTTGTTGTGGCGCACGGGCTTAGTTGCTCTGCGGCATGTGGGATCTTCCCAGACCAGGGCTCGAACCCATGTCCCCTGCATTGGCAGGCGGATTCTTAACCACTGTGCCACCAGGGAAGTCCGGAAATATTATTTTTGTAACCAACATTATTGTTTCTAAATGCAGAAACGTGTCATATTTCTATTAGCCCTCGTTAAAAGCTGAAGCAAATGCGTTAAAATTATGTGTGACAAAAGTATGTCTGTGGGAGATGAGACTTTTTAAAAAGTGTCCAGGGTTGTACTATTTGTGCATGAAACTCAATGCCAGGGTCGTAATAACAAGCGCACTCATATTGAGGTCGTGGGAAGCAGGCGCTTTAGAGACCTTACCGCACGAGACAGATACAACTTTATTCCCATTTTACAGCTAATGGGACTGAGGCCCCGCTGTTAAACAGGTTGCCTGAGGTCGCCCAGCTGGGAAGTGGTGGATTTGGGACCCACAGTCAGGTCTTTTGGAGAGGAGAGAGGCAGCCGTGTCCTAGTCCTGCCCTGAGCGGGCTCTGACAGGAGCCGGGGAGCTGACGGGCCGAGCTGAGGTCTGGGCGACAGAAGCAGCGACCGAGCTCTCGGTGCCAGGTGTGAAGATGAGAGTTGCCACCCGGTTACCATCCAGCTGGCCAGCCCCTCGCCTGGCACCTGAGACGGCAGGCAGTGCGCCCTGCTGGCTGGGTCCAGACTTGTGTCCGAAAGCAGTTGGCCCTGCCAGGTGGTGGGGTTCCTTGGCTTAAGCCCTCAAATGCTGAGTCACAAAGCAGGAAAGAGTCCACTCACCGGAGGTCAAGTCCCCAGACCTTGGCTGAGAGCTGCCCTGGGGCGGGCTGGTGGAGAGACAACCCAGTCCATCCTGGAGGAGCTCAGCCTACGAGGATGTAAAGACCCACAGTGATGCATGCTCCAGCTGTACCCCAGGAGGGGGCAGCGGATTCCGCCCTGGGGGGTGGGGGGCAAGCACAGGGGACTGGCTGCACCAGGCTGGGCTTTGAAGGCTGAGTCCTACTAATCATCCCAAGAGCTTCCCTGACACCTCCACTGTGTGCACCCAACCGTCTCCACCTCCAGGCCTCCCACCCACCCCGGTCCCGTTTCCTGACAAGGCTCAGCCATGCACTCATTCCAAGCTGTGTGTGGGGCACTGGAGATCCAACTGGTCCCTGCCTCCAAGAGCTTTATTCTAAGGGGAGAAGGCAAGACCATACCCAGGAAAATTGTCAGTAATGTAAATGCAGACAGAGAGAAGTGCCTTGAGGGGATTTCCCGGGATTTCCCTGGCGGTCCAGTGGGTAGGACTTCGCACTCCCAATGCAGGGGGCTCGGGTTCGATCCCTGGTCGGGGAACTAGACCCCACATGCATGCCGCAACGCAGTTCGCATGCTGCAGCTGGGAAGCCTGCGTGCGCGGCTAGGACCCGGCACAGCCTAAATAAATACATATTTTTTTAAAAAGAGAGAGAAGTGCTTCGAAGAAATTACAGAGAGTGAAGGAGAGGGAGTGATGGGGGGGGTGGTCGTCTCTAGAGGTGACTAGAGACAAGGGATGGAGGCAGGTGAAGCTGGGGGTGGGGCAAAAAGCAGGGAAGTGTAAAGGTCCTGAGGCAGGAAAGAGCTTGGTTGATTTGAGAGCTGGCAAGAAGGCCACCGTGGCCGGCGATGGAGACGGGGAGACTGGAAGGTGGATGGGGCAGAGGCGCCTGAGAGGAAGGGGCCAGGGGGGACGGGGTGGGGGAGTATAGGGTTTATCCTGGGTGTCGTGGAGGCCAGGTGAAGGTTTTCCCTTGGGAAGTGACAAGACCTACTTGGTGTTTTAAAGAGATCCCCGGGGTGGGCAGGGGTGTCAAGACAGCGCTGGCATCAAGGTGGCCAGTAAGGTGGCTGTGCGTTCGTCCAGGGAAGAGGTGGTGGCAGCTTGGCCGACGACGCTGACAGGCAGGTGGTTTGGGTGGTGAGAAGAAGTGAGCTTGGCTGATGTTGCTGGGGAGGAAGGAGTCTTGAAGGACCAGCCTGCAGTTCTAGCCTGGGCTCCTGGGTGGATGCTGGTGCCCTGTGCTGAGCTGGGCTGCGGGGTGGGGAGGGGGATTGAGGGAGGCAGCGGGTTCGGAGGGAAATTCAGCAGTTGGTTGTGGACATGTGACTCGAGATGCCCACTGGAGGGTGAGTTGAAGACATTCACATGCAGTGATGTGCATCCAGATCCCCTGTAGGTCAGAGCCCCTCCCTCGTTCTCCCATCTGCCGGGAGTGCCGGCTGCAGCAGGCCCTCCCCAGGCTGTGGCCAAGGCCCAAGATTACAGACCCTTCCTGGGGGCATCCTGCATCCCACGACTGGTCCATGTGGGGAAGCGAGGGTTTTGTCCCCTTGTCTTTTTGGGGGGACAACTCTGAAGGGCCATCCCCGCGCCAGAGCACCTGTGGGGTCGTCTGAGACCTCATTAACACCCGCATTGCTGTTCGCCTCTCCCTCTGCCCCGTCCTGCTTCCCTTGCTGTGTTGATCCCTAACTCGCTCCTCGGTAAACTTCCTCCATGGACAATTGGATACAGTAGTTGGGACCTCGGAGGAGAGGTCCAGGCTGGACATAAACCTTTGGGAGCCCTAGGAAAAAGAGAAATCACTCCTTGGGGAAGAGACCAGGAGGGCCGGCATCCTAGAAGCCAGGCTGAAAAAGTGAAGGGGACAGGTCCACTGGGTCAAGTGCTGCAGTGAGGTGAGGACCCATGTGGCTCTGGTTTATTTATTTCCACCCTGTGGGGTTTAGGGAGGGATTTTCAAAGCCAGGGCATAATCTGGTATGGAGATGAACTAGTGGAGAAAGGGACGTTGCTGATGCAGAGCGGCTGGGCGTGAGGTGGTTGCAGGGCCAAAGAACCTTCAAGGGGGCGGCGCCCAGGATCTGAGGAACGGGGTCCAGCTGGGAACCACGTACTGCAGCGGCCAGAAGGCAGTTAAGGCACCTGCACAGGTGGGTGTGCAGACCTGTGGAGGGGACAGGAGGCGGGTCTCTTCTGGTCGCTTCTATTAAGCACAGTGTCAGCTGCGTGTGAGCAGTGGGGAGGCAGTGCTGGATGGAAAGGAGCAGAACCGACTTAGCCTGACGGCTCCCAACTAGCAAACGGCAAAGGTGTGATTCAAACCCAGCCGGAAACTAACTTAAAAAGCCTGGGCTCTGGGCTTCCCTAGCTGGAGAAAGCACAAGGAACAGCAAAGGTGTCAGTTACCCGGTCAGCAGGTAATAGAGGCAGCAGCAATACCGATAGGTATGGAGCTATCACGGTGCTAAGTATTCTTCTGAATCGCCGTCAGATGCACGGTCTACTGTGCCACTGGCCTACATCTGTAAGTGTTCTTCACGAGTTATTTCATTTAACACTCAGCTCCCACCCTGTCCCTCAGTCACCCTGTAACACAGATACAGTTGATCCTCATTTTTTGCAGATTCCATATTTGCAAATTTGCTTACTTGCTAAAATGTATTTGTAACCCCCAAATTAATACTCATAGCGTTTTCGTGCTCATTTGCAGACATGCTCAGAGATGAAAACTTGAGTCGCCCACCTGAGGTCGAACAAGATGTGACTCTACTTTTTAGCTCATTCTGTAAACAAGTGTCCCTTTAACAGTCTTTTTAGTGCCATGTTTTTGCATTTTTGTGGGGGTTTTTTGGGGGGTGGATTTCGCTGTTTAAAATGACTCCCAAATGTAGTGCTGAAACACTGTCTAGTGTTCCCAAGTTCAGGGAGGCTATGATGTACCTTATGGAGAAAATACTTGTTAGGGAAGCTTTGTTTAAGCATGAATTATAATGCTTTCGGCTGTGAGTTCAACGTCAATGAATCAACATCTAATAACGTGTGTCTTTAAACAAACACGCATAAAACAAAGTTATGTATTGATTGGTTGACGAAAATGTTGTGATCAGAGGCTGGCAGGAATTGACTTGAACGCCAGCTATGGGAAGCAGAGCTGAAGCTTGAGCCTGGCTGGCCGGGTGCTCGAGCACTTCCCGGCCATGAATGTGGCCTTGTGGTCCAGTGAGACAGCAGGGGGCCCGGCCTGGAAGAAAGGTTTCTTTCTCAGGGCAGCCCCTCCCTCCCCTGCGCTGGCCTCCTCTGGGCTCGGCCTCACCAGTGTCTGTACCTGAACACAGTGGCTCCTTCAAACCATCTGGCTGCAGCCACTGAGCCCTGCCAGGTTGCGGTTTTCCCCTAAGTGGGAGAAACACTGACTCAGTGTCCTGGGGCCAGGGCCTTTGGTTTCCCGTTGCCGAGCCCGGCCCTGGGAGGGAAGGCACAAACGAGGTGTGTGTGCCTGAGAGGGAGGCCAGCTCCAGCCTCCAGATGAGCCCAACCCGCCAGTTTATTCAGGGGCAGCCTGGCCCTCCCCAGCCCCCTTCACTCATGGCCTCTCATCGTGAAGAGCCCACAGCCCTACTTTTGTCATTTACGGGGCGTCCTGTTTGTTGTGGGTTTGGGGTGTTTTTTTCATCTCCAGATAATGTAGGAGACAATTGTGGGGGACTGTGATTTCCAAGTGGAATTACAGGCCCTTCAGGATATGTCCTTCCGACCTTAAAAAAGATGTAAGGTTGTGTGCATCCACTCCCAGCCTTTTCTAAAAGTTTTTCTCCTCTCAGGAGCCGGCTAAGTTCCCGAGATTAATGACCTCCACCCTGGAGCACCCCTGGTGCAGGTCCTAAGTGCCGGCTGAGAACAGGGATGCAGGGAGAGCTCACAGGACTGTGAAGAGGGGCCGTGACCATGGAGAGGGGGGCTCAGAGGGCCTCGGGGCCCCACCCTGCCGGAGAACAGATGAGGGCAGCCGGTGGGCAGGCTGCGGCCCAGATCAGCTCTGGGGAGGGTTGCGGTGACCCAACAGAGAGTGCAGCCTGGCTGCCAAGCTGTAAAACCGAGAAAGGAGCCTGGGCTTGTGTTTGGGGCTCATTTTAAACAGCCTCCGCACTCCTGTGGGGAGTGGAAAGAGCTCCTACAGAATCCCACAACCCTCCCTGAGCCTCTGTGTACAGGGACACAGCTGTCACAGCAGCCGAGGCAGCGTTTAGACCTCAGCATCTCAAGAGTGCGGGGCCTCTCTGATGACTCACACACCCAGCACACACATGTGTGCACATGTGCTGGTGCCTGGCAGGGCACCCTCACCCCTCTTAGTGCACAGCCCTGGGTGTCCAGTGGTGCTGGGGGGGAGGAGGGCGGCGCTCTGCATCCCCTTCTTATATTTCCAGGTGGCTGGCCTGTGGTTTCTGCTGAGTGAATGTTGTTTGAATAAATGAATAAACGAGTGAATGGATGAATGAATGGCCTTGGTTCCACTGTGGTTGCTTTGGGGAAGTTATCTTACAAATCTGAGCCGCCCTTTCTTTGGTGCATCAGTCTCTGGGCTCAGCTCCCTGGGTCTGAAGCCTGGCTCTCCACTTATTGGCTTTATGTCTTTGAGTAACCTCTTTGAGCCTTAGTTTCCCCATCTGTAAAATGGGGATAATACCTGCCTCATAGGCTTGTTGTGAAAGTTAAATGAGTTAATGTCCTGTGAAGCACTTAGAACAGAACCCCGTGCACAGTAAGTGTTCTGTAGGTGTTTGCTATTCATATCTTTAAAATGAAGATAATAACATCATGTTGTGTGTGTGTGTGAGTGTGAGTGTATGTTGGGAGCCTGGTGCATTGTTTTCCCAAGTGTGTTCCTTACAACACCGAGTCCTCTTGTTGTTAGAAGTTAAATGAGAAGAAGAGATCCTGTCCAAAGCTGGACAGCCTTGAGAAAACCCCAGGTTCAAACAAAGCGAGGAAGGTCTCTCTCCTGCTCATGTGCTCTGTGACGTCTCCAAGGGGGAACCAAGAGTTTCGCCTGCTAATTCGACCACAGAGCCCATTTTTTGCTTTCACAGTAGGATGGGGGCTCCACAAAATACATTTTTGGAAGCAATAAATATTTCTTTTTTTTTTTTTTTTTTCCTGCGGTACGCGGGCCTCTCACTGCTGTGGCCTCTCCCGTTGCAGAGCACAGGCTCTGGACACGCAGGCTCAGCGGCCATGGCTCACGGGCCCAGCCGCTCCGCGGCATGTGGGATCATCCTGGACAAGGGCACGAACCCATGTCCCCTGCATCGGCAGGCGGACTCTCAACCTCTGTACCACCAGGGAAGCCCAATATTTCTTTTCTTTTAAATTTTCTTTTATTATTTTTTTATACAGCAGGTTCTTATTAGTTATCCATTTTATACATATTAGTGTATACATGTCAATCCCACTCTCCCAATTCATCCCACCACCACCACCACCCCCGCCCCGCTTTCCCCCCTTGGTGTCCATACGTTTGTTCTCTACATCTGTGTCTCTATTTCTGCCTTGCAAACTGGTTCATCTGCACCATTTTTCTAGATTCCACATATATGAGTTAATATACGATGTTTGTTTTTCTCTTTCTGACTTACTTCACTCTGTATGAGACAGTCTCTAGGTCCAACCACGTCTCTACAAACGACCCAATTTTGTTCCTTTTTATGGCTGAGTAATATTCCATTGTATATATAGAATTGCATACAGTACAGCAGGGAGCCTGACAGGCCAATCCCAGCAATACATTGTGTTCCTCACAGTAGCAGAATTTATGTTTGAGGCATGGAGATCATGAAGCCAAGGAGTCATTTATTCTCAGTGAAGGAGAGGGGAAGACTTCACATGGCAGTTCACACCTGAGTGGGGTTTTGAAGGATGAATAGGAGTTTGCCTAATGGACAGAGGAGGCAAAGTGTTTGATACTCAAACAGCATCCCCAGTCTACTCTCAACCACCACCCCTTTCTGGGGTCAGTGTGGACCCTTCTGCCATTAGTAAGCTTTGTGACTGTAAGTCATTTCTTCTCTCCAGGCGTCAGTTTTCCATTTGTAAAATGGGATCCCTTCCAGCTTTAATGTGCTGTGATTTCATGTCTATATCGGCCTAGATGATATTAATTTCTAAAGAGTTCCCATATTTGCAAAACACTTTCCAAAAGTTTTTGACATTCTTTTAATGCACAGCCCAGCCTTACAAAGTTAGTTGTACTCTCTCCATTTGACTGAAGAGGAAAGTGAGGCTTGGTGAGCTAAAGTGACTTGCCCTTTGCCTATAAGTGGCAGAGCCAAGCCTCAAATCCAGGTCCTCGGACTCTGAGTTTGGGGTTCCACACGACCTCTAACTCAACTCATAAGCCTAAAATCCATCTGTGGGTTGCACATAAATGATCCTTGATGGATCACTGGCCTCACACAGGCCCTGTGTCTGATATTACTGCTGACAAAGGGGGAGGATGAAGGAGTGGAACCCACTGTGTGCTGAGTATGCCAGGCTCCACCTAAAGAAATAGCTTAAGGGAAAGA
>NW_006779100.1:1458568-1465086 GCF_000442215.2 Lipotes vexillifer | reverse complement strand
GGGAAAGAGGTAAGCAGGGTGCCCTGTGAGGGGTGGAAGACAGGACCTTGAGGACTGATTGTTAAGGGAAAGCTGTTTTAGCCAGACAGCAGGGTAAAGTCCAGGACAGCAGGCAGGGGCTCAGCTGCTCTTTCCAAAGCAAAAATTGGTGCCTAAATCCAGGGTGAAAATAATCCCCTGCCCCCAAAGTCTTTCTGTCCTGCTTCGGTTTCCTTCATAGCATGTGTCATGGACATCGTCCAGTCATTTATTTGTTCATTGTCTGACTTCCCCCACTAGAAAGCAGGGGCCACAAGAACTGAGACTATTGATTACAGCTATATCTCCAGCTGGAACAGGGTCTGACCCATAGAAGATCGTGATTAAATATGTGTGAATGAATGACGGAATGAATGAATTAATGAACGATGCCTTCCCCTGCGATGCCTTCCCAACTCCTGATGTAGTCAGCAAGCCTTTGGCAAAGTATTCAATTGTTCCCAAACTTTGCTGCGTTGCAGTCACCTGGGGATCTTGAAAAACGGCTAACGAGGGCTGGGGGGGTGGGGGGGAACTTCCCTGGCCGTCCAGTGGTTAAGACTCCACGCTTCCACTGCAGGGGGTGCGCGTTCGATCCCTGGTCGGGGAACCAAGATCCCACATGCCACGTGGCACGGCCAAAAAAACAACAACAAAAACAAAAACGGCTAACGCCTGGCTCCCACCCCAGCCACTTGGATTCATTTGCTCTTGGTGTGACCTGGGCATTAACTTTTTTACGCTCCCCAAGTGAGGCTAGTGTGCAGTGCAGTTTTGGAACTGTGGCTTTACTGTTCACTCCTAAAATCAGAGATGTGGGCTGCCAGGTCTGGGAGGTGGTAGGGAGGGTGGGGGGAGGCAATGGAAACAGAGGAGACTTGTTTATGCTCTCAAGGGTCTGCAGTCACCTGATGTTACCGAGAGTACAGGAAAGGGAAGTTTTCCCTCCTTGCCCTCTCCCGATGCAATCAAAGAAGACCTTGTTCCATTTCCTCCTCACCTGCCACCATCTCCTCTTAAATGATTGGATGAGTCAGAGGAAACGAGGTTCTCTCACCATTTTCCCCTCGTATTGGGTTTGTTTGAGTAAGAAAACCCATTGTTTACGTCTGCACAGGTTGACAAGAATAGAGCTCAGCCTTTCTGAACACTCAGCCCAGTTCTAGAGTCAGTGAGACCCGGTCCTGCCCCGTCTGCACAGTGTCCAGCCAGACATCACGCAGGACCCCAGCCCCCAGGGCAGACTGCTGAAGGCATCCTGGCCAAAGGACAGCCACCAACCCCGAGGTGTTTGCCAGTGGAAGGGGGCTCATGTTTCTGGGGCTCACACCCGGTCCAATATCTGCTCCTGGGAGAGCGTGTAGCTATAGGATGGGAAGTAATGTGCTGTCCAAACCGCAGCTTTCCAGAGGAAGGGATGGTCCCAGATGCCTCCTCTTCCCTACGCAGTGCAGACCCCCTGGACAGGCCCCTGCTGGAGTGGAAGGGCTCTGTTCATTGCAAGCCGGGAGATTGGGAACGACTGGGAGTCGTTGAGGTTAGGGGGCGTCTCTAATCCCAGCATCCCACCTACTGCCTTAGTACCTGTTTCTCTTTCTGAAGCCACTGCTTAAGTCATCAGAGGTTGAACTTGTCCCCTGGGATGGAAAGCTGAGACTTTTAACAGCTGGGGCTGATGCTTTCTGACTCCAGAGTCAAGGGACCTCTGAAGAGGTTGGAGAAAACAAGTGTTTGAGGCAGTCTGAGCAGGCTATGTGGAGGGTTTTTCCACACAAAGAGCAGCAGCTGGTGATATCGTGTTTGGACAGAAATAAGGTCCAGTGTGTGACCAGGTGTGACTGATGCTGACAGTCCTGGTTGATGACTGATGTTTGTCTTGGAGAGTACTAGACAGAGAGTCTTGAGTCCCAGCTCTGATCCCGGCTCTGCCACGAATTGTGAGCAGCTATGGGGAGAGAAGCCATTTCCCACCTCTGGGCTTGTTTCCCTGTTTGGTAAATGAGTGGTTTCACTAGACTAGTGATTTGAAACACCTTTTAAGCCATGGAACTCTTTGTTTATGTGAAATTTCATGTGGAAGTCTACATGTAAAGCAGATAGAAGTGGAGCTATTCCTGTTGCTTATCTAGAGCACACTCCCACCCCCACTTTTGCAAGGTTTCCACGGAACCGTGAGGGTTCCAAGGAACCCAGCTTGAGAACCACTGGACCTGATGCTTTCCTCCCCGCCCAGCTCTGGGGTTACCTGTGTTGCTGTTTTCTGTTTGTTTGTTTGGCTAATGTTGGTTGGCATCAGCTGTTTGGCTAATGTTAACACTGGGTAATGCTCAGAAAGCTCTTTCCTGTTACAGTGATGCCCTTTATGCTTAGCCTGGCCTTCCATATGGCCCCAAACATGTACAAAACGTTGCCTCTTTACACCCTCTGATGTTGAGCTAACTCCTACGTGCTGACAGCAGAAGGAAAGTAGACATAGGTAGATAGCTGGGGTACAGAGAGAATTTACGAATCTCTTCCCTCACCTGGGTCACCCAGATGACCATGTGTTTTCCGCCCCGGTAAGTTTCTGGAGGATCGTTAACTCCTGCTTGTCAGTGTTCTGTTGGCTTTTCTCTGGCTTTGGCATTCAGCTCATGCGAGTATTCTTGTATCAACAATGGCGGAATCAGTTTTCTGACATAAAAAGAATTAATCAGAGTGACTTGCAGTCTAAAAATTACTCTTGGATATATTCCCTGGGAGAGGGTTTCTGATTTTTTTTTTTTAAGCCTTTATTTATTTTTAAAATATTCCTTTATTTTGGCTGTGCCAGGTCTTAGTTGCGGCATGAGGGATCTAGTTCCCCGACCAGGGATCGAACCCAGGCCCCCTGCATTGGGAGAGCACAGTCCTACTCACTGGACCACCAGGGAAGTCCTGGGTTTCTGATTTTAATGAGATTGTTCTTTCTCTTGAAAAGACAAGTCAGACCTCTTAGGAGACTCACAGCGCCAGGCAAGCACTGTGAGGGAGTAACCTCCCTGCCACTCCTCACCCCCCAGCCTGTCTGACCCCATCAGTAGGAAGGAGAGGGTCCGGCACTGGCAGTCAGGAGGCTGAGTTTCAGTCCCTGCTTATCTGGTATCTCACTGTGTGGCGTTGGACAAATTTCCAGCCTTCTCCGAGCCACTGTCTTACCATTCATAGCGTGGGGGACAAGTACTTTTGACACTTACCCAGGGAGTCTTCCTAGCTTAACATGGTTAGAGTCTATGACATCTAAAACACAGCTATGCTAAGGGACCAAAGTAGCTAACTCAAGACCCTCCTTGTCCCAGCCTCGTAGGTGGGGCTGTCTCAGAGGCAGAACTATATTGCTTAATAACTGTGTCTCGGGCCCCTCTTGATCAGATGACACTGAGTCCTCCATGTGCCCTAGTCTGGGCTGGAGCCCTTAGTTCCCACATTCCATTTCAGAAACAGTAGTTCCCCACACCCCCTCCCGCCCGCCCCAAAACTATCACTGCTTCCCTGAACACTATGGAAGATGACAGGGCCTCTCCAGAAAGTCAATGGCCTCAGTTCTCCTGAGAATTCTAATCCTCCTGAGGTTCTAATCCTCTGCCTAGTTCCTCACCAGCTTCTTGCCATATGGTAATTGATAATGGCTACTGTTTATTGAGCACCTGCTATGAGCCAGGCCCTGTTCTAAGTATTTTATGGGTCCTGATTATCTTCATCTTCACACCAATCCTAAAATATGTATCACTATTATCTCCCACTTACAGATGAGGAAACTGAGACACTGGGAATTAAACCTGTCTGGAGTCATCCAGCTGCAATGTGGTAAAGCCAAGAAATGACCCTCAGTTCTTGCACCTAATCACTGGATCAGACTGGGGCTCATTCATGCCACTAGGAGTAACTAGCAGCTGGTATTCATCGAGTGCTTGCAGCTCAGGAGGCATTATAATAGCTACTTTTGTTTCTGTTTTGTTTTTTGGGTTTTGTTTTTGGCTGCGCGGCATATGGATCTTAGTTCCCTGACCAGGGATCGAACCCATGCCTGCTACATTGGCAGCGCGGAGTCTTAACCGCTGGACCGCCAGGGAAGTCCCCTAGGCACTTCTTTTATCATTCCATTTACACCTCACAACTGGAAGAGGAAAGGTCTTGTTTCCATTTTATGAAGTTGGAAAACTGAGGCTCTGAATCATTATATGACTTCCCCACGGCAAATCGTAGAACTGGCAGGCTTCAACTCAGTGTGTCCGATGCTAATGTCTTGTGACGCTCCTCTCTGTCATGCTACTTTTCAGGACAAATACCTGGAGATGCTCCCACCCCACCAGTTTTGGGAAAAAATAAAGAGGGACCACTAACAGCCCCCCTCCGTGGAGCTCTGGACCGTGTCCATCACGCTCCCCCCTGGTGGGGGTAGGGAAGCCAGGTCTGACTCTCCACTGACCTTCTCTGGGAGAAAGCCAATGATCACCTTAGGCTTCTGCTTCTCTTCCCCAGTTCTGCGTGACCCTGTCACGTGACCTGCTTTCTGGAGCCCCACACTGCTCAGGGGCGACATGAGACGCGGAAGGGTAAAGGGGAAGCCGAGATAGAAACCCTGAATTCAGCCCCACCCTAAAACCTCACCTAAGACAGCTGAGCTAAGGCCTCAGGTTGGAGCTGGGAAGGCAGAAAGAGCAGGCCCAGGGTGCATGGACTCATTCACACACCACACCTTTGATGAATGCCTAAGATCAAGTGTACCCACTGGGCCAGGGTGCAAAACAACCCATGAGGTGGACTGTGCCATTCCCATTTTACAGATGAAGACACTGAGTCTGAGACGTTATATGACTTGTCCTAAGACTGACAGCTGGCAAGTAGGATTCAAACCCAGGTCTGTCTGATTCCAAAGCCAGTGCTCTTCCTGGTACGCCACAGCGCTCCTGCGTGTTTAGGGACTGTGGGGGTGGACACAAACTAGGGTGAGAAACAGCCTGTGGCCTCCGCACATAGATCTCTGAACTGCAGGGCATAAGCAGGGAGGAGAGGGCCAGCTGTGATGGAGTTTCCACCTCACCCACACTACCCCAGCCTCCCCCCCACATGTAGCCCTTGCCAGGAGGCCCCCCTCTGACTAATACTGTCCTTTTTGGAGAGTCCCCAGCAGGTCTGGGAACCCCAGTGGGATGCTTTGCCTCAGAGACAGGCCCCGGTAAACAGAAAGGTAGCTGGGAATTTATTTGCAAGGGAGATACTGGGGAGAAGGAAGTTGAGAGCAGAGAGCCAGAGACAAGGGGGCTGAAAAGCTGTGTGTGTGTGTGTGTGTGTGTGTGTGTGTGTGTGTGTGTGTGTGAATTGGTGTTGTACCAAAGGGCCCTGCCCATACCAAAATGCCACCTTGTTGGTCAGTGAGGACTCAAGGACGGCAAAGGTGGCTTCATACAGGCCTGAACCAGACAATTAGGAAGATAAATCCGCTCCCCACCCTCCCCCAGTTACACAATACAACGTCAAGTCAAAGGGAAACCACACTTGCAAAATTTGCTGGTTTACAGTTTTCCTTCTTTTAATCCGGAGCATTATGAAGAGTTATGAGGGGGCAAGGTTTGGACTTAAATTATATTTACTAGGATCCAACAGAAGGAGTCCGTTCCTTCTTTTGTTTTTTAGTTCTTGTTGCCGCTTGGTTCTTTGTATTCCCGTACTGGTTATAAAGACAGTTTTGACTTTACACGAAAAGATTGGGGAAGTTATGGGTGGGATTCAGGATGAGAATCAATTTAGGAGTCACCAGACTCAGGCTGTTGGTGGTGGCGGGCTGTTCGCAGGTCTGCGTTCGCGTCCGCAGAAGTGAACCAGGAAGCGGGGACAGCAAACTGGGAGTAGCCTGGAACGGACAGCGGCGGCCACAGCGCCCGCGCGAGAGGCGCTTGAATTTACAAACTTCGTCTCCCGTAATCCCAAGGTCCCGGCCGCCCAAATCCCTGCGGCAGTAACCTTGCTGCGCGGGCTCGAGAAGGCCCTGGCGAGCTCCACCTCCGGAGGCGCCCCCTGGAGCCCGGTGAGGGGTGCAGTGGCCTGGGCCCGCCCCGCGGCCACGCGGCCAATGGTCGGCGCCGCCCCAGCCACCTGCCCCTACCTTAGGGGGCGGGGTTACCTGGGCCCCGCCCCCCGCGGCTCAGATTCCCAGGCCGCGCTTCTTCCTCCTCCTCTAGCCCCGCCCCCAGCGCGAGGCCCCGCCCCTTCGAACCCTGAGCCCGGGCGCCTTGTGATGTCACGGCAGCTTTGATACAAAGAGCCCTTCGGCCCACGCGGGTCTCCCGGCAACGGGCGCGGGTGGGGGCGGGGCCGGCGCCTTCAACTGGTGCCGAACCCGGCAAGCAGCCGCGGCTCGGACCGGACTGTTTCTGCGCCCTCCGCTCGGCCGGCCGCATCCCCGTCGGCCCCGCCGACCCGCGCCCGCCTACTTCTCGCCCTTCGGCAGCACACCGACCCGCGGCCGGACTGGGGATGCG
>NW_006779100.1:1451550-1458434 GCF_000442215.2 Lipotes vexillifer | reverse complement strand
CCCCCGCCCCGGCAGGGTCCGCCCTGTCGGCCCTGGCCGGGGAGGTCGGGTTACCTGCCCCCGGCTCGCTGGGCCACAGCGGGGAAGTCTCCCCGCCCCCCGCCTCCCCCTCCGACCCTCTGCCGGCGCCCAGGTGCGAGGTTGGGCAGCACTAGCCCTGGGGCGCGGGGAGACGAGGCCAGTTCTCTCCTCGGCCCCGTTTCAGAAAGTGTTTTTAGGGGGACCTAGTTGGCCGGAAAGGAGGCTCGTTTGCCCGGACGCCTCCCTTGGGACATCCCGCGTCCTCGCGTCCCACCTCGGCTCCCAGCGCGCCTGCCCCGCCGGGACCAGTGTTGCCCCAGCTCCCTTCCCTTGGTCCCGCCGAGTCCCGAAGCGGGCTCTGCACGGCCGAAGATTTCCCGTAGCTTTTGGAGGCAGCACCGTTCCCGGGCTTCCCTCGTTTCCGAGGGTCCCTGCCAGGCAAGAGGGAGGACCAGCCTAGTTCGGGGTTTGGGGACAGGGCCCTGCTCCTTCCCAGCCGAGAGGCTGCGGAGGCCGGAGGTGTGCGCGGGCTCCCAGCTCGTAGCTCTCTGGGCCGCAAGAGCCGGCAAGTCCGCCCCGGTAGTAGTTGCTGTTGTCACAGCCACTTCTCTGCGGGCGACAAGCGTCTCTGAGGTCTTGGGGGAGCAGCCTCTGGAGAACCGTGTGTGTGCTGCAGGAACCCTCCCCAGCCCCAGACTTTGTTTCTTCTCATCCCTGCACGCTCCAGTGTCCGTCTTTGCACATTTCCCCTTCTTGCTAGCCCTGCTCTCCCACAGATGGCTGGAGGTGACACATCTTTCAGCCCTGAGGGGCATGCCAGTGTTCTTTGACTGATTGGTAGGCCGCCTCCTCAAAGGAGTGTAAGGGGGCTGAGTTCCTGCACTCAGCCTATAGGACTTTGGGTGGGAGCCCTCTGGTCTGGTTTCTGTGGATCCATCAAACCTCTGGCCTCCCTACCTGGAGGCGGGTGCTAATCGCAGGGGCTCCTGGGAAGGGGCACCCCCAGGTCCTTTCCCTGGTGCAGTGTGGTTACAGTGATTGCCAGGGGCCGGGGGGAGGGTACCAGCTGTGTGTGTCTCAGACCTCTGCAGTAGAGTTCTCTGTCTCTGTCTCTCTCTCTCCCTCCCTCCCTCCCTCCCTGTAACCGTGTAACCCAGCCTTTGTGGAGTCCTTGAGTCACTGCCATTGACTGGGGTCTTGCCACCCACCTGGCACCAGCTTACTCAGATAGACTGGCCCAAAGCTTACCCTGCTGCCCTGGCATTCGTGAAATGCAGGTTACATGCCCAAGGGCTATGACGTGCAGATAATTCCGTCCCCTCAAGGTGTTTGAAGGCTGCTGGGAGACTGATAGGGTCTAATCCACCCTGCCCAACACTGTCTCCCCAGCCCTCAGGCAAAGTTGATCTGGGTTGTCTCTGAGGTCCCCATGACTAGGCGTGTGTGTCCCCTGTGGGATTCTTGAGTAGCAGGCAGTTGCTTGGGCACATGCTTGCTCGGGAAAAGCTTTGTAATTTGGTGACTCTGGCTTTGCTGGAGGGGTGGAGTGGATGACTAAGGCGGGCGGGAGATAGAACAGTGCTCAGGGGAGGGACCGGACTAAGCAGGCCAGGTGAGCAGGCAGGAGGCGAGACCTTTGCCCCAAGGAAGACCAGGAAGAGAGACTATCTGGAGCCTGTGCAAAGAAAGGACTTTCAGTCTAGCAAGGGCAGGAAGGAGGAGAAATTAGGGTGCCTGGAGCAGCCCGCACTGGGGAGGCACTGGGCTGCAGCTTGAGAACTTGCTGGTGGGTATTCTGGCCCCCACTCTCCTTCCCTGCTGGCCTCTCTTCAGAGCGTTTGGACCCTCCCCAAAGCACACTGGCCCCTTCATGGCCTCTCCCAGCCCCTTCCCCTCCTGGTGGGTCCAGCCACCCTCACCCCCAGGGCTGTCTCTTCAGCTGCTTACGGGGGCCTTCACGGCTCTCGCCTTCCAGCACCCTCCCCACCCCACACCAGAGTGGCTGGAAACTTCCTTTCCTAGGGCTGCGTTCTCTCCTCTGAGGTGGCCTGTTACGCCAAGGGATGTTTTCACAGCTGATTCTGCTCTAAGGGGCTTCACAGTTTCACCTCACTTCTTATATTTTAGGTGTGGATAGGGAGGAGGTGCAGGGGAGCAGGGGGGAGGCTCCCAATAAATAGCAGGTGAGCAAGTCCTGGAAGCAGGCACCTCAGGGACTCAGGACCTTAGGCGGGGGAGGGACAGCCTGGGCAGAGGGAGCCCACCCTCTGGCCCTGTGCCCTGGCCCTGTCCCCCGGCACAAGGCTTATTGCCTTTGGAAGAGGAAGCATCTGTCTGATCTGCCTGCTGTCCGGTGTTGGCAGTGGGCACAGTGCCCTGGCTTTGCTGGGCGTGCAGGATCCCTGTGGTTGGCCTGTGGTCCTCTGTGTCTTGACTCAGCACCTGAGCATTGATGGCATCAAGTCACTGGCCTCTCGAATGAGGAGGACTACTCAGGTCTTCCTACTGCCCAGTCCTGCAGCTGGATAATGTGCCCACGGCCAGCCGGGAATGGGACAGGCGTGTGGACTGGGCACATCCACCTGGCATCCTTCTGGACGTTGTGTGAACGTGTCTCCTGGCTGTGGTACACAGTCGCCTCCATCAGGTGGCTTCCAGGGCACAGATCCTTCCCCATGTCTGTTCACCCAGCCCCCACCAGGCACATTGCCCAGTACAGGCAATTCATTCATTCAGCAATATTTGAGCATCTAATTCGTGCTAGATTCTGTGCTGGGCACTGGAGACACAGCAGTGAACCCAACCGGCAACAATCCCTGCCTTCACGGAGCTCACATGACAGCAGAGGGCAGGCAAGCAGGTAAAACCTGCAGCGTGAGAGACGGCAAGGAGAGAACGCGGGGTCCTGGGGAGTGCTGGGCAAGGAGTTGTGTTTCTAAACAGAGTTGGCAGGGCAGTCCTTGCTGAGAAGGTGGCCTCTGACCAAAGAAGCCCAGGCAGGGGAAGCAGCAACCGCAAAGGCCCTGAGGTGGGACCGCGGCCGGCGAGGTGCATCCACGGACCTGCAGGGAGGCCGCTGTGATTGGAGAGTGAGCCAGGGGACGGGACAGAGAGGCCAGGGGGCTCCTGATGCTGCTAGGCAACGGCCGGAATCCCAGGAGGAGGACAGTAGCACAGCTGAGAGCAGAAATTCCCGGGCACAGAATGCATTTCAGTGCTCTGTCGTCTTTAGACCCTTGCTGTTGAGGGGTTTGGGCCTGAAGGTGTTCCTTGGGGAGAGGTGCCTGCATGTGGCCATCGCTGCATGGACTTCCTGCCCTTAGCGCGGGTCGGGTCAGATGAGCCTGTCTGAGTGGATATGGAAACCGTCCTTGCCAGACTGTTGATACGAGCCAAAACCACCAGGGTGCTGTCCGTACAGCTGTCTAAGCAGGCAGATCACGGTCGGGGCTGTCCCCGTCCCCACAGGCCAGTGCTACGGGGGTGCAGCAGGTGCAGCGCTCAAGACCCACGAGGTAGCAGGCAGCCCCCACTGGTCTGCGCTGTGGCCAGCCACTCCCAGGGCTCTGCTTCCTCGTCCCTTCTTGGGCTCCCCCTTCACTCCCTCTACTCATGGCCAGGTGGCAGCTCACTTCTGTGCCCCGGTCTCCTTAGGAGCCCAGCCGAGGTGCTCACGCACCTGATCTCTGTATAGCTGGGGGCCCCAAGTGTGTGTGTGTGTGTGTGTGTGTGTAGTGGAGGGAGAGAATAGGCATCCAGAAATCAGTGCATCCTCCGAGGGGCGCGTGGGGGTCTGAGGAGCTAGCTCGGCGGTCCAGAGCCCTCAGGAAAGGGGAAGTTGCCCGACTCTTGGGCAATTGATTCAACCTGCTTCATCTTCCCAGACAAGTGGGTTCTTTCCCAGCAATGTAAACACGACTCAAACGAAAACAAAGCTCCGTAGCCGTTATTATTAATATCTGAGGCTCTGCTCGTGGGTGCTTTTCTCTTGTAAGGGATCCAGAAGAGGAAGGCCTGAACAGAACTGGAGTGTGGGAGAGTGGGTGGGAACCCTCTCACTCTTGAGTCATCTTTTGTCACCCCGACCCTCCTGCGCTCTGCAGGCCTAATTACCATAAAAAGGGGGTCTCACGTGTGTCACGTGGTCAGTGCTGTCTGCAGTGGACCCGGGGTAAGAGAGCTGAGAGGGCTCTGCTCTCAGCACCAGACTTCAGTCTCCCTCTTAGGATAGGAGAGACACAGGAGCAAGTGTCTCCTTCCTGCACACGGGTTTTCCTGGGAGAAACACCTGCCTCAAAACACAGGTGCCTTCATCTCGTGCTCGGTAACCCAATGCCTGTTTTCTTAAAATAGAAAAAAAGTGTCAGAGCCAGGAAGCACCTGGGTCTAGGTCCTGGCGCTGCCGCTTGCTAGCTGTGGGACCTTGGGCAAGCTACCTCGCCTTCCTGAGCCTCAGTTTCCCCACTCCCAGAATGAGAGTGATAATAGTATCCACCTCACAGGGTGATGGTGCAGGTATAATGAGCTGCTATGACCTAGAATACCCAGAGCGGGTTCTGACACTTGCCTGGCTGGGGCCTGGTGGACGGTTAGGTAGCTAGAAGCAGGATAGTGTGGTCCCTGAGAGCCTGGGCTCCGGAGTCGGGCTGTCTGGGTTCAGGTCCTCGTTCTGCCAGTTGCTGTGTGTGGAATCTTAGGCAATTCATTTAACCTCTCTCTGCCTCCATTTCCTTGTCTGTGAAAAGAGAATGATGCTGTTACCTCTCTCATAAGGTTGTTATGTGGATCAAATATGTAAAGGTATGAAAAGCACTTAAGACAATGCTTGGCTTACAAGCGAGCTGTTATTTTTAGTTCCTTCAGGCTTCTGCTGGTTTGATTCTTGTGACTGATAACCTTAGCTCCTAACAGAAGTTCTTGCAGGGAAGATGTCAGCCCCGAAACAGGAAGGTGGCAGGGGAAAACTCGGCTACCCGAGGACAGGAGGAGCAAGATTCCACTTCCTCAGCTTCTGTGCTTTTAAAGAAACCAACTTGGCCTTTGCAGATGCAGACTCTGGGGCTGGGTGAAGTGACCGGCGCCTGCCCGAGAGGCAGTCTGTGAATGAGATGCAAAGCACGTTCCCAGGTGACGGCCGTCTCCCCGGGGCTTGGTGTGGAACTGTGCCGGGTCCTTCCTCCCAGAGGCCGCCTGCTCTGCCGGCCGTGGCCCCTCTACCCAGGAGAGTGGGTCCGCACCTCTGCCCACTACCCTTCGCCTCCAGCCGGGACCTGCCTCTCTGTCCACCTGTGCTCAGCTGGAAAAGCCAGCTTGGAGCAGGGCTGCCTGTCTGCCGCTGGCAGCACAGTCCCTGCCTTATTGAAGCACCGTGGCTCTGGCTGGCTGCAGGCCCCAGGACATCTGGAGAGGGGCCAGGTAGAAAGGTGTGGGCTCTGCAGCCGCCCGGCCATGTCGAGTGACTGCCCTTGGTAGTTTTCCAAGGAGCAGACCTGCCTGTCTGTCTAGCTTGGCTGCTCAGAGGTCTGCAGCTCCACTGAGGCGAGGCTGGCTGGGCTGACTGGTCAGGTGGGTGGTGGTGAGGACAGCCTCTGGCTGACAGTGTTGAGTAACCTTGAATTGATGGCCTCCTGGCGAAATGAGGGTTCTTGTTGACAAAGCAGGTCTGGCCAGCACATTGTTGTGTGATTATCTGCAAGAGTTATTAGCAAAGAAGGAGCTCACAGCAGCAGGTGTGTGCGTGTGCGCGGACGTGCATGCACGGAGTTGTCATTACCCTTTGGTGTACACACGCGCACACACAGTCAAAGGAACTGGCTGAATCCCCGTTCCCCACCAATAGTCACACTGTATTTTATAGATTCTAAGACATAACTTTTTCCTCACATTTTAACATCTCAAATTGCTATGTGTCATACATTTGCTGGTATGTTATAATTTAATTGACAGTGCCGTTTCTTGGTACACTCGAAATAACAGTGCATCTTAAAATCAAAGACATCTTGGATTTGATGAAACACAGAAACTAGGTAACCACTAGAGAATTTACATAATTTGCCCAGTTTCTTTGAGGAAGGAAGTAGAGCCACCTTGTAGTGGTGGGAGGATTTATAAAGCAACACTCTGATGTGGTTCAAGGGAATGAGCTTGGATATCGGGCAGACCTGGGCTCAGTTTCCAGCTTTACAGCTCAGAAGCTGTGTCACCTTGGGAAAGTAGAGCAACCTCTCTGAGCCTTGGGTTGTTCCTCTACCAGATGCGGGTCATGGCTCCACAGTCATCAGGATTGTGCGCGAGGCACCTTTCCCTGTTTCTCTCTTGCTGGGTACTGTCTGAGGTCATACTGCTCCCTTCCACCTGGGTTGAAAGGGAAAATGAAGGCAGGGAGTGGGTCCTTGGCCTTCCCAAGGTAGCAGAGGGAAACTGGCCTTCATATCTTGGCTTCCTGACTCAGTTGACAATCCTTAAACATCCTCTTTTCCTTCCTTCCCTCCTCCTCCCCACTTTGTCTGACTTTTCATTTTCACATGTTTCCCTTTAGCAATTTTCTTTCAAATCTCTCTCCTCTCCCTTTCTGTAAAATCTTCCCACATGTAGCCTCTTTGAAGCTCCCTGTGGTGGGAAAGGGGAGGGGGCTATGCCCCGTGGCCAGGGTGGCACAAGCCCCAGGAGCCTCAGCTGACAGTAGTCAGTGGTCTACTGTGCTGTGGTCCCTGCAACCTTCAGCTCAAGTCCAAGTTCTGGTGCCACCAGCCCAGCTAATTCCTGTGCCCATAGCCTGCAGGCCTCAGCCTGAGAGGCTGCTCCAATGCTGAGTGTTGGACCCTGCCATCTCCAAGTGTGTTTAGCATTCCTGCACCTTCCTT
>NW_006779100.1:1424045-1451521 GCF_000442215.2 Lipotes vexillifer | reverse complement strand
CCTGCACCTTCCTTGCTGTATTGAAATCAGACCTTGTTCAAACCCTAGTCCAGCTAGCTCTGTGACCTTTTCAAATTGGTTAACCTCTCTGAGCCCCAGTTTTTGCATCTGAACGATGGCTGACGCACAGAAACACCCAGCACATGCTAGGTGCCTAATAGATGCATTCTTTCCTGGTCTTCCTCAAATGTTTAAGACCACCCTGTGTTTCTTTAGCTGGGTGCCAAGGGCTCAGGGAGTGCCAGCTGACAGTGTTGCTCCAAGCAAATGCCCTGAGACAGATGGAGGAGTTCAGGGCAGAGAACAGCGCGGGTGAAGGCATGGGGACCTGCCTGTATAAGTGGGATGTGGTGGGTGGCCTGGCTGGGCTGCATGGGGAGGGAGTGGGGTGAGCAGTCAGTGCCTTGGCACCTGTGGGGGGTGAGATTGACAAGGGGGGCTGCTTCCTAAGGGAGGAGCAGGGCTGGGGGAGCCGCAGGCCGAGGGCTCAGTGAGAGATGGTGGCTGGAGGGAGACCCTTCAGAGTGGGCAGTGGTCTTAAAGGTTATTTCTGTCAGAGGTCTCCTCTCTGCCTCTCAAGATGCTGATGAAAGCCAGTAGCCCTACTTCCTTAGTTTTGTGTATAGTGTCAGGGGTTGGCAGCCCAATTTTTTTTTTTTAATAAATTTATTTTATTTATTTATTTATTTATTTTTGGCTCCGTTGGGGGCTCTGTTGCTGCGCGTGGGCTTTCTCTAGTTGTGTTGAGCGGGGGTTGCTCTTTGTTCTGGTGTGTGGGCTTCTCATTGCGGTGGCTTCTCTTGTTGCGGAGCACGGGCTCTAGGCGCACGGGCTTCAGTAGTTGCGGCACGCAGGCTCTAGAGCACAGGCTCAGTAGTTGTGGCGCACGGGCTTAGTTGCTCCGCGGCATGTGGGATCTTCCCGGACCAGGGCTCGAACCCGTGTCCCCTGCATTGGCAGGTGGATTCTTAACCACTGAGCCACCAGGGAAGCCCTCGCAGCCCTCTTTTGATGAGGCGGTGTTGGGTCTCTGGCATAAAGGTGGACCTCTGTCCTTTGGGTGTACCGAGGGGTGTAATGAATTAAACCAGCCCTAAGAGAAAGAGAGCTGCAGGTGGGGCAGAACTTTGCTTTCAAAGAGCCTATAATACCTGGTGCAGTGGCCCCTGTGGGACCCCCAGGAGGTAAGGCTACCACACAGCTCCTGGCTGGGGACAGGGGGAGCCAGTGGGTTAGCTGTGCCAAGGCTGGGATGGAAACGCTTCCCCCTTCTCTCCTTAAAATGGTACATGAGGGGTTGGGGAGGTGAGGATGAAGACCCAGCCTGGCGCGTGCCTGCTTACCGGGCGCCCCAGCGAGAGTCACGGGCAGAGATGGGGCTCACCGGAGGGAGGGCGCCCAGAGATGGCCGGAGGGCTCTAGAAGCTCAGCTCCGGGCTTGGGGCTGAGGGGCAGAGGTGGAGGGCGGAGGGAGGGCGTTGGCCTCCCAGATCCAGTGACTTTCTAACTGGGGCTTGTTTAGGGGCAGGCATGTGTGACCCAGGGAGGAATTGTGTTTCACGCATAAGGGGTGTCACGTGCCAGGGCTTGGGGGCTGGCGGGTGAAGCTGGACAGGAGCTTGGGGTATGAAGGGAGCAGGAGAGGCAGTGTCGTGTCCTGAGGCCGAGACTGCCGCGGGGCCTGTGTGCTGGCCTGCGGAGTCAGGGCCTGCTTCTGTGGCCAGTGGGGAGCCCACAGGCTCTTTGAGGGGGTCTTGAGGGGCTTCAGTACTCTAGGACTCCCTGGGGGCCTCCCGCCTCTGAACCCCAAGCTATGGCTGCTGGCGGGACCCAGTGCTCTCCCCGTCCCCACTGCGGGGGGCGCCTGGGAAGGGACCTGAGCCCTGGCCAGCTGTGCGCTGGTGGCCCCAGTGCAGGGCTGCACCCCTGGAACCAGCAGCTTGGATAGCTGGACCTGGCAAAGGCTGCAGGACAAAAAGGGACACCTCGACTGAGCCTGCCGCGAGCACTGCCGGGGACTCTGGGCTCATGGAAGGTGCCGGAAGGTTATAAAAACAGAGAGCCTGGCAGGGGGGCTCTGTGGGGTGTGGACGAGGAGAGTCGCCGCCGTGTCACTGGCCTGACCCCACCCTGTCCACTCCAGGAGGCTGGGTCAGAAGGAGCCTTGGCCGTCAGCTGTGGGTAAACCCTGGCACCTGCTTGGCCTTTCAAGGCCCGAGGCTTCCTGTGGCAGAGAGGGGCTGGGGTGGGCACCCAGCCTAGCTCTGGACTGTCAGCTCTGCCAGGTGTGCCCCCCGGGAGGGTGCCCTGCTGAATGAGTGCGGCTGGGCCCACCTGGTGGGCTCTCGGGGGCGGAGGTCTGGCCCCTGCTATCCCTTCCCCAGCCTTCACTTTAAACTCCTCTTATCAGGATGGTAACACAGGGAGCCCCCAAGACAAGCCCCGCAGACTCTTGGCTGTGTGAGTAATTAAGCCCTCACTTCAGACGGCCACATCTCTCAAAGCTATAATTTGTAGCCCAAAGTAGTTGCCTGTTGAGAGAGCCAGGAGAGCCCTTGATGGGCCCCCTTCAATGTGCGGCCTGTGGATTCGCTTTTGACCTTTGAGTTGCTCTCCACCTGGCCCGTGGTTTCCTCGGGAAGAGCCGTAGATACGATGGCTGGTGGGAACGGGGGCTTCCCGGAGGGTACTCGGGGAATCTTCTTTTGAGAATTTAGAGGGGGCAATGGAAGTTAAGTTTCCTGATTCAGGTTCCCATGGCTCCACCTTTCTGTGCGATGACAAATGGGCGTGGAGAGAAAAATCACAGGCAGCATCACTGCAGGGCAGAGTGGATTAAATTCTCTGGACACCGGGTCCTCATCTCTAGGGAGGAGACAGTATTTACTTGCAGGATTTTTAGGGGAGGAAAATGAGACCCTCCCCAGTGAAGCACGGAGCAGACGCTGGCCGCGGGGGTCAGCGCTCCCGTGTGTTACCTTCCTTTCCTGGCTTCCTCTCAGGTGTGGCTCCACCTGGCCTCTTATAGACAGATCTTGCGTGTGGATTCGGGGCGGTGGGTGGAGGGTACTCGGCCAACAGGAAACACCTCCCTTGACCTGCAGCCTCTCCAGGCTGACATGCCTGGAATTCTTGGGGCTGGCTGCTGGGTTTGGTTTCCAGATGTGGAAGCAATTGAAGTTCTGTTTTCATAATCCCCAACAGTTTGCCTCCAAAGTCCATGTTCTCTTTTGAAAATCAAGACCTTTGGCTCTGTCTACTTCAGGGGCAGTGGCGGAGACTAGCTGGGCTGTTGGAATCCTTTGTGTTCAGGAGGTAGATTCACCAGGGCACTCAGATCTGGGACCCTGGGCTTTGTTGGGACGGTTAGACCCCATCAAGGGCTTGATGCCCGTGGGAGCAAAAGTTGACCCTGGGACCACCTCCCCTGTGGGTTTTCCTTGGAAGTGGGTCACTTCGCCAAATTCAGCTGCAGTATCTGCCTGGCCTCTTGGTCACCCTCACTGACCCTAGACAGCCAGCCTTGGGGTGGGGGAGGGGACTCTGGTTCTGGCAGCGTCAGGGGGAGGCTGGCATCACAGCCGAGGAGGGTGCCCACGTGTCCCCAGGAGTGGTAGATCGCCCTCCTTCCTCAACTGACCACAACAGAGGGAAGAAGTCTGCCCTAGATTTCAAGTAGCCAGAAATACTGCCTGGCATGGAGAAACTGGTAATATCTTGCTCAATTAGTAGGCACTGCTGGCCACAGAGGTGGCCTGGCCCAGGGTTAGAGGCTCTGTGGTTCCAGGGCTAACTGCAGATCTCTTGTCACCCAGTCACTATTTAGGCCAAATAACTTTTATATTTGTACTATAACTACACTGTGTACAGCTCTGGGCAAACAAAAATTGGCTTTGCAGTTTTAAGTGCCCGTGATTGAACTGCACACACGCATCTCTACAACGAAACTATAATACCTATGCTATTGAGAGAACACAAGAAATGGAAATAATTTACTTAGATCCGTGTATAAAGTGCTTATGAAACATTGTCCTGAAAATCGTAGATCCACCAGGCTTCAGTGTCAGCAAAATACAGTCTCTTTAGAAGCAGCGATATCTCAAAATGATCATGGAAGGGAAGCCAAATTCCTTTGTATAAAGTGCTTATGAAACATTGTCCTGAAAATCGTAGATCCACCAGGCTTCAGTGTCAGCAAAATACAGTCTCTTTAGAAGCAGCGATATCTCAAAATGATCATGGAAGGGAAGCCAACAATTCCTTTGACCAAAAAAAAAAAAAAAAATCCCAAGTTTCTTGACAAGGTTCTGGAGATTCAATAGTTAGTTCTCTATGGAGGTCGAATTGAATTGACCTTGAAGGAATTTGCTCTTATTATCCGGGTGGGAAGGTGGGTGGAAAACACAGACCTAGCTGAGGGGTCTCCACACAGCCTTCCTAGAGGAGGAGGAAAGAGTATTAGTTTGCTAGGGCTACCCTAACAGTACTCCCTGGTCGTGTGTGTGTCTGTGTGTGCGTGCCTGTGTCTGTCCACGTCCTAATTTCCCAATAAGGACGCTGGTCACACTGGATTAGGGCCACCCTTATAACCTCATTTTAATTTAATTACCTCTTTGAAGACCCTGTCTCCAAACACAGTTACATTCTAAGAGACTGCTGGTTGGGGGGCAAGGGGCACACAATTCTGCCCATAACAGAAAGGTTCTCCGGAATCATCCTCCAAGGGGGGAGGGGAGGGGGAGGGGGAGCGGAGCCTGGCACCCAGGGAGAGCCCAAGAGGAGGGGAGGCAGCTCTGCCTTCAGGCAAAGGCCCGCCACTGATGAGGGACCCTTCACATTCTTACAGCTTGAGCCGCCCCTGCCTCTTGATCTAGTCATTTGTAACCTAGACTGCTCACCCTTCAGCTCTTATCCTCAAGCGCTGGTTTTACCCAAGGATGTTGTGCTGGTCCTCTGAGCTCCCTCTTTCCGCTGACTCTACCTTTAGGATAGCATTTTTTATTTTATTTTATTTTTTTGTGGTACGCGGGGCTCTCACTGTTGTGGCCTCTCCCGTTGCGGAGCACAGGCTCCGGACGCGCAGGCTCAGCGGCCATGGCTTAGGGGCCCAGCCGCTCCACAGCATGTGGGATCTTCCCGGACGGGGGCACGAACCCATGTCCCGTGCATCGGCAGGCGGACTCTCAACCACTGTGCCACCAGGGAAGCCCTAGGATAGCATTTTTAAAGGGTGGCTGCCCCTTTTCATAGTTCTTTTATTTTTAAAAACTTCTTAAAAGTCTATTCAGATCCTTCATGCATTTTATTTATTTTATTTTATTAATTGATTAATTAATTTGGCTGCGCCACACAGCATGCAGGATCCTAGTTCCCTGACTAGGGATCGAACCCGCACCGCCCTCCCCACCCCGCCCCCCGCCAGTGGAAGCGCGGCGTCTTAACCACTGGACCACCAGGGATGTCCCCCCATATTCCTTTTAAATGGAGCTAAGTTTATGAGAGATTTTACACTTTTTCTTAACCAGTTCAGCAAGTTTGGGGCAACTGTCTTTCACGCTCTATGTATGTAAGGTTTACTTCTGACATGTTGAAAAAAATGAGACCTGTAAGAACTGATTATGGGAGGCCACTGTGGGTGAGATTGGCTGCCATTCTCTGCCACCAACCTGCATGACTCCCATAGGTTTTGCCGTAAGCAGTGCCCTGCAGTGGCTCACAGCACCTGCTCCCCAGCCCTCATGGCTCCAGAACCCACCATACAGCCCCTGCAATAAGCCGTGCCTCCATCGCCACACAAGGGGACCCCACAGTGTTTCACGGGGAGCCCAGATCAGCCCCTGCAGCCAGGACAGACCATCAGGGAGCTGGTCGTGGAGGAAGACGGCACCGTTAAGGATTCTCATGCCCGGGTGCTCCCCGGTGCTGCTAGCATATTTGCTTTCTGTCTGTGTGGGAGATTTTTTTCTGAGCCATTTGAAATAAAATTCGGCAAGATGTTATTAAAACTAAGGGCATTTCTCCTTCATAACTAGATACGGTTAACACACCTAGCAAAATCGAGCATCATTCCCTAATATCACCCAGTATCTAGTCCATATTCCAGTTTCCCTGCTTGTCCCCAAAAGATCTTTTACAGCTAGGTGGTGGTTTGCTTGCTTGCTTGCTTGAACCAGGATCTAATCAAAGATAACGTTCGGTTTTTATATCTCATGGGTAATTGAAAACAGCAGCTCTCCCAGTGTGGCCCTGGGACCAGTAGCATCAGCATAACCTGACAACTTGTTAGAAATGCACTTAAAAAAAAAGAAAAACCTATTTCAACCTATTGAAATGCACATTTTCAGCCATCACCCCAAACCTACTAAATCAGAAACTGATTCAATCTGAGTTTTAACAATCCACCACACTCTCCAAATGACTCTAAAGTTTGAGAACCACTCGTCTAGAAGAATCCCCCTCCCTTTTCTTTTTTTTTTTTAAACATCTTTATTGGAGTATAATTGCTTTACAGTGGTGTGTTAGTTTCTGCTTTATAACAAAGTGAATCAGTTATACATATACATATGTCCCCATATCTCTTGCGTCTCCCACCCTCCCTATCCCACCCGTCTAGGTGGTCACAAAGCACCGAGCTGATCTCCCTGTGCTATGCGGCTGCTTCCCACTAGCTATCTATTTTACGTTTGGTAGTGTATATATGTCCATGCCACTCTCTCACTTTGACCTAGCTTACCCTTCCCCGTCCCCATATCCTCAAGTCCATTCTCTAGTAGGTCTGTGTCTTTATTCCCGTCTTGCCCCTAGGTTCTTCATGACCTTTTTTTTTTTTTTTTTTGGATTACATATATATGTGTTAGCATACGGTATTTGTTTTTCTCTTTCTGACTTACTTCACTCTGTACAACAAACTCTAGGTCCATCCACCTCACTACAAATAACTCAATTTTGTTTCTTTTTATGGCTGAGTAATATTCCATTGTATATATGTGCCACATCTTCTTTATCCATTCATCTGTTGATGGACACTTAGGTTGCTTCCATGTCCTGGCTATTGTAAATAGAGCTGCAATGAACATTTTGGTACATGACTCTTTGAATTATGGTTTTCTCAGGGTATATGCCCAGTAGTGGGATTGCTGGGTTGTATGGTAGTTCTATTTTTAGTTTTTTAAGGAACCTCCATACTGTTCTCCATAGTGGCTGTATCAATTTACATTTCCACCAACAGTGCAAGAGTGTTCCCTTTTCTCCACACCCTCTCCAGCATTTATTGTTTGTAGATTTTTTGATGATGGCCATTCTGACCAGTGTGAGGTGATACCTCATTGTAGTTTTGATTTGCATTTCTCTAATGGTTAATGATGTTAAGCATTCTTTCATGTGTTTGTTGGCAATCTGTATATCTTCTTTGGAGAAATGTCTGTTTAGGTCTTCTGCCCATTTTTGGATTGGGTTGTTTGTTTTTTTGATATGGAGCTGCATGAGCTGCTTGTAAAGTTTGGAGATTAATCCTTTGTCAGTTGCTTCATTTGCAAATATTTTCTCCCATTCTGAGGGTTGTCTTTCCATCTTGTTTGTGGTTTCCTTTGCTGTGCAAAAGCTTTTAAGTTTCATTAGGTCCTATTTGTTTATTCTTTTTTTTATTTCCATTTCTCTAGGAGGTGGGTCAAAAAGGATCTTGCTGTGATTTATGTCATAGAGTGTTCTGCCTGTGTTTTTCTCTAAGAGGTTGATAGTGTCTGGCCTTACATTTAGGTCTTGAATCCATTTTGAGTTTATTTTTGTGTATGGTGTTAGGGAGTGTTCTAATTTCATTCTTTTCATATAGCTGTCCAGTTTTCCCAGCACCACTTATTGAAGAGGCTGTCTTTTTTCCACTGTATATTCTTGCCTCCTTTATCAAAGATAAGGTGGCTATATCTGCATGGGTTTATCTCTGGGCTTTCTATCCTGTTCCATTGATCTATATTTCTGTTTTTGTGCCAGTACCATACTGTCTTGACTACTGTAGCTTTGTAGTATAGTCTGAAGTCAGGGACCCTCCCTCTTCTTTATGACTTTCTCTTTTGGAAAAGACCAGGCCAGTTGTCTTAGAAGGTGCCACATTCTTTCTGTCTGATTGTTTCCCTGTGGTGATGTGTAACTTGTTCCTCTGTCCCCTGCTTTCCCATTTAGTAGAGGTTAGGTTTTAAGGCTTGATTAGAATTAAATGTTTTGTAAAGACTGTATGCTAGGTGATGCTGTGTCCTTCATAATGGAACACATCAGGAGGCCAGTGTGTGATTGGTCCTAATTAGCGGTGCCAGGTTTGATCACTGCATTAAAATGACAGTAGCCTGTTTTCTCCATGGTAGTGGTACTGGGGGTGGGGTCAGGGGGTTGCAGTAATCTGTAGGGTGATTCTTTGGTATTGTGCAAGTATCCAAATGCTCATCAACCTTTGATCTAATGGTTTTATTCTACAGTTGTTGGGTGTAACGTTATATTTGTGTCCTGTCAAGCTTGTGTTCACATCTTCTGTTTCCCTTCTAATTATCTTGTTTGTGTGCTTTATCATTTACTGAGAGATGAGTTAAGTTTTGCTCTGTATATTTTGAAACCACGTTATTAGGTGTGTAAATGCTTAGGAGTGTTACATCTTGTTAAATTGATTTTTATTGTTTTTTTAATGTCTCTCTATCTCTTGTCTGATATTAATATAGCCCCTCCAACTTTTAGTTGGTGTTTGCGTGGTGTATCTTTTTTCATTCTTTTACTTCCCACCTACATGTGTCCTTATGCTTAAATTGTGTCTCTTGTAAATGGCATGTAGTTTTTGTTTTTTGTTTTTTGTTTTGTTTTTTTTTTTGCAGTACGCGGGCCTCTCACTGTGGTGGCCTCTCCCTTTGCGGAGCACAGGCTCCAGACGTGCAGGCTCAGCGGCCATGGCTCACGGGCCTAGCCGCTCCGCGGCATGTGGGATCTTCCCGGACCGGGGCATGAACCCGTGTCCCCTGCATCAGCAGGCGGCCTCTCAATCACTGCGCCACCAGGGAAGCCCGGCGTGTAGTTTTTTAAATCTAGTCTGACAGTATTTCTCTTTTAATAGGATGGTTTATTCAATTTTCATTTAATGAATTACTGATATGGTTGAGCTCTTTATTATGTGTCTTTTTGTTTGTTCCAATCTGATCTTTGATTCTCTTTTCCTCCCTTTTCCTGAATTCTTTTGGATGACTTAAGTATTCTCCTCTTCCATTTTCTTCTCCATTAGATTTTTAGCAACACATTTTTATTTTTATTTTTTAACTGATACCTTTTGACGTGTTCAAATGTGTTATTGGAACAGAAGTGGGGACAGAGGGCTCAGAGTGTCTCCTGGGTGGGGCTATGGCCCTGGAGTGAGCAGCATTTCCAGTGGGGTCCAGGGTCTGACCCGTTGCCTAATGGGCTTGGAAAGCAGATCTTGTTGGCCCTTCCCACACCCCTGGGACTCGAGTGCCACTTATGCCTGCAGATTGTCCCTCCTTGAACGCACAGAGCCAAAACTCCAGCTGATTCATTCTCAGTGAGCATTGCACTCCGGCAGCGAGCTCGGGCAGCCCTCCTCTCATTGTCAGCATGCTCCTCGGAAGCTCGTCCTGATCCGAAGGGTGGTGGGTGAACTTGGACCCCGGGGAGCTGGTTAGAAGATCTGAATGGACACGGAGTGGTCTCCAGCTCTGGTGCCAGTTCAGCAAGGCCCCACAGCCTTTAGGGCCGACTGGACATTCAGGTCAGCCGGACAAAAGACCCCTGGCCAGTGCCTGGGTGGTCGCTGCCAGGATCTGCCTCAGAATCTCACCCCAACCCTTAAGGCTTCCAGCCCCTCTGTTCTGCTGCCCTGCAGGGGATTCGCCCACCTCTGGCCTTAGTTTGGCTGCCAAGGGGCCAATCCCGCATCCCTCATTTCTACAGTTTTTCTGGGAGCTACGTCATGCCCTCCTTTCCCTTGCACTCCTGGGGCACTACCTGAGCAGCAGCATGTGTGCTGCGGTGAGGGTGTGGAGATCAGGCAGAGAGACAGTTGAGGAGTTGCAGTTAAAACACTGAAAAAAGGCAGTGCGGGCTTCCACACCCCTTCCGTGGTCGTGGTGGTGGTGGTGGTGGTGGTGGTGGTGATGGTGTGTGCAACAGCAGACTGACTCATCTGACCACCTTGGCTTTATGGAAATGGAGTTCTTGAGAAACACGAGCATGACTTTCTCTTCCGTCATTACCAGCTTGAGGCTCCACAGCTGGTGGAGGCCAGATCCTGGACTGAACCAAGTCTGCCCGAGAGCCTCAGTCTCTCCATCTGCAAAATGGGCTGGTTTAGTACCTCCCTCCAGGGGGTGATGGGAGAATCAAACCCTCTTAGTATTTCTCACTTGAGACTAATAATAAGCTCCTGAAGAACTCCTGTTGTCACTATTGTCCCCCTCCTGGGGTCTGCGGGTCTACTTTATGATGAAAGTAGTGTAGCTGCTAGGGCGTCTACACTGAGATCCACTCCTGGGTGGGAACCCAGTCAAGGGTGGTCTTCAGCTGCCGGTGGTGCCCTCCCTGAAGTGAGGGTTCAGGAGGTGGATCCTGGAGCCCCTGGCTGGGAGGAGACAGCCTGAAAGCTGCTCTGGGTGCCCCACCCCTGGGAGGGAGCTTAACTAGAGGGGATTCTGCTCTAGCCTTGCGGGTGGCAATCTGTCTGTTTGCCTGATCTTGGCCTCCCCATCAGAGTGGGAAGCTTGGGCTGCAGAGCTTTGAACTCACAGTGTGAGGTCAGTCCCCAGGGCTGGCTGAGACGGGTGATAACCTCTAATAGTTTGGTGACCTGGTGCTCCCAGGTTTGCCCTTGGCCCTGTTGTGGGCAAGCTGAGGCCTCGTATGTGAGTCAAGGTTGCTTTTGTTCTGAAGGCAAGGCTGAGGCACCAGCCCCTCCATGTGGACCCCTAAATCCCTCTTATTCCCACCCTCACCCCTTGACTGGCACCCGGGCGACCCTCTGCTGAAAAGTCTCCCATGAGCCATTGATGAGCACCAGCTGCCTGCAGAGCAAGTCCTGGCTTCAAGCCGGGAGTTGGGGACAGCCTGCATGGCTGCTAATCTCTACTGCCACCATCTTTGCTTGATGAGAGCTGCTGAGCCACAGTGGTGTGTAGTGGATCCTGGCCCAGGTAACCCCATCCCCTCCCTGTGCACCTGGGGCACTGGCACCAACAAGTTAGCTCCATAACCTGAATCGTCTGCTACCTGGGGAAAGACGCAGCGAGACCCTGACTGGGCCTATCACTGTTCCTGGGCTGTTGGCTGGCTGGGAGGGTGGATGAGGGCTTTGACTCCCCACACGCCCAGTCCCCTCAAGCCTGCTCAGCCTCGCCAGGCGGCAGGCTGGCCTCTCCCCGGCCCTGGGCTTAGTTTGTGTCCATCCCTCCCCCCATACCTTCCCTGCAGTGGGGTTCCACGTGTGCCCGCTGGTGCCTGGCAGCACGGGAAGCTGGGATGTGCCCGCCCGAGCTATTTTTACCTAGCCCTGTCCCCATGGAGCTGTTCTTTGGCTCCACATTACTGCCTGGGGAGCAGAGCCATTGCCAGGGCTGGGGGTGGATAGCCAGAGCCTGGGAGCCTCGTGGACTCCCTCGCCCAGGCAGCATCTCATCCTAACACTTAATAAAGGGTATAATTAATGCACAGAGAGACCCTCCAAGACAGTGGGCAGAAGACAGCCCTGGTGGGGAGAAAAGAGGCACCTGGCCTGTTCGGAGGGCCGGCTCTGCACCATGGGGTGTCTGGCTTCCAGAAGCTGCACCCAGCCTACCTTCACACCATGTGCCACCGGGGTCGGAGGGATAGGATCCCGGGGGCTGGAGAGAGACCGCTAGGCCAGCATGCACCCCTGGCTATCTTTTCTCAATACAATGAAGATAATAATAGCTCAGGTTTGAGCACTTTCTGCTTAGAATACGTACCAACTCGTTTAATGCTAATAGTTAACCCCATTCCATAGATGGGGAGACTGAGGCACTGAAGTTCAGTAAACCTAAGAGCGCAGAGCTGGTAGCGCAGTGCAGGTGGACTGACCAGGAGTTGAACCGGTCAGTCCACCTGCAGAGCTTTCTGCTTCTAACGCCACTCCGCCCCCCGCTCTTTGCTGTGTTTCCAAGCATCCATGAGGTGTGAGGCATAATTATTCTCCAGGGCAATCTTGCCAGGTAGGTATTTCCATCCCTGTTTTTAGATGAGGCTCAGAAATCCAACAGCTGGGTCACAGCCAGCCAGCGACCAAGCGGGGACCAGCGCCCAGGCCTCAGGCTTCCCGCGCTGGGCTCTTGCCAGCTAACCATCAGCGGTGCAGTTTGGGCCCAGTTGCTGATCACCTGCCCTGTGCTCCCTGTGATGCTGACTGTGGGGTTCAGATGTGGAAGTCCTCATGTTTACCCCTTTAGGGGCTTCCCTCTCCCCGGGAATGTGGAAATGGGGTCACCTGGAGTCAGCTGCCAGGCGAATGGGCCAGGTGGGGGAGGGGGAGGGCCAAAGGAAGCAGCTGAGTCTGGGCCGTGCCGCAGCCCCTCCGAGGGTGTGGCCAGTGGGGCCCCTCTGAGGCCTGGAAGGGCCCCACGGGTACTGATGCTTAGCCTTTGCACCAGCCATTGAATTCAGCTCGTGCCAACTTGCTACAGAGGAAGACGTGACTTTGGGGCCTGCTGGTGGGTGCAGGCTGCGCCTGAGACTGGAGAAGGCGGCCCCACGGGCAGGCTTGTGCCTCCAGGCCCCACTTCCAGCCCGGGCCGGCAGCATCCAGCCCCAGCCAGAGACGGGGGTGGGGGGCTGGAGAACCTGCCCTGCCGGAGCGGCTGACTGGGGCGTGTTTGCCCAGCCTTGGGCCCCAGAACTCTCCAGAAACCCTCTTGAGGATGACCTGCCTCCTGGCCTCCTGTCTGTCCAGGATCTCACCGGTTGACTAGCCAGGGACGCGTGGGCTGCAGGGGCAGCTCGGCTTCTGCAACACACAGCCCCTAAGGAGGCCGGGTCAGGATTTAATGCTTCCACAGCTGCCAGCTCTTTGGTGCCTGTGAAAATTGTCACGTGTGGTCCTTAGAGTAGCCTCTGAGGTAGGGGTGACTGTCCCCATTCTGTAGGTAAGGAGTCAGGAGCTCAGAGGTCACTTGCCCAAGGTCACACTGCTTGTGAGTGGCCGGGCCAGCCAGGACTAAAAACCCAGTCTGCCAGGCTGCAGAGCGGCACCGCCACCCAGCCCCACTCACAGGGGTGTCCTGGGGCCCCTCCAGGTGACCTGGAGTGCACTGGACATATGCCAGCCACGCCTGTGGCTCTGGGTCCTGAGGAACAGAGCCCTGGGGCCATGGGTCACCCACAGATGTTGCCTGGAGCTACCTGCTGAGGACACTGTCCCTTCCCTAAAGGCCCCCCAAAAAATCAGACACCCCCTTTTCTGTGAAATCCCATTACGCACTCCCCTGATCCTGCCACCCCTCCAGAGCAGGCCTAGGATCCGGGACCACCAGGCGTCCCCTGACGCCCAAGGAGCTCGCTGCTGCGGAGGGAGGTCTGGATGTGGACCAGGTGGCCTGGGGCGGGCTGGCAGCTCTCGGGGTTCTCGGCCTAGAAGTGCCCACGAGCAGCAGGTGCCCTGTGGAGCGATGTCCTCCTTCCCCCCCCGACCTTCCCCCAGCTCCATCCCGGGGCTGCCGCAGCCCAGTTTCCTGCTGTCGGGAATGGGCCTGGGGTTTGTCTGGGCACTCTGGAATCCTGGAGCAACAGGAGACTCTGCCTCACCACGCGCAGGCAGATGACTCTTTAGCTCTTGCACATTCCCCAGAGTTCTTCCTCTTCAGGGCAGCACGTGTGACACAGGGGCTCCGTGGGGGCCCCGACCAGCCCCGGGCCCTGACTGGAGGGTAACTGGGCCTCAGGAAGCCCCTGCTGTCAGGTGCAGCATCTTCCCAGGCCGTCTGGAAACCCCGTGAGGACGGTGCTTTTATTATGGATGAGTTCTTCCTCTTCCTCTGTAACTTTATCTAAAAAATATAAAAGAAACTGGCTCAGAAGGGTTTCTGATGTGACTTTGGTTCTCCCAGCCAGGGAGTGATGGCTCCAGGTGGGGTGAGAGGTTGCCTTCCAGCACCTTCCAGCAGCCATCCCTGCTTGCCTCCCTTCCTGAGCTGTCTGGGATCAGAGCAGGCTGTCCCCCAACCTCAGCAGCGCTGCCTCCCCACCCCACCCCGTGCTACACTCAGCCCTTCCCTGGAGGACCAGGGAGAGTGGAAGCTGGGCTGGGACCCAGGCCCCCAGGAAGGAGCACGGGTGACAGGGCCACTTTTGTCCAGGAAAAAAGCCAAACTGGTACCATCCCAGACTACATCCCAGCTACTTTTCTTATAGCTGTCTTTATATTATTTAAATTGGGGGGGGGGGACTGCAGATCTTAGTGGGATGTAACCGTGTTGTATCAATAAGTGGAAAATGCATTTAATACACCTAACCTACCAAACATCATAACTTCGCCTAGAATAACTTAAACAGAATTACCCAGCACAAAGCCTATTTTTAAATTAAGTGTTGAATAGCTCATGTAATTGATTGAACGCTGTACCAAAAGTGAAAAACAATGGTTGTAAGCATATCAGTGGTTCACCCTCGTGATCGGGTGACTGACCGGGAGCTGCGGCCGCCCAGCATCAGGAGGGCGTCAGACCACACATCGCTAGCCCGGGAAAGGAGCAAAATTCCAACTTGGAAGTACAGTTTCTGCTGAATACCTGTCACTTTCACTCCATTGCAAAGTCAAAACATCGTAGGCCGAGGGCTTCCCTGGTGGTGCAGTGGTTGAGAGTCCGCCTGCCGATGCAGGGGACACAGGTTCGTGCCCCGGTCCGGGAAGATCCCACATGCCGCGGAGCGGCTGGGCCCATGAGCCATGGCCGCTGAGCCTGTGCGTCCGGAGCCTGTGCTCCGCAACGGGAGAGACCACAGCAGTGAGAGGCTCGCGTACCACAAAAAATATAAATAAATAAAAATTGTGGGTCGAGCCATCGTAAGTTGGAGGACCGCCTGCACTAGAAATGGTTTTGAAGTTGTAGTTAAAATTTCCACTTGCCTTGGGCAACCAGTTGTGGCTTGAATGAAGAGATCTTGACGCAGGGAGAGCAGCCGTTTTTTAAGAGAAAAGGCTGGCCTGTCGAGAGCGTGTGTGCAGGCGTGTGTAGCGGAGGGAGGGTGTCAGGGTGGGTGAGGGCTGGGACTTGTGGCTCCAGGTCTCAGGTCCCTCTGGAGCCGGGCAGTTCCAGGCGGTCCCCTCCCTCTCCGAGTCTCGTCTTCCCTGAGTGTCGGATGGAGAAGATGAATCCTCCATCCTGCCCCGTACACTCCCCGGAGCTCTCCCAGGGCTGCCGTGAGAGCTGAATGCTGTGTGGGGGAGACAGACAGGATGCTTCGTCAAGTGTGAAGGGCCGGGCAGGTGTGGAGTCTGCTTAGTCAGAGGGTAAAAATATGCCCAGGAGGTGTTGGTCTAGTTGGGAGGGAGGGACCCCGGTGGGGTGTCTGACCCCTCCTGCTGCCCCTGCCGTGACTGAGACAGGCCACTTGAGAACACTCTCTCTTTCCACCCTGGGCAGGGCCTTGGGCCAGGTGTCAGGAGTTACGGGTATGTCGCTGTGGGACCTCAGGTGAGGGGGTTGGTCCCCACCTGTGTACCATGGGTTGGGTGTTGGGACAGAGTGCCTGGCAGAAACGTGGCCTCCGTATCTCAGTGTCCAGTGAGGCAGACATGAGTTGGCCAGAAGCCAAGCCAGATGCTTAATCACAGGTGCTGGGCTCCACTTGGCCCCCTGCCTGCCTTCTAAGGGGCAGGGTGGGTGGCAGCCTCTTGCGGACCCCTGCTGACGCGGTTCCAGGGGGAAAGCATGGGCGTTGGTGACTCACAGGCCAGTCCCAGCCCTGCCACTGACTCCCACGTGGCCCCAAGCAAGTCACGTCACCTCCCTACACAGAGGGGGAAGGAGACCCACCTCTCAGGGCTGTGAAGAGGGGAAGAAACACCCACTTGCAAAGTGACCAAGCCCTCTTGTGAGCCACAGAGCAGGGACTCCCAGCCAGTGCCGCCTTTGCCCTGCCATGTGTCTGGGAGGGTGAAAAGCTGCAGGTGGAGGAACAGAACATGCTCCTTGCTTCTCTACGAGCCCCAGCTCCCCATGGAGGACCTCTCTCCGGGTGACCACCCACTAGCCCGGACATTCCCTGCTGGAGGCAGGAAGCGGGGGCGGCATGTGGAAGTCGCAGCATTAGGCGGAGTGCCTGGGCTTCATAATTAGTAATGTGTTCCTGTGATGTGTCTCTCCTCATGGTCACCATGGGTTGCGTCAGTGATAAATGGAACCAAGCGAGCGGTGGCCAGAGGCCGGTGGGACCCTCTGCCTACGGCCAGTGGACTTCTGGCAGGTACTCTTTGAGCCTTGACTTCCCCGTTAGTAAAATGGGGATGGGAATCCCTGTCCTGAAGGGTCATGAAGCCCAAATGGGGTAATATATTAACTCTTAGCTCGGTCTCCAGAACTCGGTGGTGGTTCTGTAAATGTTGGTTTCCCTTTCTTTTCTACACGGACAGCTTCGGGCTTGCAGACAAGAGCTCACTTAGGACACAAGATTTGATAAGGTTGGGAGCTGTGTGGGATTGATTAGTGCCACGTAGGTGCAAAGGGCCGCGTGAACACTAGGAGGGAGTTTAATTACACAGCCCCTCGGCCTCCACAGTCAGAGGCTCCTGGCTGCCTGCTGCCGGCTTTATTGGTCCATCTGGTGCTCAGCCCGAGTCATGGCACAGGCAGGAGGCAAGCTCATTAGTCGCCGTCTATTCTTAGCGCTGGCATGTGTCTTGGTGGGGACAGACCCCCTGGACAGCTGCACACGTCTGGGCGGGCACAGCCAAGCCGCGCGCTGACCACCTTCCTTGGATGTCCCTGCTCCTGTTCTTGTCTGAGATGCCCAGAGGCTTTTCACAGCCCTTGTTACTGTTACTCTTCTTGTGGTCCTGGGGCTGGAGGACGCACCTTTAACGGGGACCCTGCCAGCCCTAGCTAGGAGCACGGTGAAGTACCTGGGGAATAGTTGACATCTCCGGCGGGAGCAGGTGGAGGCTGTCACCTCCAAGCTTCCTACCTCCTCAGGGGCAAAGCAGCCCCGAGAGATGGTTTGTAGAGATATGCCTCTCTCGGACTAGGTAAACTCTGAATAAAGCCAGAGCTCTTCTCCTGTAAGATGGTTTTAGCAAAAGGTTTGGGCAAATCTTTATGGTGCGCTGACATTGCCGGGCAGGGTGCTAGGCACCGAGGACCAGTCCAAAGCTCAGACTTGAAAGACCTAGAATTCTTGCTCCCCAGCTTGGCTGTGACAGGGCCGGGGCAGATCTGTGGTCTAGACTTATCCACTGAGGTCCTGCTGTGACACAGCGATCCCTCTGTAAGATTCCATCGCCATCCTCAACTTACAGAGGCCAGAACTGAGGTTCAGAGATGCTATTTGACATGCCCAGAACCGTGGGGGGCAGACCCCATGCTGGGCAGTCCCTGTATCATGCCGCATCAAACTCTGCTAGGTCAGAGTCATTGTCATTGGGGCTGTGCCTTTCTAATCACTAAGAAGCTTTCTCGGAGTCACTTGGCTTCCTGTGCAGACTTTGTGTTGGGGACCCTGCCAAGCAGCCCAGGTGCCCTGGATGATGCAGCTGGCCTGGCTGTGGCCCTTCTCCATGGAAGGCTGTCCTGGAGGTTCCCACCCTTCACTGGCCTTGCACGAGAGGTCCCCGAGGTGAATCATCTGCCAGGGTCTCACACCCGAGGTTTCAGTGTCTGGGCTTCCTGGAACCGCAGTCCCCGCCGTCCCCGCCGTCCCCGCCGTCCCCGGCCCTGCTGGCATCCTTACGGTCTGAGGAGCAGTGCTGAGCCTCGGGGAGCCAGGCTCACTCGTGCTGCCCCCCTCTGTCTTCCCCAGGGCAGCGAGGTGCCAGACCCCACCTTTGCTGATGGCGAGCTCCTCCCCAGGGAGTCCGGCTTCTTTCCTGTGGATGAGGACGAGGCCATGACGCTGGCCCCGCCCGAGGGCCCCCAGGAGTCGGACATGGACGGCCCCACGGAGAGCAGCCGGAGTCTGGAGGGGCCGGTCGGGATTGCCGCCGAGAAGGAGGCAGGGCTCGGGGGCCTGTTCCTTCCGGAGGACAAGTGAGTTAAAACTGCCTGGAGCTCCACTTGTCGGGAGAAGGTGATGGTCACGGCCAGAGGTTTGGAGCGGGAGGAGGGGGCTCCCGGTGCCAACCTTACCATATACGAAGTGGTCGATTTTTAATCATGTTCGACCTTCGAGAAAAAGGCAAGTTCATATGTTTCAACCTAGTATATTTCCTCAGTGCAGGGGTTCGCAAACCCAAGGGTCTCTGGGAATCACACTGTCGAGGAGGGGCCCTTTGGAGCTGTTCATCCCTGTTGCGTCCCGGGGGCGGTCCATCCGCTGCACTGGTGACCAGCCAGCCCAAGGACAGCTGGTCATATGGCCAATCATCTGCCACCTGATCATTCCCGTTTGTTATCTGGGGCCAGTCACCAGGAGGCAGCCAGCAGCAGGTGCCGAGAGATTTAGTAAAAGTTACAGGAGAAAGCGGCGAGGAATGGGACGAATTCAACCCGAGGTGCTAAGGAGCCCAAGGACAGATACATACATGAATCAATAAAATAAGGTGGAGATACCCAGAGACTTGATCTTCAGCCCCAATGATTAACGCTGTGATTCTTAGATGGAAACCAGGGTTCCTCAGGGGCACAGTTTGAAAATCACTGTTTCCCATTCTTTGAGTGCACAGGCTTGTCAGCAGGTTGGAGAGATCCCAGTTTACGAGTAAGGATACACAGAAACTGCTGCACAACGACTCAAGGGAAGATATGTTTTGGCAGGTGATGAGTTAGTTGTACTTCTTTGTTCTTAGGTTTCAGACAGGGTTCAGCCAGCCACTGACTCTGTCCCAGGCCACGCTGGGTCACCCGTGAGAGGCCTGGGGTCTCTGACCTGTGTTCTGTGGCCTTAGGCTTCTTTGGACTAGAAATCCGCTCTGTGGATTAGGCGAAGCATCCTGCCTACTGGCTCATTGTTGTTTTTTGTTTGTTTGTTTGTTTTGTGGTACTCGGGCCTCTCACTGTTGGGGCCTCTCCCTTGGCGGAGCACAGGCTCCGGATGCGCAGGCTCAGCGGCCATGGCTCACGGGCCCAGCCGCTCCGCGGCATGTGGGATCTTCCCGAACCAGGGCACGAACCCGTGTCCCCTGCATCGGCAGGCAGACTTCCCAACGACCAGGGAAGCCCATTTAAATATTTTTATTTCCTGCTTTACCTTCTTCTGTGTAGACCCTTTACATGCTTAGACTTATTATGTCTAAAATTTTATATGTAACTTTTAGTTTAATTTTTAAAACTTCAAAATAATTTTTTTTAAGTTTAGTTTTTAGTTTTAATTTTTAGAACTTTTTCAATCAAAAAAAACTTTCGCTTTTAATTTTTCCACATTACTGCCAGTATTTTTTACAAACCTATCCAGAGTGATTTGAGAGTCCATAATTTATGTGACCATTTCATTTACTGATATATAGTATAATTTAACAGCTAATTCAGTGTAGCTGTCCATACACCATTAAGTTGTAAGCAATGTTTGGCTGCTCTAGGGCAGCGTCGGTTTGAACATCTCTCGTGCAGAAACCTTTTCTATGGTGAGGTGTTTCCCTTAGGATAAGGTCCCTGGAGTGTGCTTACCAGGCCAAGAAATACAGGCTTCATCAGGCTCCTGGTATCTTGGCGCCCATGGACCTCCTGGAAAGTGTGGCCAGTTTGGGCCCCGCAGGCTGTGGTGGCGCCTCGTTCACAGCCGACCCTTGTCTTACACTCAGGTCCCTGGGCCACACTCCATCCGTGACCACGTCAGACCTCTCCACACACTCCACCACCTCACTCATCAGCAACGAGGAGCAGTTCGAAGATTACGGGGAGGCGGATGACGTGGACTGTGCCCCCAGCAGCCCCTGCCCCGACGACGAGACCAGGACCAATGTCTACTCGGACCTGGGGTCGTCGGTGTCCTCCAGGTGGCCCCTTGGTCTGGAGTGGCATTTGGGGTCCAGGAAAAGTGGCAGAACCAGTCCAGCCTCATCCTAGCGGGGGTTCAGCTGGCGGAGTCGTGAGCTAACTGGGCTCTGCTCCTGTACTGGGGGGGGGCGCCTGGGGGGGTGCTGCCTTTGCACCCTAATTGGGGGTCTGGAATTCCTCCTTCCTCCTGTCTTGGGGAAGAAACACAACCAACCTGAAAGGCCGAAGGCTCCAAGTGGCATATTGATTCCTTTCCGCACAGCTGAGTCATTACTCTGACCATAGCTCTCAGTTGCCTTCTCTGTGAAATGCGTACAACTCGTTGGCTTCCTGTCTTTGAGAGCGCTGGAGGAGGGAGATCTCTTGCTTTACTTCCACTCCCCACCCCCCACCCCCAAACACACACACACACACACACACACACACACACACACACAGCATGAGAGAATTTGTCACGTTTCACGCCATGACTGAAATCTAAATACGACTATTTAGATTCTGAAGCTACCAGGCAAGAACGTGTGTGTCTGTTTGTCTTCTCCTGCAGAGCCCATATCCCACTGTGAATTCTCAGCACTCGTTTTCCTCCCCCCCCCCCCCCCCCCCCCCCAAACACACACACACACACACACACACACACACACACACAAGGCTCACAGGTTTTGGAGAATCTAGTAATAAGCTCAGCAGGACGGGGCAGGGCACCAGACTGGACAGCAGTTCAGAAGGTGATTTCTTTCCCTCTCGTGACCCAGCGCGGGGCAGACGCCTAGGAAGATGCGGCACGCGTACAACAGCGAATTGCTGGATGTTTACTGCTCTCAGTGCTGCAAGAAAATCAACCTGCTCAATGATTTGGAAGCCCGACTGAAAAATCTGAAGGCCAACAGGTGAGGCCCCGGGGCCCAGCATAGGGGCGGGTGGGGTGGGGACCAGAGGGAGAAGCAGGGGGGAAGGTGGCCCCGCTCTGTCCTGACAGGTGATCGGGGGTTGCTTCTCAGGGCCAAGCTGATTAGTGAGGGCAGGAAAAAGCCTCGCCCGCACTTTGATCTCTTGCAGCCAGGGCAGAGGAAGGAGTGGGCTAAAGGCCTCTCTGTTCAACCATCCTTTTCTCTCTCTCCCCCTCTCTCCCCCCACCCCACTCTCTGTCTCTAGCCCCAACCGGAAGATCTCTAGCACAGCCTTTGGACGGTAAGGCCTCCCTCAGGGTAGTGCGGGTTGAACGCTGTCCCCTTTCACTGTACTCCTGCTGACAGGGTGGCCGACTCCATGCCAGCAGCCCAGACCCAGCCAGTGCCCTGCACGCGTCTGCACGTGCAGAGGGGGATGAGGCGTCCCAGGCGGTGCAGGCGGAGGAAGCTCCACTTGCGAGAAAGCGGGGCCGGCCTCCTTGCCAAACCCATCCCTCGTCCCTTCTGCCCCTTCTGGCAGCGGGCGGCCTCTCCAAGCCCTCCGTTGCCTCTGCCTCAGGCAGGCACACCAGGGGTGCCCTGAGAGACACAGCTGCCCTCACGGCTGCCGGTGCCTTTCCCTGGGCGCTGGAGCAGGCAGCTCTACCAGCGGAGGCCCTGGGCTTCCCACTGGCAGAGATGGGGCATGAGTGTCCCCACTGGAGCTGGTCCCTCTGCTCCAGGTTAAATCCTGCACAGCTGACCTCCTGGGCCTGCCAGGGTCCCGCACCCGCTCTCCTGCAGATTCGCCCCAGTTCCACACCCGGGGCTCTGGGAGCTGCCAGCAAGTGTCCAGGAGCTGGGGTGGGACAGTCTCTTGGCTGAGACCCTGGCTGCTGGCTGGGAGGGGGAAGCGGCTGGGTTCTGCCTCAGGCAAGAGTTACCTGGACAGCAGTGCCCATTTCCAGTCCCAGCCACCGACCCACCGTCCTACCATCCTGCAAAGCCTGGGAGGGTCTCCCTCCCCCTGCCCACCACCTGGGTCCCCAGAGATGTAGCGGGAGCCGACTGGGTGGTCTCAGGGGGCCCAGGCCCTCTGTCGGGGCTGTGGTACCAGGCTGCCTGCACGGGGCGGTTTTCCAGGTGGAAGGGGCCAGGAGTGGGGGGGCTCCTCCACCAGCTCTGGTCTGTGGCAGCTGCTGGCTGGAACACTGGTGTGCACCAGCGTACTGACGCAGCAGGAAATGGCTCTGATGGATCGGCCATGTCTGCTGGGGCTCAGGAGCCCCGTCTGCCGTCCTCAGAGCAGAATGATCTCTTGAGTTCAGAAGTCAGGCCACTCTGCTCCCCTGACTAGGCGAGGGCACCCTCCCTGGGGTCCCGGGTGCTCCCCCAGCCCATAGCCTGAGTCTGGACCCCAGTCTCCCCAGAGCCCCTGCAGCCAGACATGCCTCCCCCAACCGTGTGCAGGCAGCTCATGCACAGCAGCAACTTCAGCAGCAGCAATGGCAGCACCGAGGACCTGTTCCGGGACAGCATAGACTCTTGTGATAACGACATCACTGAGAAGGTGGGCCTGGGCGGGAGGGCGGGGACGTGACATGGGCATGCCCCCTGGGGGTGGGGGGAGGGGCTCCTGGCGGCTGGCTGCGGCGGGGGGTGGGGGGAGGGGCTCCTGACGGCTGCCTGGGGGCTTGGGAGACCCTGTCCCTGCCCATGAGTCGGGGATAGGTGGCCCCGATCACATGGGCACATCCACCCCCGGCCCCACCCAGCACGACCCTTCACTCACAGTCATGCAGGGCTCCTAGCCGTCAGTCCCATCATTGTTAGGTTCTCAGTCCAGTGGACTTAGAGGTTTCCTCCACCCCACCCCTGCCCCCCTACGTTAGGTGAGTTTTCTGGAAAAAAAGGTGACAGAGCTGGAGAATGACAGTCTGACCAACGGGGACCTGAAGAGCAAGCTGAAGCAGGAGAACACACAGCTGGTGCACAGGTCAGGCCCGGCCTTGGCTGAGACGCGGGCATGGAGGGTGGTCCGTGTTACTGAGCCCCCAGGAGAAGCTGGGCGGAGTGAGGTGGGGTAGGTGACCTGCAGGTCCTTCTAGCTCTGAGGGTCTGTGATACGTCAGCCCCTGGCTGTGGGCCCTGCCCACTCTGGGTGCCCAGGAGGACAGGTCTTTGGGGACAGGGAGACAGGCAGAGCTTGACCTCGGCCCCCCAGGTCTGCAGCCCCAGCTCGGGTGAATGGGAGGAATTGGGATCCATTTCCTGTCTCTCTCTGTCCCACAACGATGAGGGCCTGACCGCCCTTCTGGGGGACAAGCTCTGCAAAGGGAGAGACCGGTGCGAGTTGGGGGTTCACACCTGCCACGGGTGGGGAAGGGTCCAGGCATTGCTGCGCCCTCTGCCCAACAGAGGCCCACTGAACGTGACTCAGTGCGGTGGTGCGTGTATGGTGTAGTCCTCACAGGATGGCATAAAACTTGGTAAACTGATCCCCGTCCAGGGTCTGGTCCTCAACCTCGTAGGGCCCAAAGATGAGTCCTCTTGTACACCCCAGAAGTTCAGTTCCATGGAGGGACTGTTGCCAGTGAAAGGTGCCCCAGACTGATATACCGACTAGGCCACCAGTAGTGGGGTTACGACAGTGGGGCCTGGCCTTACCTGGCTCTGGCAGGCCCACCACCAGCCAGGATGTGCCTGTCTTTGCGGTCAGGGTGCCCAGTGAGCTGAGCTGTTGATCAGAGGGGGACCAGCCGGGAAGGAAGGGAGCAAAAAGAGTAGGTGAGGCCTGAGGGCTATTTGATCCACTGTGGCGAGGCCACCCCTCTCTGTGCCCGCCCTGGGAGAACCCCTTCAACTGCCAGGGCTGCCCCCTCCTGGCTCCGGTGGTGGGTGTGGCTGGCACGCCTCTCCTTAGATGCCCTGGGGTCCCTTGTTCATCTGTCAGCAAAGCTGCCGGCCCACAGTCGGGGTGTCAGGATCTTGGGGTCCGGGGCTCCCAGGGGTCGCAGCCTGGGTTGTGGGGGGGAGAGTCAGGCCACAAGAGCTTGCCCTGCACTGGGGTCCTTGCCCCGCTCCTCAGGGTGCACGAACTGGAGGAGATGGTGAAGGATCAGGAGACTACGGCCGAGCAGGCCCTGGGGGAGGAGGTTCGGCGCCACCGGGAGGCCTACAGCAAGCTGGAACGGGAGCGCAGCACGGAGATCGAGCTGCTGAACACCAGGTGGGCCCGCGGGATGGCCCAGTGCCCTCCGCCCTCTGATGCGCCCTCACGCCCAGCTCTTGCCCTGTGGGCCGGCGCCGTTCCCATTGTATGGATGGGAAAACTGAGCCCCAAAGGGAAGCCTTCTGTAAATCTACTTTTGATACTTGAACACATGGATGTGTTCTCTAGGAAGCAGGTAAAAGAATGTTCATAGTAGGTACAACTGGAAACGACGCTTGTCTATCAATAGAAGAATAGGTTAACACACACACACACACACACACACACCACACACACACACCACAGACCATACATACACACACACCCCTTGTTTTGTCCGAGGCGCACTCAGGGCTTGTGGAACAAGAGGATTCCTAGTTCTTGTGTCAGGGCGAGCCCTTATCAGGGAGCCCACGTCCTGGCCAGTCTGAAAAAGAAGGCCTGGAATTCTTTGGGGCGCTCAGGTGTGACTGGACTCGTAAGGCCTCTTATGGTCAAGCTCTGCACCCCCAGCTGCCTTGGGATAAGACCAATTTCTGATTTTCTTTTTGTTTGTTTCTGCCAAATCACTCAAGCATAGACTCTCTCCTGCTCAATTCTGAGGCTTAGCTTTGTGAGGGCTGATCTTGCTTGGTGGTTTGCTTCAGCAGAGTGGGAGCTTTGTATAAAATCTTCCAGAGTGTACTTGCAGGTCAGTACCTAATTCATGCAGCATTGGTGGTGGGGGGGTGGTCTTGACTCGTAGCTGGTTAAAAAAATGAAAGTAAATGTGTATGTATTGTGGGGATGTGCCCCACGTGGACCAATGCTGAGCCCTGTAGTGCAGCTAAGCTCTGTGCTTGGGACACATTGAGTGGTGTAAGCAATGCTGCTAAAAAAACAGATAGCCAAATTTTGATAGCTTAACTTAATAACTATCTCCAGTACCACTAGAGTGTCAGCTCCACAGGAGGGAGGACTCTTCCTGCTATTTTTCCCAGTTTCTAGCACATATTGGTGTTCAGTCAATACTCCCAGAATGATTGAATCACTAGTGGAGTTCACATGTATTGTTAAGAAAACTTAGTGACTGCCATCCCCTCCCACCTTCCCAAAGAAACTGGACGAAAGACATCTACAGAAAAATCATAGCAGAGGGACAGAATGCCTAGAAAATGTTCAGCCTCACCCAGGATTGAAAAAATGCGCGTGAACATTATAATCATCCGCCACTTGAAAATTAGCATCGATTCAAAACTGATAACATTGCATGCCGGCATGAATGCAGTGAGATACTCTCTTATATTTCAGGTGGGAGGGCAAATGGGTATAACTTTTAGAAAAAGTCACTTGTCAGTGTGTATCAAAAATTGTAAAAGTGTTCATATGAGTTGACCCAGTAAGATTCTGATAATAATTGTATGGCTAAATCTTGGAGTAAGTCCAATTCATGATACTAACTTCCCCATTACAGGAGGGTATTTGCAATGAAGCAGCAGTGTATTTATGGAAGGGAGAATGTTGGCTGTAGAAACAGTGAGGTATTAAGAGAAGCAAAAATGAATAATCTAGAAAATGTTCCTGAACACGTAGCAGAATTGTGGGGTTTTAATTTTTTTGGGTTTTGAATAAAACAACTGAAAAAACCCCAGAAGACCAATTTTCAGTTAAGTATTAGTGTTGCCCAGAGCTAAGATCCAATTACTCCCTACCGTATTTTACAATATTTTACCAACTTGCTTTTGCACGTCTCAGGTTTATGCCATTAGATTGTTTTGCTTTTAAAATACTCTAGTAAGCATTTAGCTAACACTTAAAATTAAATTACATTAATAATTTATATTCAGTATAATATATTACAGGGCTTCAGTTACATTATAATCTTTTGACCAAAGTGCTTTACTGGTGCTTGGCTTCTGGATGAATGTCTGCTGACCTGGCATTTGCATTATTGCGTTTTATTATTTTAACATTCACAACCTGTACAGCAGTTTTGAAAAACAGTAGAGCCTATAGTGTGTGTAACAGTACTCTCTCTCTCTCTCTCTCTCTCTCTCTCTCTCTCTCTCTCTCTCTCTCTCTCTCTCTCTTTCTGGTATGTACCCTCCAGGGAGCGGAGAATTGCTGCAGACTGTCCAATCGTAAGGGAATCTCCATTTTTGACATTCTTGTCCTCCTTTCCCCAGGGTGCAGCAATTAGAGGAAGAAAATACAGAACTTAGGACGACAGTGACTCGGCTGAAGTCGCAAACAGAGAAGCTGGATGAGGTAAAGCAGGTCCAGGCGTCGCTCAGACTTGGATCTTGAGCCAGATCCACAGAGAGGCTGCGTTGCCATCGGAGGCCTTTGGTTTCTAGTTTCTGAAATTCTAATAAAATTGCTGTAGCCAAAAAAAAAGAAAAAAGGCATCAAACATGAATAATCATTCATTTTTCCATATTTCTTCTTTTCCAAGTTTTCTATAGTGAATATCTATTTCCTTGTATTATGGGGGGAAATAATAAAAAAAAAAAAGAAAGAGGTTAGCTTCTGGTTGGGGTCTTACCTTCTTTTTAAAAAAATTTATTTATTTTATTTATTTATTTTTGGCCGCATTGGGTCTTTGTTGCCGTGCACGGGCTTTCTGTAGTTGCAGCGAGCAGGGGCTACTCTTCCTTGTGGTGCGCCAGCTTCTCATTGCGGTGGCTTCTCTTGTTGTGGAGCACAGGCTCTAGAGAGCAGGCTCAGTAGTTGTGGCTCACAGGCTTAGTTGCTCCGCGGCACGTGGGATCTTCCCAGACCAGGGCTCGAACCCGTGTCCCCTGCATTGGTAGGCAGATTCTTAACCACTGCACCACCAGGGAAGTCCAGGGTGTCTTACCTTCTTATTCAGGTCCATGTGGCATCATTGAAGGGCTTCAGAGACCTGAGATTTTTCTAGCTGTGTCTCTAGACTCCTAGGGGATCTGGCCATTTCTTTAATCTGTGCCTCGGAGGGCTCTGTCCAAGGGGCTGATCTGATGGCCCATTTGTCGAGGTGTCTGCCCCGGCCCCCAGCAAACCCCCTGGGGCACAGCGGGCCCCCTGGGAACTCTCCCCCTGCCCCGGTCTCCCCGGCTCCAGGAGCGGCAGCGCATGTCCGACCGGCTGGAGGACACCAGCCTGCGGCTCAAGGATGAGATGGACCTGTACAAGCGCATGATGGACAAGCTGCGGCAGAACCGCCTTGAGTTCCAGAAGGAGCGGGAGGCGACGCAGGAGGTGGGTCCCGGGCCGGCAGGTGCC
>NW_006779100.1:1415628-1423978 GCF_000442215.2 Lipotes vexillifer | reverse complement strand
CGAGGACTTGCGCAAGGAGCTGGAGCACCTGCAGATGTACAAGCTGGACTGCGAGCGGCCGGGCAGGGGCCGCGGCTCGTCCTCCGGCCTGGGCGAGTTCAATGCCAGGGCCCGAGAGGTGGAGCTGGAGCATGAGGTCAAGCGGCTCAAGCAGGTGGGCCCTGGGAGCCTCTGACCCGCGGGATAAGGTGTCCAGGTCCCCTCCGGGTGGGTGTCCTGTGAGGGGCCGAGAGCTGTAGCGCCCCCTTCCCCGAGGAAACTGCCTGCTCCTCCAGACACCCTCGTCGTCAGGGCTGCTGGTCCCCGTCTCACGGCTCAGCCAAGGCAGATGGAAATCCCAGGGGCTCTGCTCAGCATCCGTGAAAAGAAGCAGACACCAGTCTTCTGTCCTGGGCGCGTGGGGTGTGGGAGGAGACTCTCCCCAGCCACCCAGTAGTGCCTCACTGCGTTGGGTTCTCCCAGGAGCAGACCCTGCGCCGAGGATTCCGTTTCACATGGTTCCCGGAAGCACTGCCCTGATTGGAGACCAGTTGGGGGTGGGGGAAGCGGGATCAGGATAGGGCAGTGACCCAGCGAGGGCGTGATGGTGCAGGAAGCCCGCACCCAGGGACTCTGAGTTGACCACCCCCCGACCCCCGGAAGCAGAGGTGCTGGAGGTTCTGCTCCCACAGCAATCCTAAGCCCCAGCCCTTCTCAGCCACGAGGGGGCGCCCTAGGCCCCAACTGTGAGCAGTTAGGAGCCTTGAGGCAAAAGCTAGAGTGCAGGGCTGGTCACCAGGGTCTGGGCAGGACAGTACTGGGCCTGCTGTACTCAGGAGCGAGGGTGCCCCTGGAAAGAACTCCCAAGAGCAGGATTCCTGAGCCCGGCTGCAGGAGGAGCCACGGAGATGAGCTGACCTGCCAGCCCAGAGATCCAGAGCATCACTTCTCCTCACCAAGGGCCAGTGTTGGAGACGGAGCCACTGGGTGGGCGGGGCCCCTCTTCTGGCTCACCCACCTCCGGGGAGGAAGGGGCGGCCTGGAGCCATGCCCCTGTCTGGAAACTTGGCTCCCCGAGCAGGGCTGTTAACTCCTCAGAACCCCAGGACCTCCCAGGACCCAGCCCTCCCCCCCCCCCCCAAGCGTGGCAGACGCCACGTCGTCTGTGGGTGTCCTGAACGGGCAATGACACACGCCCAAGGGGCGGAGAGGGCGCTGGTGGCAGTCAGGGAGCAGTGGACGCGGAGAAGTGGGTTCCGGTGGGAGTTGGTATCGCCTTTGTCCCCCTCCCCAGGAGAATCATAAGCTGCGGGACCAGAACGATGACTTGAACGGGCAGATCTTGAGCCTCAGCCTCTACGAAGCAAAGAACCTCTTTGCCACCCAGACCAAAGCCCAGTCGCTGGCTGCGGAAATAGACACGGCCTCTCGTGATGAGGTAATGTGCCCGGCGGCTGTCACCGTGGAGCCTGGCTACTCATCTGTGAGTCCTGCCCCATCTCACCTGTCTCGATGACAAGCCTCAGGCTGCCCAGGGCCCGGCCCCTCAAAGTCCCCATCTGCAGTGACCCCGAGTGACAGGGTAGAGCGGTGAGGCAAGGAGGCTGCAGGTGGAGTTGAACCCGCTCTGATTTCCTGTACGTGGTGGGAGGAGCATATGGGTTTGGGAGCAGAACGGAGTTTTGAGTCTTCACTCTGCCGGGAAAATGCCGAAATGGCCAGTTGATTTCATCAACTTATAATCCAGGGGAGGCCGGACGACCCCTCCCCCAAGTCAAGAAGGGAAGGACGCTAGCATTTCTTGGGTACCTGCTTGCAGTATGTCTTCACTTAATCTTCTGAGAACTCGAAGGCTTTCTGAACACTTGCCTGTCGCAGATCGTGAGATCAGGACACAAGATCACCCAACTTACGGAGGGAGAGGGACCCAGGTCTCTAGCTGCGAAGCCCACTCTTTCTGCCCCACTGGGGTGTGCTTATGAAAGATCAGGCCTCCAAAATACCCAGATTAGATTTCAACACGAATCATGAGTCACTGAACCCTTACCCTGTGCTTGGGACACACAGCTAAGAGCTGGCTCCTGGGCCTCAAGGAGTTCCCATGTGAGCCGGGCACCAGCCTCCAGCCTGTGGGCAGAGGCAGCATTTCAGTTACAGCCTAAAGGACACGGCAGGAGTTGACCTGAAGCAGGACAACGGCAGGGCCGGAGGGTGGTGAGAGGAAACAGCTGGCCGTCTTAAGGACTTTGGATGTCACTCCTGATTATAAATGCCTCTGGCCAGTGCTCTCTAGCTTTATCAGAAAATCACCCATACCTGGACTCCTCCGTGGGCCAGTGATATGAGACTCTCTGGGGGTGTGGCCTGGGCCTCTTCGTATTGAACCCTCCCTGGGTGTGACGCCCTAGACTCATGCCCTGGCTCCGAGCGCTGAGGCTGGTCTTGGGGCACTGGCTCTGCCCACACCCCAGCCCCGGCCCGGCCTCTGACCTCTCTTTCTCGTTCCCTTCAGCTCATGGAAGCCCTAAAAGAGCAGGAGGAGATCAACTTCCGGCTGAGGCAGTACATGGACAAGATTATCCTTGCCATCCTGGACCACAATCCCTCCATCCTCGAGATCAAACACTGAGACAAGGGGCCTGGCTGCAGAGCGGCCTCGGGACCCCTGGACCCCGGGATTAAGGGCCAGATCCTGCCTGAGGATGTGGCCCAGGCCGGGCTCCCACGCACACTGTAAACGTGTCTCTGGCCACGGTGGTGTAACGTGTACTGGTGTGTATGTGGGGAGGCCATGCGCACAGCAAGGGGTGGGCGTGGGCCGTGGCCGCGGGCGCCATCTGTGCTGTTAGCCGTCCTTGCACTTTGTGGTCCCTTTGCGAGGGGCAGAGGGTCCCCGAGGTGGGCGGGGGCAAGGTCGGCGGTCAGGAGTTACTGTAATGATGAGAGCTAGAAGCTTGTGTTTCAGATACTGGATAAAATGATTCTACCTCTGGGGACCAGGATTAAAAAGTACTCTAGTGAGACAGGCTCTTCCACTGCATCCCTGTTTCCGCCTGGGAGTGGGAGCAAAATTACCATCTTTTCCAGGAGTTCAAATGCCTCACCAACCTCTGCGGCCTCCTTTCAGGCCCAGGTGCTTGAGCTCGGAGAGGAAGGAGGAGTGTATGGGGGGAACGTGTAGGGGCCCCTCACGAGCCCCCCCACCCCCAGCCGGCAGCCCGTGTGAAGCTTGTGCACAGTGTGTCCCAAGGCCTCAGGTTTGTGGAGGAGCTGGAGGGGGCGACCTTCATCCTGTTTCCTGCTCACCTACCTCTCCCTCTCTGTCTTTTTTGTTTTTTAAGACACTGAAAAATAAGCAGCGTTCACCTGGGTGTACATGAAGGGTTAAAAGAAAGGGGAAGGAGGCTGGGGACAGTCTAAGGCACGCGTTGGCACGGGGCAACCAAAGACACGATTTTCGGGCGGGAGCACGCTCAGGTCCCTGTCAGCATCCTTTCCTGTGGATGCCTTTTAAGAGAGAGCATGGGTGGACCCTCTCGACAGCTCCCTCGGGCTAGAAGTGGGCCTTGCTTACCTGTCCCTGGTGATGGCCTTGGGTTTGGATTTTCAGAATCCAAGCTCTGGGCTTGGCTCAGTTGGGTGGTGAGGGCCCCGTGTTCCAGCCTTTAGAAACACACCTGTACTCGGGTCTCAGCCAGGGGAGCAAACGCTGTGCTGGTGGGAGAGACAGTTGGGGAAGTTGCAGGGAAACCTTAGTCTTCCATCCTGGGGACACATGGTGGAAATTCACCCTCTGCATCTTTCATGTGATGTTTTGTTCTAGGTGGCTGGGAGTAGGTACTGTACTTTCCTTTGAGTTTTCCAGTGTGTCTCAGTTTTGTATGGCTTGTGAATTGTTTCCTTAATCCAAATACGTATAAACAATGTATGGTCTTATTTTCCCCCCTGAAGTTTCTTGTTTCCTTCAGCACTTCTAGTGTGAACAGGAAAGCTTGGGCATCTTGGGGAGGGGTGTATGCAAAGGAGAGAGGGCAGGAGAGGGTGAAGAGGGGACCTAGGGCCTCGAGTGTGTTCCCGCTCACAGAGCAGGGCTGTGGCCAGGACTGATGTTCATCCCATTCCAGTCAACGTTTGCTTTTGTTGGAGTTCGTGATTTCTTTCTAAGCGTATGCATGGGATTTGTTTCCTGCAGCAAATCATGGGGCTGCATTGGTCTGATCCAGGACTTTGGGGCCGCCCACACCAGGAGGATGAGGGCAGGGGTCAGTTTCCTGGGAGTCTCTCAACCCCCTAAGGACACTGGTCTCCTTGGACCCCCCAGGGGTCCGGGCAGAAGCAGCGGTGGAAAGAAGGCACGAGGAGTGGGTCTCTTGAGAATTTGCTAGTAGGAAGGAATGGCATGAGTTAAAGGACAGGAGAGATGATGAATCACGACGAGGTGGCTTTGGTCTGGGTTTTATATGGGGAGGCATCCTGCGGAGAGGCCAGCCGGATCCGGATCCTGGTCTATGGGGGACTCGCCCCAGGGATGAGCATTTTGATGTGTAACCATTTATGTGCTGTTTAGCCGCCCTGATGTGGAATTCCAGGGGAGGCCGCAGAGGCCTGAGTTAATAAAGTCACAATGTGGGAAGGAATCTCCGCCAAGGGGAAAGCGGTGGGAAAAGCTGTCAGCCTGCAGGGGGCGCCACGGGAGCGGACTCCCGCGGGAAGCGCTAGTCGGGAAGGCCCCTCGGGACCTGGTCTCTGGACCGGGCAGACTGTAAAATGAGACTGAGTTCCACTTAACACAGCCCCATGTTAAATCTAACCTCCTCACTTCAGCCAGAATGTATCAGGTTGGCTTTTTAAGAGCCTGTAGCTTTTTAGCCTGAGAGGGGCAGATGCCGGAGGGGGTCCCAGCCCCACAGCCTCTGGGCAGGTTCCAGAGCTGGACTGACTGGTCCAGGTGGGGCAGAACATGCTCTCTTCCTGTGTTTTCTCCTTCCTTTGTTTTCAGTGGAGGGTTCTGCTTTTCTCTCTCAGCTGCGGGGCTGCTAGATAGTATACAGGATGCCCAGTGAAATCTGAATTTCAGGTAAGCAAATAACTTTCAGTAGGTGTTCCCTGCAGTACTTGGGACACATTTTATTAAATGGAGAAGCTTTTAAAATTCTGATAACTGGGCCCAGTCCCCAGAGGTTCTGATTCCGCCGGTGTGGGGTGTGGCCCTGGCATCAGTGTTTGTTTTTTTTTTAAAGAATTCCCCAGGTGATTATAATTTAACTGGGTGCCCCATGTGGGTTTTGGTTTTGCCAAGCCTGGCAACTGTACCAAGTAGGGATTACGGTAACTTGTGTGAAGTTTAGAGGTGTTTGGGGGTGTGGGGAGCAGGTTCTGCAGCAGATTCACATTTTACATGACTCTGGGCTATCCTCGCCTTCAATCAGAGCCCCAACAAAATTCGTTGAACCAGCAAGTGTTTAAAAAAAAAAAAAATTAACTTTGAATTGCCAGAGTTAGGCAAGTCATCTTAAATGCGTAGATTCTTCAAGAATTATGAGAGGGAAATTATCCTTTATCTATAAACGTCTAATACACTTTATTTCTCACTTATTAAAAACACAAAGCTGGACAACCTCCCAAAGTTCCTGGGCCTGAAACAGGGCTTCTCAACTTGGGCTGTGCATTGGAATCACCTGGGGAGATTTTTTTTTTTAATGCTGCTGCCTGAGCCCCCAGAGATTTGGATTTAGTTGGTGTGGGTGTGGCCCAGGCACCCAGCTGTTTAAAGAGCTCCCCAGGTGATGGTAACGTGCAGCCAAGGAGGTTGCTGGCCAGAGGCAGAGAAAACCTCTGTTGGCCTTGTTAACCCAGGTGCTGGATAACAGCGGGTTCTCCTGCTGGGTTGTTGGTGGCTTTTCCTGTAATGATGATGTCGGATGGTGAGACGCTAGCTGACCCCTCGTCCCCCAGGATGGGAGGCCAGATGCCTTCAGGAGTGGGTGGATCCAACTGTTCTCAGTAGCCTAGGGGTTAGCGAACCCGAGTAGGCCGGCCTCTGCCTGTTGCTCGTGGAGCCTGTGGGTGGCACACGTGGGGATGTATCTACACAGTCCAGAGTGGGAGTAGGATGGAGTGGGGGTGGGGAAGGGGCGGGTGGGTGCTGAAAGCAGCCTCCGAAACAGCGGCCACGCACCTGCACAGCTGAGCCCAAGGGGATTCCCGCTTTGAGGGTTTTGCCTCTGATCTGTTTTCAGGCTGGGGGTTAAAGGTCACCCCAGCACCTCCCCTCTGTTAGTAGCCATACCAGCATCCCCGCCCAGCCCTGGAGGCTCTAGTCGCTAATCTGCTGGATTCCTGGCCGAGCCAGGTCCTGAGGGTCAGGACGGCTCTTTTGTTCCAGCGAGGGACTTATAACGGGCAAAGGCCTTCAGGGGCCGGTGGGGCCTGGGGGACCAGGAAGAAATTAAGCCCTCTTTTTGTGCTGCTGGGTATTGTGTGTTTAATGCATTTAAACCTAAAAGCGAACTTTAGATGCGATGCGATGGGAACAGGGGAAGCGTCGGGATGGCTATAGTGCCAAGGAAACGGCTGTTCGCCCGGCAGATCTACAGCGACTCTCTTTCAGGGCTGAGGTGGGTTTTAGATTAAGGAGAGGGGCCATTCGGGACTGCAGCCCTGGCACCCGCCCCGGCCTTTCCTCCTTTGGGACTAGGCCAGCTCCTCTAATGCTATGCTTCAGGCTGGCCAGAGGCCTCAAGCTAGAGGGGCCACGCCCTCCTGGGTGACTTTGCGCAAGTCCCTTCCCTCCGCTGACCTTAGGGACCTCTGGGCCCTGCCACCCTGTTCTGAGTGCGCCCATGAACAGGCCGGGAGCAGGAGAGGCCAGAGCCATGGGCCTGTTTCCCTGCCCTCCTGCCACGCCCCACCTACCTGGGAAATAGGCTGCCTTCTAGAAAGGTGTGTTTCTAGAAGCGTAGACCCTGCGAAGCCTGATGCCACATGACGTTGGTGCTCCAACCTCGTAGGCTCCTCTTTCCGTTGTGATTGTAATGGAGGGATGTCTGCCCGGAGCCAGCAGCAGGGGGGTGGCTGGGAGAGGCACCCTGGCGCCGACCCTGCAGGATCTCGGTGCTGTCGTCTGGGGAGACGTGCCTTCTCCGGGCCCCTCTGCTTTGCTGTGCTGCACAGGCTGTGTTTTGTCTGCATGGTTTGGGGTCGTTGTCCTTGTGCCTTCTCTCCCCTGTCACCACTGTACAGGAGTTTCCACTGCCCCCTTTTCTACGTCCTCTGTTTACCCGAGCCCTGTGAAGTGTACATAGCGTCCCCCTTTGCGTCCACGTGCCTCCGCCCCGCGACGCCCGCACCCCGCACGCCCGTCCACAGGCCCCCGCTCTGCTTCCTCCGCTCGCTCAGCCGTGCAGACTTGCTGACCTGGGACAGGTGTTTCACTGTGGTCTCACTCAGCCCGTCGTCCAGCCTGCCGCTGTTTAGGCGCCTTGCACACTAGAAAAGCCTCACTCTGTGCAAAGCAGCTTCTCCCACAGCCCCTTCCCTGAGTCGGTGTCAGTACCTGTAGCCGGCAGAACGCACCTTCTTAAGCTGGGGCGTCGGCCCGGCCGCGGTGTCGTGGGTCTGCGGCCGCTCTGTGGGCCCCTCGGAGGAGGCACCCCTGGCCCACGGGAGAAGCTCCAGCCGTGCAGCTTCCAGTGCTTGGCACTGGGCCTGGGTTCAGGGCCATCGCCATCTGGTGTCTAAACAGCTTCGGACCCCAAGCAGGCAGAAGGAAGAGGCTTCTGGCTGCATCCCCTGCCTGCCACTGACAACTGCCCAGCTCTTCCTCATCTGCCCAAGGTGCTCAGACCCGGGTGCCATTCAATCCCCGGTGAGGTCAGGACCGCCGTCGGACCAGCCGTCGCTGAGGACTGGCTCGCAGCCCGCTGGCTTCCTCGTCCCCGGCTCTTCCCGCTTTCTTGGCTGGGGTCTCCGGGGCCCGGGTGGGATGAGCTGCATGTGAGGGCTCATCCGAGGGTTTGTCGGGTGGCTCTGACACATCGTGGGTTTTCACCTGAGTCTTTTGCCCCAGGAGCCTCCGTCTGGAAGCAGGTTTAGCCTTGGGGCTGGAGTGGGACCTCCACCTCCAGGCCCCAGGGTGGGGAGAGGGTGGTGAGGCTCCAAGGCTGCGTCCCGGGGTACCGAGCTGTCTGCCAAGAAGGAGCAGGCTCTCAGAGGCAGGCTCCCTCGGGAACGCTCACGTACAGACCCAGGTGTAAATAAACACTTTGCTCTTCTTGCCTGACTTTACGGTGTTTCTGTGGTAGGGGAGGGAGGGTGGAAGAGGTGAGGCCTGGTCCCAGAACTCCTGGGGTCAGTCTCCCATAGGAAGAGC
>NW_006779100.1:1403623-1415555 GCF_000442215.2 Lipotes vexillifer | reverse complement strand
GAAGAGCGGGCCTCATCCAGTGTACCAGGGTGGCTGGTGCCCCTCCGGGGGCAGGGGCTCACCCTGCAGACCCTCTTTTGAGCCTGTCCTCCGGACAGCACCTAGGAGAGGAGATGGGCATCCCAGAAGCCCTGATAACAGCACCATCCAGCCCTCGGGGCTGTGATGTTTGAAAACTGTGTCCTCGCTGCAGCCACGTTCCCTTTCCCAGCAGGGGCCTCCCAGGGCTCTCAACCTGTTCTGGTCACTAACGGGGTCCCCATGTCATCTTCTGCCGTGTCCGCTCCCATGACTCCCCTGGGTCACAGGCCCAGGTCCTCCACTTGAGCCTGGTTGCACACCAAGCTGCCAGCGTGGGTCCCGCCAAGCACTGGAGGTGCTCCAGGTTGGTGGCCCGGACCCCCAGGGTCCTGCTCTCTCCTGTCGGCCCCTGGTGGCGGTTATGGAATTCCAGGTGTCAACAGGGTTCACAGGCCCAGCCTCTCTGGAGGTGAGTCTGCCTTCCTGTTAGCCCAGGCCCTCAGGACAGGCAGGACCAGGCCCTCTTACCTCCCCACACAGGCTCAGGTGCTATAGGTCTGCCCGAGTGGGCAGACGGTGCCCCATTCATCGGATTCACACGGCCTCCTGGGCTCACAGCAAAGCCCTCTTCCAACACTGGGCGTTTTGTGATCTGGACCTTTACTCTCTCCATCCTCCTAACGCGGCTTTCCCTTCCCAACGAGGGTTGCCAGATTCTGCAAGTCAAGATACAGAATACCCAGTTAAATTCGAATTTCAGATAAATAATTTTCCAGTGTAAGTATGTCCCAAGCAGTACTAAGGTTATTCATTGTATATCTGAAATTCAGATTTAACTGGGCGTCCTGTATTTTATCTGACAACCCTGTTCCCCACTCCTTCTAGGACCCCTCTGCTGCCAGCCAGGTGTCTCCAATTCCTGAGCACTGGCCCTGCACCCCAGTTTCAAAAACGGCTTCCTTCTTAGTTTGCCACTACTTTTTTTTGAGACTGGTTGTGCCTTCCCTACCCCAGCCATCCGGAAGCAACTGCTGGCCTTTCCAGAAGCTGTAGCCCCCTTGCACCCTGCCTCGGGGTGTGTGTGTTGAGATCTGAAGTCCTGAAAAGGTGAACTCGTTGTTAAGGAAGCAGAGGAGAGTGCAATGGGGTCTCGGGAACCAGGGTGGGGACGGGGTGTCACTGAGAAAACCCCAGTATTAAACTTCCAATCTGCTGGTGTTTCACGATAATTAGGCCATTTCTGAGCACCAACTCAGCGTTCATGGAAAAAGTCCTGCACTTGAAATCAGACCCCCGTTCTATGACTTCCTTCTGTGTGACTAAGCAAGTTTTCTGAGTCTCGGTTGCCTCGTCCGTAAAGCGAGGGGAGTAACAGTTCCTACCCATGGAGTCAAGCCACCAGATGGGGATCCAGTAAGTGCTTGCAGAATCAGAATCTGGATTTCGGGAGGCAAAACTCATCTTCCCCCAAAGGCTCCTTATCGAGACGTCTCCTCTATTAAATTAGTTTTCTAGGGCAGCTATAAAAATGTACCACAGGGGACTTCCCTGGCAATCCAGTGGTTAAGACAACGAGCTCCCAATGCAGGGGCACGGGTTCAACCCCTGGTCAGGGAAGATTCCCACATGCTGCGTGGCATGGCCAAAAAAAAAAAAAAAAAGGTACCACAAATTGGGGGAGGGGGTGGGATGGTGCTTAAAACAACAGAAATTGATTCACAGTTCTGGAGGCCAGAAGTCTGAGATCAAAGTGTCAGCAAGGTTAGTGCCCTCCGCAGTCTCTGAGGGAGGATCTGCGCCGCGCCTCTCCTGGCTGACGGTTGCCAGCTATCCTTGATGCTCCTTGGCTCGTGGCTGCATCGCTCCAGTCTCTGCCTTTGTTGTCGCATGGCCATCTTCCGTCTGGGTATCTCTGTGACCAAAATTTGCTCTTCTTATAAGGACACCAGACGTTGGATTAGAGCCACCCTACTTTAAGTATGACCTCAACGTGATCACAACTGCCATCACCCTATTCCCCAATAAGGCTACCTTCACAAGTACAGGGCTTAGGACTTTAACATACCGTTTGGAGGGGACACGATTCAACTCAGTTTACTCTTCTGGAGAGAGGTGAGAGCAAGCCCTGCAGTGTGTGCAGGCTGGGACCCCTGCACAGTCTTGGAGACCGTTTTCTCACCCTCTTTATTACTGATGACATTGTCCCTACGCCGCTTAGAGGTCACGGTTCCTGCAAAAGTGTTCCATTGTTGGATCCCACCAGCTCACCATGCCCTCAAATTTAGGCCCTTTTAGAGTCGTCTGGGCCCAGGAAAAAGTCTCCTGAAGGGTCAAAAATATCTGGGTACAAAATCACTCAACCAACAGACTTAATCTACTGGGCACCAGCGGGGGACGGGAGCTGGGGGCAAGGGGACTGAGGCCAGTGGGCATCAGCGACAGCTTCCCTGAGGAAGGGCTGTTTCAGCAGAGCCTTGAAGAATTGTAGGATCTGGGAATCACACGTGGGGGAGGCCTGTAGAGAGCACGGCCGTTTCAGGCTACCGTGGCAGGGAGGTGAGTGGAGAGGTGGGCCTGGAGAGATAGGACAGCTGAGGACCTGCAGAGCCTGCTGGGCCAAGGGTGGATCTCATCATCCATTAAGCAAACGTTTCATCAGCACCTGATAGATGCTCAGTGTAGGGTGAGGCGCTGGGTTTATGACAGCAAAACAAACCCGCTCCCCAACCTCAGGGCACAGCAGCTTCTAGAAAGGGAGGGTCTCAAACTTGTCTGCATATTTGAATCCCCTGGAGGAATTTTTTTTTTTTTTTTTTTTTTGCGATATGTGGGCCTCTCACTGTCGTGGCCCTTCCCGCTGCCGGACGCGCAAGCTCAGCGGCCACGGCCCACGGGCCCAGCCGCTCCGCGGCACGCGGGATCCTCCCGGACCGGGGCACGAACCCGTATCCCCTGCATCGGCAGGCGGACTCCCAACCACTGCGCCACCAGGGAAGCCCCACCTGGAGGAATTTTAAACCACGTGGATGTAGGGCCCCAGCCCAGTGATTTGGATTCAGGTGGGGCTAGACGCTGGGGTTTTTTCCACCCCCCCACCCCACCCCCACAGTGATGCCAGTGTGTGGCCAGAGCTGAGAGTCATGGGTGCAATAATCACTGCTGAAATTGTTTTAGGAGTCGGGAGATTTCAACTAGGCCTGAAGGAGGAGCTGGAGATAGCCAGGTGAGAGAGGTTGGGAAAAACACAGAGAAAGAACAACAGGTGCAAAGGGCTTAGGAGAACTAGCGGGCAGAGGGGCAGGGGGCAGGGGGCAGGGCCATGGCAACCACTGAAGGATCTTAAGCCAGCGGCGGCCTGCTCCGAGCTGAGTTTCACAGAGCGGCAGCAGGACCAAGTAGGCTGCCGAGAGAGGAACCAAGACGAAGGCAGCGTGGACTCAGGTAAGACCTGGTCGATTTTGTTTTTTGCTGCGTGAGGCGGAGAGTTGGAATCACCAGCTTTGTGTGGTCACTTGGGCAAGGGAGCCAGGCTTCTCATGGCCTTGCTGGGCAGGTCCACCCAGCCAACCTATCTCCGGAAGATGACTAACCTACGCCCAGGGGTGGAGAAAGCTATTCCCGTGGCATCTCACTTGTAGGCCCAGGATCCTCAGCGGGAGGAGGTGCAGCCCTGCTAACTGTGGCGTCCAGAGATCCATGGTCAGCAGGGGGCCCTTGGTGAGGGGTGAATCGGGTTCGGTCAGTCCATCTGGCTGCTATCTGACCTTTGAGCCGCGTAGAAGTGGGATTTGGCAATACTCCTCCCCCTACAGCCCCTCTCCCCTCCCTAATCCCTGTGCCTAATGTGGTGTTTGGCGCACAAGATGCAACAACTAGGTGGTTCGTGTCGCTGGCGTGTCTTTAGGGCTCACCGTGCGTGTGCCCTGCAGTGTTCTGAGTGCTTGGCGTGGGGCCGTGGGCTCTTTAGGAGCGAGAGCCCACAGGTGGGACTTGTGCGGCCTGTTTGCAGTGCTGAGGGGGCAGGAGCAGAGGCCCAGGAAGGATGGTGGTTCCATCATGGGTCAGCCTGGTTGGCCAGGCTACACCTTAATGTGGGCTGAGGGGTCAGTGGTGCTCCAAGCCCGCTGGGGCAAGCTTGTGGGCTCTAGGGCCCAGGAATCCCAGAGCCAGCTTCAAGCCAGTCCTTCTAGAACTCACCAGGTGGCTGAGCTGGGGCTGCAGGAAGTTGCCCTCATTCTCCTGCCATTCCTGGTTTGGCCCTGACCTTCTCTCCAAGCTCTGACTTTGCTACTGGGTTCTGATTTGGGATCTGTGACATTGATGTGGCCTCTGGGTTTAACAACAACAACAAAATTGCTGGAGCTCCTGAAAGGCCCAAACCCAGAGGGCAAAGGCGCTGAAGTTTGGGCCCACTTTCCAGATTCCGTTTGGTGTCCCTAAGCCCAGGGGAGCCTGTGAGACCCTCATCCCCTGCGTTCTAGCCCAGCTGGCCCCCTCTGTCTCCACGTGGCCTTCTCAGTTATCCAGCCCAGCAGGCGACCCCCAGACCGAAAGCTGGACTCTTCGGGTCTCCGGCAGCGTCAGGCCAGACCCTCAGTGCTTCGGCCTGCAGTCGTGGTGGTGCTGGGGGCTTGGGGAGGGGATGCTGTAAACGTCAACTCCGGAGGCTGTCAAGGTAGGAAGGAGACTAGGAGAGGGTCTAGTCCAACCTGTCCCACTAGAGAGCCCTCAGATGTTTCCATTTTCTGAGGTGAAGGTGGGCACAAAGGAGCCCCACCTCACATCTCTCTGCGTGCCTCTACATTTTGAGGTAGCTGGTCCCACAGCAATAGGTGCATAAGATAGCAAGTCTTCAGCGGTTTCGGCCCTACCAGGCTTCTTTTCGGGAGATCCATCTTTCCCAAAAGAAATCCACCCAAACAGGACCCATCTTGGGGAATGACTTGGTCCATCAGTGCTCTGATCTCAACCAAGTAGATCTCTTACTGTCCGGGAGCCCCCATGGAGACTCCTGACTGTCCATCACGGCAGGATCGTGTTCAGGGGAAGGAATGGTCCCAAGGGCTGTAGCTGCTTAGCGCTGGTGCTCAATGAGGCTCCTGCCTTGTTTGGGGCCTTCTGAGGAGGCCTGAATTATACCCCAATAAAAAAAAAAAAAAAAAAAAAGATTTACAATGTTGTGTTCGTTTCAGGTGTACAGCGAAGTGAATCTGTTATACCTATATCTACTCTTTTTTTAGCTTCTTTCCCCATATAGGCCATTACAGAGTATTGAGTAGAGTTCCCTGTGCTATACAGTAGGTCCTTACTAGTTATCTATAGGTATTTTATATATAGGGGTATGTATGTGTCAATCCCAATCGTCCAATTTATCCCTCCCCCACTTATTTAGCCTGTGATCCACCTGTGAGCCCTCCCCGACCCTTTAAATTACAGCCACCTGTAAGTATTTTGTTACCAGGGAAGGCTCTACCAACAGGTGGAGGAGCTGGGAAAAGGTAAACGACTAAACACTGAGAAGGGGAAGAAAGAACCGTGTTAACCCCAAGTATGAAAAGCAGCCTTAATTTAAATGTCTACACATGTGGCCATACACTCTCCAAAAAGATCTCAACCTGTGTTGACTTTCTTCTCCTACTAGCAGCAGCCTTAATTTAGAGCCTTCGTGCTGGTAAAGGGACTGTGAAACTTGAGGAAAGGGAAAGTGTCAGGTTGCTACCGCAGGCACCTACGGAAAAAGGGTCAAGCGCCATTTCACACCCCTGCTCACTTCAGCAGTGAATAATGAAGCAGGTGGTTCAATTTTTAATTAATGCAGGGCTGTGGCTAATAGCGAACAAACTCTCCCATTTTGTGGATGAGGAAATTGAGATTAAATAACCTCTGAGGGGCCACTGGGCATGGCCCCTGCCTCATTCGTCCAGCATCACAAAAGTTTCGATTACTCCATGCAAATAACCCCCAGCCCACAAACCTAGAACCAGAAAGTGTGTTAGTTGTATGTAACCTCCTATATCTAGCAACTGTTATTGCTAAGTAACAAACTACCCTCGCAACCCTACCATGAGAACAATTTATTAATTTCCCCATTTTGTGCGTAGGCTGGCAGCTCCTCTGCAGGGTGTGCCTGGGTTTGCTCATATAGCTGCCCTCAGCTGAGGGGTCAGCGGGGCTGGGAGGCCTGAGGTGGCCAAGCTGACGTGTCTGGTAGGTGGTGCTGGCTTTTGGCTGCGAGATGCCTCACGACCTCTCATCCTCCAATAGCGGGACTGCCTTTCTTACACAGCGGTCTCAGGACAGGCTTCTGAGATAGCAAAGGCAGAAGCGTCAAGGTGTCTCGAGACCTAAGCTTTAGAACTTATACACCATCACTTGGCCTACATTCTATTGGTCAAGGCAAGCCAGACAGGCAGCCCATATACCCAAAGATGGGGAATAGACTCTACCTTTGGGTGGGAAAAGCAGCAAAGAATTTGTGACTGCTTTTAATCTACTCTATCTCTCTGTTTAAAGTTACCACCCTCCATCCTACCTGCAGAGCTTCCCATCCTTCTCTGCTTTATTTCTCTCCCTAGTACTTATCACCATTTGATATACTATACGTTTTGCTTATTTAAGAATAGAAGCTCCATGAGGGCAGGGATCTGTGACACTTAGTTTACTGCTATAGCCCCAGCACTGAGGAAAGATTCTAGCACCTAGTAGGTGCTCACTGAGGATTTGTTGAATGACTGGATGATCTTATCACTGCACTACATGGAAGTAGGTATGGCCTGATTGTCAGCTAGGAGCTTCTGGAACCAGCTCTCACCTTTTGGTCAAGTTTCAAAGCATATGTCCCAAGGCAAAAGCTCTATATTAAAAATGGTACATGTGAGTTTAGGAAATGGAAGTTAGACCATGCTCTTACGGCTGCTCACTGCTGGAAGGACAAAATCAGGCTCCTGGGCCAGGCCCACAGGGACCCCCACCAAGGGGCAGCCCCAGCGCAGCCCAGGGCTGGCTGCGACTCAACAGCACGGGAGTCAGAGCAGAGGATTCAAGAATTACCTCTTTTTTTTTGTGTGTGTGTGTGTGTGTGTGTGTGTGTGTGTGTGTGTTTTAAAGGTATTAAAAAAAAAACTTTATTTTTTTCGCGGAGCACAGGCTCCGGACGCGCAGGCCCAGTGGCCACGGCCCACGGGCCCAGCCGCTCCGCGGCACGCGAGATCCTCCCGGACCGGGCACGAACCCACATCCCCCACATCGGCAGGCAGACTCCCAACCACTGCGCCACCAGGGAAGCCCTAAACTGAGTGGAAAGCACGGTTACCATATTACCCCTCCCGCCCCCGACGCACAGCTTCTCCTGCTATCAACATCCTGTACCAGAGCTGTACGCCTGTTACAGTCCATGAAATGATCCACTTTTAAAGACGTGGGACGTGCTCATCTTACAATGGTAGAAAAATGAGGACACCATGAAATATACGAACGTGAAAATATGAGTCTGACTCTCCTAACTGTATTATATATATATACTCCATTTTCATCAAATGCATCGATTTAAAAAACTTACGTGCCACTAAAAAAAAAATTGCCAGTTGTAAAACTCCAACTATAACCAGTTGTCATTATTGATTTCTAATTGTTAAAATGTGAAAAAAAAAAACCCATGTATCTCGGAAAAAAATGAATTAGTGTGTTTTATACATAGAAGAATGCAGGCATTGTGCTTCTCTCTGGTGGTAAGACTATGGGGTCCTTTGAATTCTCCTTTTTATGCTTTTAAAAACTTTCCTGTCTCCAACAAATGGTGCTGGGAAAGCTGCATAGCCACATGCAAAATAATGAAGTTGGATGCTTACTTCACACCACATACAAAAATTAAGTCAAAATGGACTAAAAACCTAAACATAAGACCTGAGTTGATATAACTCTTAGAAGAAAAAATAGGGGGAAGGTTTCAGGACATTCGATTTGGCAATGATTGATTGCTTGAAGAGGACACCAAAAAAAAAAAAGGCAACGAAGGCAAAAATAGACAAATGGAACTACATCAAGCGGAAAACTTCTGCACAGTAAGGAAACAATCAACAGAGTGAAAAATCCAACTAAGGAATGGGAGAAAATATTTGCAAACCATATGTGCGATAAGAGGTTAACATCCGGGATACACAGAGAGCTCCTAAAACTAAAACCCAAACAAACAAAAACCCAATAACCTGATTTAAAAATTAGCAAAGAACTTAAATAGACATTTCTTCAAAGAAAAACAAATGGCCAACAAGCATATGAAAATACGCTCAACATCACTAATCAGGGAAATACAAATCAAGCACAATGAAAGTACACAACCTCACACCTATTAGGATGGCCACTATAAAAACAAAACAAGTATTGGCACTGATGTGGAGAAATCTGAACCCTTGTGCACAGACGGTGGGATTGTAAAATGGTGTAGCCACTATGGAAAACAGTTGGGAGGTACCTCAAAAACAGTTGGGAGGTACCTCAAAAAATTAGAAATGGAATTACCATGTGATCCAGTATTCCCACTTCTGTGTATATATCCAAAAGAACTGAATACAGGATCATGAGGTATTTGCACCCCCATGTTCATTGCAACATGATTCACAATAGCCAAGAGGTGGAAGTAAACTAAATGTCCAACGACAGATGAATGGATAAAGAAACATACAATGGAATATTGAGCCTTAAGAAAGGAAATCATGTCATATGTCGATGAACACGGATGAACCTTGACCTTATGCTCACTGAAATAAGCCAGTCACAAAAAGAAAGACACTTATATGAGGTACCCTGAGTAGTCAAATTCTTACAAACAGCAGAACGGTGGTAGCCAGGGGCTGGGGGAGGAGGGAAAGGGGAGTTGCTGCTCAGTGGGTACAGAGTTTCCCTTTTGCAAGATGAAAAAGTTGCAGAGATTGTTACACAGCCATGGGCCTGTAGTTAACACTGTTGTACATTTCAAAATGGTTGACAGTGATTTTTATAGCTTTCCTGACTTTCCCCAAATCTCCACCAACTATACTTTTAAAAAATTTCTACAAATAAGCAAGGATGACTTGGGCAGTGGAGGTGGCAGTGTTGGCAATGGAGGGATTGGTCTGGTTTGTATCCCCAACCCTGGCGCCTGTGTACACGAGGGCTGGGGCCTGAGGGAGGCTGGCGGTTGGCTACCCCCTGCCCTGGGACTGGGACTCCCCTTCCCCATCCATCCCCACTCACCTCTCCTGGAACAGACGCTATGGCCACAGGCCAAACAAGGACAGAGGGACCTAGTTTCGTTTCCTTTTTAAAAAAATTTTAATTTATTTTGGCCGCCTCTCGCGGCCATGTGGTATCTTATGTCCCCGACCAGGGATCGAACCCGTGCCAAACTGCAGTGGAAGTGCGGAGTCCTAACCTCTGGACGGCCAGGGAATTCCCTTCCTTTCTTTTTAATTTAAAGAAAATACAAAACCTACAGTATTGGGCTTCCCTGGTGGCACAGTAGTTTAGTGCCCCTGCCGGTGCAGGGGACAAGGGTTTGTGCCCCGGTTTGGGAAGATCACACATGCCGCGGAGCGGCTAGGCCCGTGAGCCATGGCCGCTGAGCCTGCGCGTCCGGAGCCTGTGCTCCGCAACGGGAGAGGCCACAGCAGTGAGAGGTCCGCGTACCGCAAAAAAAAAAACAAACAAACAAACCTACAGTATCGTAATAAACACTCGTATCCCCAACTTCTCAGCTTTTTGCCTCTTTCACAGAATAGAAACAAAACATTACCAGTAAACTCCCCTTTGGTCCCTATCTCCAGTCTCCCCCTCTCTATTTTTCTAATGTTTTTACTTTTATCTACTTTGTGTGTCTTTCCCTGTGCTTTAGTAAATGGCACGCATTGTTCTATATCTTAAAATCACATGTGCTTTTGGGCTCCTTCTATGCTGATAATCATTCCTTTGAATCTAGATCATTCCTTCTAAGAGTGTCCTACTGTTCCGTGGTATGGCCAGACTAACAGACTCCTCCATTCAGGTCGCCTCCAGCTGGTCACTCTAGCACTGTCCCCAGAACATCCCTGGGGGCATCTCTTGTGCGCCCACACCTGAGCCTCCTGGGCAAGACCACAAACGTGTTTACTCGGAGTCTCCAGGCCCGAGGCCCGTGCCAGAGGCTGAAGGGCAAGAGGGTAGTGAGAGCAACCGAGGAAGGTTTTGCTTACACAGACGGCCGCCCCTGAGGGATCAGCCAGGCGCGCTCACTTCCCTTCGCCCCTGCAGCGTGGCGCCCATCTCTCCCGGCTCCCTGCATCTTTCTCCGAGGGCCAGTCCCATTCCTGCCTGCACCGCCCTTCTTGCCCCCTCGGTTCCCCGTGGACTCCGCCCGAGCTCCAGCACGCTGCCCCAGTATCCTGCCGACCGGATGGAAATGACCCGGCCAAGGTCACACGGCGGCGCCCCGAGCCGGCGGAGACGCCAGCGCGGACGCTCTGCCCTGGCTCGCTCGCCGCCGCCGTCTCCGCTTCGGCTCCGTCACAGGCGTCGGTCGTGGTTTCCTCCCCACCTGGGTTCTCCGCCCGCCGCCGCTCCTTTCGAATGCCCCTCGGGCCTCTCCGCAGGCGACGTGCCCCTGGGGGCGCTAGAGGTGGGGCGGGCCCGGGCCGGGCCGCCGGGTACCGCGAGTTCGGATCCCGCCGCCGGCAGGACGCGGGCGCCTGGCCTTGACGCTGAGAGGGCCCCAGCGGCTCCGAGAGTTAGGTCCTGGACGGCGGGTCTGGAGGGCAGGGCGGCGGGGCCGGGGGCGGGGCCGGAGGCGAGGCGCCGCCCCTCCCGCGCCTGCGCCGCCTCCCCTCCACTGAGAGCTTCCACCGCTCCCTCGGCTGTCAGGCGCGGTGGCCAAGTGGTAAGGCGTCGGTCTCGTAAACCGAAGATCGCGGGTTCGAACCCCGTCCGTGCCTGGTCCTTGAAATTGCGGTCGATAGTGGGGGCTTCTGTGTTCCCATGTGTGTCGCCTCTTTCCTCTACTACGTGGTTATTTTTTTTACATTTCACATTGTGTTCAGGCATCCTCCAGTCCCACCCTTCCCTGTCCACCCGCGTTCCTCGGCGCCGCGGTCACCAACGCAGGCCGAGCCAGGGCACCAGGGCTCGCGGGCACCAGCTATGTCGCGCTTCGCTGGCCGCCCTGCGTCTCCTCTCCCCGAACCTCCATTCACCCAGCCGCCCTGGGCAGGGCGGGGCTGGCCTGGGATCCTTGTGTTATCTGTGGGGACACTAAGGCCCGCGCTAGGCATTGGTGTCACCAGCGGCGGGTAAGGTGGAGGTAGAGGTCCGGTCTCACTGGTTTTGCGCGTCTCGAGGGTGGGAGAAATTTCCAGAACGGGCGTTTGAGTTTCTGGAGCAGTGTTTTCTGGTTTCTGGTTTTTGCCTGAAAGGTGAGTTCTCCACGTGGTGCTCGCTTGTCTGCCTTCTTGTCTAGGAAGCCAACCACATCGTTCAGCTGGCGGGTGCCTTTTCCTTTCCCAGCCCTTGTGAACTGCCCCTTTAAGTCTGGCACCTGCCTGTGTGATCCTTTGAATCTGGCCCCTAGCCAGTTATGATACTCCCCGAGTCACTTCTAGGATAAATAGACCAATTGAATATGACATGATGTTTAATGCCTCTCAGTCCTGATATGCTCTGGTCTATCTGTCCCGTTCTTCAATTGTGACACTCAGGACTGAAGTGACATGTACTACTCCAGGTGTAGTCTCATTAATGTTACTTCACCTCCCTCATTCTATATCTCATACTTCTGTTAACGTGACCCCAAAACACACCTTTCTGCAGGTCCCGCTGCACAGTTGACCACGTGGATAGAATGTCAGCAGAGTCTCTTTGGGGCAGGATCATAGAAGACAGGATATGGGGCTCAGGAAGCAGGGAAATA
>NW_006779100.1:1395923-1403613 GCF_000442215.2 Lipotes vexillifer | reverse complement strand
TTCCCTAAGATTCCAATAAATGGAAGAGATACACTTCGCTTTTGAAGGGAATGCTGAGCTAGGGTACCAGCGTCATCATGGAATTGTTCCTAATTGCAAATCGATTTTCCAGACATTCAGATTCCAGACATTCAGGGATAGGAAGGGGAAAGGTCCTGAACTACTGGGTATGGCCTTGAATCCTGTCCCTTAGTTTGGATTCCTGATGAGAAGGAGCTCAGAGGCTGGACATTGGGTTTCCTGCAGCTGCTGGAGCAGAGAATTCCACCCCAACAGAGGGGGGAGTGGATGAGCCAAGCCAAAGTCAATAAAAGAGGGTCAAGGTACAGAAGAGCTGAACATATAGATGTTGGGGGAAACATGGGCCCCCAGAGGCAGGGGTCAAGTATGGATCCCAAGTAAAGGTTGGTGAGAGGAGATGGAAGTGGAGGTGGGTCAGATACAAGCACCGGGGTGAGTGTAGGAGCCGAGATGCCTAACAAGTTACCTTGTAAGTAACTTGTAGTTACCTTGTAGTTACATTGTAGGCCCACAGGTATCTATACTCACCACTGTGAGACTGGAGGTAGGTCATTGGCTTGAAGGGGGAGGGCAGAAGCAGAAGGAGACACCTGTGTTGAGTTTATTGCATGACCCTTGTTAAATCACATACCCCGGATTTCAACTTCCTTAGTTGCAAAATTAGAGAGTTGAAAGAGATGTTTCCTAAATGCCTGTGGCTTGAAATTCAAAGCTTCTACCTCAGAGCTTGGCCCTTAGAGAAGCGGTGTGTGTGTGTGGGGGGGGGGGGGGGTGCCTTGAGCTAGCGCCACGCCCAGTCTCTCTTGGGGCTGCCAAAGTAGTGAATCATAGCATCCCCTTTCACACTGGGACTTGGTTGTGGCGCCCTCACGCTGAGACTATATGGCCCTAGCTCCCCCCATCCAGAGTTACAGCCAGTCCTCCCTGATGGGCAGGACCAGAGCTACGAAGCCGCTCCCCACTGTCAGTTTCCCCTTGCTCAGACCTCCCCACAGTGGCTCCCCCCAGAGTCTAGGACAAACACAGGGCCTCTGGGACTGCAGCTGGAGAGCCACGTATGCAGGCACAGTCATTTGTGGGCAGCCAAAAACCTCCAGGATATTTTTAAAAATACAAAGTACTTTAGGTCAGGCCACTTCTTTCCTGCGAGCAAATATTATTTGACTTAAAAGCAGAATTTGGCAAGTGTATATATTTTGCCTTGTGCCGTCAGTTTTAGTCCAATATTCCAGCCTGGAGATATCTATTTTTAAATCTTTTATTGTACAATAAAACACAATTTCAGAAACCACACAAATCAAGTGAATGTCTTAATGAGTTATAAGTAGAACACCACCCAGGTCAGAGAACTTTGCCAGACACCCAGAAACCTCTTTCATGTGCCCCCCCTTGCAATCACAACCCCCTACAGCCAAAGGCAACCGTACCCCTTACTTTTATAGTAATCAATCACTTCCTTGCATTTTGACTTACCACCTTGTTGTACATCTTTACATCTTTATACCCTATAGTTTAACTTTGCCCATTTTAAAAACTGACGTCTTTTAAGCTTTTTTTTTTTTTTCCAATCACTAGGATTCTCTTCCTTCCCTTTTATTTCCTTGCAGTGTGTCTGTTGAGGAACCTGGCCCATTTGACCTGGAGAGTTTCCCATAGTCTAGACTTTGCTGGCTGCAGACTCTTAGTGCAGTTCCATTTCTTCCATCCTCGGTATTCCCTGCAAATTAGCAGCTAGATCCAGACACTGGATCAGAGTCAGATTCCATCCCTTTGGCGAGACTCAGGGGTAGGACTTCTCTGAGAAACCTCTGAGTCTCCCAGGTAATGAGTCACAGCTTATTGTCTGGGACCCCTCTGTGTGTTTCACACCATAGCTGGGAGGCCCCTCAGGACTGGGACAGTGTCTTGCTTGTGTCTGTGTCTCCAGCATCCGGTACAGAGACAGAGAGCCCTCTTACAAGAGAGGACCCTGCTTAAAGGGTTGCGGAGGTCTTCCCAGAGGAGGTGATGTCATACCTGGGCTCTGGAGGATGAACGGGAATCTGCCAGAGCACCACAAACGATCCTGGCTACTTCTGCCCTCATTCAATCATTGTTGACACTCAAATATCATGATCTAGGTTGCAACTAAGCAGGCAGGGGCGCTTTTCTCCTCCCTAAGCCCCACCCCCACCCCCAGCGGCCAACCCGTCTGACCTTGCACATAAAATGAAATTTCAAATTAAGAAACAAATACTGTCTGTCCATGCTTTCATAAGCAAACACTAAAGGTCCAACCCTATACTTTGCGACGAAAGTTGCCAGTTTGGAATCACGGTCTGATAGGAATGAAAGCAACCACCCAACCCTCTCATTGTACAGCCACAGAGACAGGCAAAGAGAAGGGAAGTGATTTGTTCAAGATCATCCAGGGCTTCCCTGGTGGCGCAGTGGTTGAGAGTCCGCCTGCCGATGCAGGGGATACGGGTTCGTGCCCCGGTCTGGGAAGATCCCACATGCCGTGGAGCGGCTGGGCCCGTGAGCCATGGCCGCTGAGCCTGCTCGTCCGGAGCCTGTGCTCCACAATGGGAGAGGCCACAACAGTGAGAGGCCCACATACCGCAAAAAAAAAAAAAAAAAAAAGATCATCCAGAAAGCACTACCTTTATGACATAGGTTAAGCTCTTCTGCAGGATGAGCACAAATCTGCTTGGAAAAGTCATCTTTGATTATAACCTGACATGTACCCAGGAGATGGCCCATCTCTTTGCCAACCCATGGGGCAAGCAGGTAAATCTCTTGTCTAATATTCACCCCTGATCAATAGAAAAAGCACATAGTGAACAAAATCACTAGGCTTGACCCCAGTACTCAGGCTGTGGAGACAAGGGAGGGACACAGAAACTCCCTATCACCAGTTGGAATCCCCAGGAGACAGACTCCTAGATCTTCTGAACCAAGGGCTCTCCCATCGTCCAGGCACTTACCCTGCCCAGAGAAAGCCTTTCTGAGAACCCCGAGTGAGAGGGCTGGCACTCTGAGCCAGCAGGGCTCCTTTGTGTCCTTACTTTCCAGGATTTTCCCACCACCTTCTCAGCCTCACTCCCTGGGTCACGTTCAGAGTGACCACCTGCCTCCTCCCCACCCCGCATCAGGCAGGAAAACCGCATCCAGCTCGAAGCGCTGCCTTGGCCCTGCGGAAATATCATTACACCTGGAAAGAATCGACTCCTTTCTGGGGACTTCACCCCCCTGCTGCTTCTTGCAGGCAAAGATTGTGTCCTGTCTTCTCAAGAGAGGAGAAGCTGGGAGAAATCGGAGAGAAAATCCCATCCCAGTTTTGCCAATGACAAACGGAGGCCCCAGGCAGAGAACTTAGCAGAGTTTGCAAAGGAGTGAGGAGGTGAAATGGGCTCGGATGTTGACAGAATCGGTGAATCCCAGTAGTGGCTTTTCTGCTGTAAAGATTTCATGCCAAAACCTGTCTTTCCCCTGAGCTCTGGGGCTCTCCTTCTGTCCAAGCCATCTGGGCCGAGAGAAACAAAAGCCATGTAAATTGCCACCTGAGCAAAATCTGCTGAGAAAATCAGCCCCATGAATTCCATATTCACATACAAAATGATTTTATTTGCAGTCCTTCTCTCCCTCTGGTCACCAGGATCCCCGCGTCTTCTGTCCGAGCTCTTCCTGACTGATGGCAGGAAGCTGTGAAGAACCCAGCACAACCGTGACTGTAGAAGGTGCACAGTCGTGGCACCTGATAGTCTGGATGGTCCGGAGGAGGACGTTGAGTGCAAAGAGCTCGGTACAGAGTGACCTTGGGTGGATCATTTCATCTCCCCAAGCCCCGTTTCCGTATCAGTAAAATCGGGGTTCTCATTCCTGCCCTGCCACGTCACACCACTCGATGCCTTGCTAGAGAGATGGCACGTGTTCGTTATTAGCAGAGAATCGGGACTGTAACATGGGGTTGATATTAAGTACCTTGCATGGTTTGCGCATTGGAGGCCGCGGTGAATGTGGCCCTCGTGCCTTGGGAGGGGAACGTGGTCATCCTCTGAGAGGAAAAGGGTAAAATCAACAGGTGTTAGAGTGTGTCTGTGCCTCTGTGTGTGTGGCTCAGCCCTGGGGGGGGGGGCCCTGGATGGGGGGGGGTTGGGGGCAGCCAAGCCCATCCAGTAATGGCAAAAACTGAGCTCTCAGGGCAGTGTATGCAGTGTATGCATATGCAGGACTGAAAGGCTTGCTGAGACTGCATTATGCGTACGGGGATACAGTAGTGTACAAACGAAACAAAAAGTCCTACCCCTGTGGAGCTTACATCCTGGGAGTCGGAGGCAAAGATCAGCAGCAGGGAGACAGGCCCTATATGCAAATGAGTCAAAGATGTGGCATATTAGCGGGGATGAGGGCTACGGAAGGAGAAAAATGCTGGGTTGGGGATAAGGAGTGATGGAAAAAGAAGCTGCAGTTTCAAATAGAGTAGCCAGGGAAGGCCTAGGGAAGAATCTAGAGTGAGGGGAGCCAGAGAGAAAGGTCAGTGTCTCCGGATCTATGGGATTTTGTCCCCAAGGCAGGTCGATCCCTCTCAGCCACAGAGATGGATGTGTGCAGCAGGGAGGCCGGGACATTTAGATTGTCCTTGTCACACCACACACCCCACCCCCATCTCAGGGGCTCTGAGGTCAGCTTGTTAAGGAGCCTGCCTCCTGTAGGTCATTTGTGGATGGGGGGAAACAGGGCAGGAGCCACAGGGCAGACTTGGAGGGATGGATACATTGTGGGGAGGGCAAACGTGGTATGAATTACTCGGAGTGAGCTGGTGGGAAGTGCACTAGACCAGAGTGGAGAGGGGCTGCTCTCGGCCTGCACTTACTGGCCGAGTGACCCTGGCAAGTAATTCCACCTGTAGAACGTAGGCAATAATAATACCTCTGACCTAGGGTCATTGTGAGAGTGGAAGGAGTAGCTCTTTGCACAGGGTCTTGGCACTGAAAAATTTCTCACTGACTGAGAGCTACCATCCTCATCACATGTTGATATTCTCTAAGGCAGGGTTTTTCAAACTGCAGGAGGTAACCCATGAGTGGATCATGAAATAAATTTAATAGCTTGCAAGCAGCATTTCTTTTTCATGGAACAGAATAGGATTGCATCAAATATATTTGCGTGTATAAGAATTGTTTCATAAAACATTTTATATACATATATAGATAAATTTCCTACCATGGGGCATGACTGAATGTTTGAAAACCACCGTTCTAAGGCAGTGTTTCTCTAAAGATGATCCTAAAGAGTGTTTTTCTAATTTCTAATTTCAGGCCACTGCCATCACTTTTTTTTTTTTTTTTTTGCGGTACGCTGGCCTCTCACTGTTGTGGCCTCTCCCGTTCGGAGCACAGGCTCCGGTCGCACAGGCTCAGCGGCCAAGGCTCACGGGCCCAGCCGCTCCGCGGCATGTGGGATCCTCCCGGACCGGGGCACGAACCCGTGTCCCCTGCATCGGCAGGCGGACTCTCAACCACTGCGCCACCAGGGAAGCCCCACTGCCATCACTTTTGCCACAGCAGAATACCACCTGTGCTAACTCAAAGACCAGTATTTAGTAAATCATAATTTACTAAATACTGGTCTTTGAGTTAGCTCATTTTACCCTCATCGTAACCACAATATTCTTGAAATTTATTTTTGACATATTTTTAGCCTAAAACCATCTCACACATGCGCACCACGCTTTGGGAACACGAGTGGTAAGGAGCGTCTTTGTGAAAGCATTCTCTGAAAGCTGGGAGCAAACGGAACTGTGAGACACAGAGGAGTCCCAACCCTTTCAGGGTCCCGTTCTGCCCCGGAGGCAGGCCCAGCCCCACTGCCCAGTTTTCTGAATTCTTGTGGTTGACCTTCCCACAGTGGCCACCTCAAGAAGCAAAGAACAGGCCCTGTCTGCTTGTGGACTGGCTCGGGACCTTTCCTGGGATGTAACCCCAGTGGAGGAGGCCAGAGCCCTGGTGTATCTATCTTTTCTCTTGTGAGCTGTGTCCTGACGCTGCACCAAGTTTGCAGATTTCCTTTCTTGTCCAGCTTTGATTCCATTGATGGGATTAGGTGCCCCCTACGGCCATGTCCTTTGATGTGGTCAGGGGGTAGCAGGGAGATTTCAAGCTCAGGGAGCAAATCTTAATCTTCTGCGGGCTTCTCTGGGATCAGCGGCTGGGGTAAACCCATTACATCCCTGCACTTTCATCCCCCCAGGACACCGGCTCCTCCAAGCTCCTCAAGTCTCAGAGATCCAAAGGGTTTGTCAGATTTAGAGGCAGTAATAAAAGGGGAAGAGAAAGCAGAGCACGAACCCCAGACCCCTGCCAGCACCGGCAGCATCACCAGCAATGTCAGGGCATCTTCCTCTTTCTTCCCTTCTAATCCTGGGCTCCCACAAAATGGGGATTACAGAGGCTTGGGGCCAGAGGCCCGCCCTGCCCCAGCACTGGGCACCTCTGCAGTGCCTGGCTGCCACCTGCCCTCCATCCCTCCCAGAGCTGCTCTCCTGGGAGCACCTGGTCCTGCACATCTGTCTGCCCTGCCGTCGCCATGTGGGGTGTGGGGCCAGCTGGCAAACTGAACAGATAAACCACTCAGCCCTCACCACAGTGAAGTCTTAAGGCACGATTTGGATGGGTGAGGCCAGGAAACAGAAGACAGGAACATAGCCAATATCTATGCGTGGCCACAAGCAGGTATGTCTCATTATTTAAATTAAACCTGACTCCAAGGCTCCATCCGAAGAGAGGCAGGGCAACTCCATCTCAGTCATTATTTGCGTTTACCCATCCCTCCCTCTGCCATGGTCCCTGGAGTCCTAGCCATCTTGAGGATGGGGATCCTGGCTTATGGATGCTCCAGACTGGTCTCAAGATGAGGTATGTGGTTACTCCCCCCGTCCCGGCGTCTCCAGAGAGAGAGAGAGAGAGAGAGAGGCACTAGGTCCCCACCAGAGGGGATTCCACCGAACTCGGATCCCGCTCCAACCTTGCGAAAGCTCTCCCTCGGCCTCGAAGCTTTTCTGTACCATCCTTCCTCCCTACAGTCCCCCTAAAGGAACTCGGGTTTTCAGAAAGCGCGCAGCCAGGAAGAGAGAAGTGGGTAAGCAGACAACTGGAAGGGGGAGAGGAAAACACAAAATTAACATTTCAAAAAGCGTGCTGCACGGCCCTCCGCTAGGCGCCTTACATTTATTTTCTCGTTGGTTTGCCAACGAGAAGGGCCTGGCCGGCCCCAGGTTCCAGGTGGGGAGGTTGAGGCCGGCCGCAGGAGCGCTTCGCCGGGCCGGCGACGCGGCCCGGGAGCAGAGCGGCCGGCAGGGGGCTCTCGGCGCCGGCCTTCGCGGGAGGAAGCGCTGGCTGCGGCTCCGACCGGTCAGAGGAGGAAAAGGGAAAATTACTGGAGCTCGGGGGCGGGAAGGGCTGCGTGACTGGGAGGAAGGCACTTGAGACTGTCGAGTCTGGCAGCCCGCGGCCGCATTCGATCCCCGGGGCAGCTCGGACGACCAGGGAAAGGGGCGCCGGTGCGGCCCCCACCCGGCCCGCGTGTCCTCCCGCGGGTGCAGCAGGCTGGAGAGGGCTCCGCGGCCCGGGGCGGGCGCGGGGGCGGGGGCGGGGGCGGGGGCGCCGAGGGGCGGGCGGAGGGCGGGCCG
>NW_006779100.1:1393157-1395902 GCF_000442215.2 Lipotes vexillifer | reverse complement strand
GGCGCTGGCCTTGTCCGCCCGCCGGGAGTCGTGGGGCGCGCAGCCTTCCTGATGTGTCACCAGCACGTGGAGCCAGCTCGGGCTGCGCCGCGAGCGGGAGGAACTCCCCTAACTTTCGAGGGGTCTCGCCGCCCCACTCCTCTCCCCGCGGTGCCCGGCCCGTGCTCCTCGGGGAGGTGGCGGCAGCGGCCCCCAGGTCCAGGGCGGATTGAGCGAGGCCCCGGCCCGCGGCCCGGCGCACGCGGGGCGCCCGGGACGTCGGGGCGCCGGGTCCGGCTGGCGGCTGCTCCCCACGACCCCCGGCTGGGGCGCGGGCTCGGCGGCGCGGGAGGGCGAGGCCTGCGGTGCGAGCGGCCCGGCCGGCCCTGCGCCCGGCGGATCTGAGCGCAGGTAACCCAGGCGGCGCGGAGCTGGGCCTCGCGAGCGCGGCGTGGGATCGCGGCGAAGTTTCTTGGCGTGTAACTCTTGCGCTCGACCGGGGGTGTTGGAGGATGGGGGAAGGCTAGGTTCCCGTGCCTCCCCCACCCCAGCTCAGTGTCTCGGCCTGCACCCCGGCGGCCCGGACGCCGCCGCGCGCTAGGTGTAGTGTAACCGTTCGGGGGCTGGTCTCGGAGCCCTCGGGTCGAGGTCGGGCGAGCAGGATGCCGCCTTTGGGGACGCCGCTTGGGGAAAACCCAGAATCTCGGATGAGCAGAGCGCCTGGAAAGCGGGCAGCCGGATCCAGTCCCCGGAAGCCCGTCGGGGGCGCAGCCCGAATCCGAGACGCGCGGGAGCTGAGAGCTGGGTCTTTGCGGGCGAGATGAGGGTGTCGGTTCAACTGGCCTACAAAGTCCCAGTTCTCGGCCCCCGGGACCGACGGCTCGTTCTCGCCCCTCACCGTTTTCTCCCGGGCGGGCGAGAGGTCGGCGCCCAGGCGGGGCAGGGACCCCGGCCGGGCCGCACCTCTCGGGGTCCACACTGGAGATGGGGTGGCAAGGCACGCTCGCCGCGGACTCTGTGCGGAGGTTCGAGGGATCCCTGGTCTTGGCAGGAGCAATGGGAACGCACTCGGAAATTCGAGTTGGTCACTGCTTCGGCCCCCCCCCCCCCCCCCGGGGCCGACCTGGAGGGAAGGGAGAGACGGAGCCCCTCTTCCTAACCGGCGGAGCCTATTCGTCTACCAGGCCCTTCCCTGCTGCGCGTTCCGGAGCCGCAGCCTTGAGCTTGGGGGTGGTGAGGACCGCCCGAGGTCTAGAGTTGTCCCTGGGAATATGGGCCGGGATGTGGAGGTTTTGCCCCTCTCCCGGCGCCCCACCACCATTTCTTTAAAGATGCATCTTTGTGGGTGTGTTCCTAATGGCTAGCCTTTTGTTCCCTGACATTTGCAGCATAATGCTGACCCACCCTGAGTCTCCTTAATGTTTTACGCTGAGATTCCCTTCTTAAACCACTTATTCAGTAACTTGGCTTCTACCTTCCTCCTGCAAAAGAAGAAACCCACACTAACCCCTGAAACCTCCGGTCTGCCTGGTGTTGGAACTTTTTATTTTTGTTTGTTTGTATTGTGTTTTGGCTGTCTTGGCAGTGAGGTGACCTGAACTGTGCGAAGGACCAGTTGACAAAATAGGGCACTTTGGGTCCCCTTCTTCCTGGCTTTGGAAAACAGGAGAGGTTTCTAGAAGCAGGGAGGAGGGAGAGGGAGAAACCAGCCCAGCCAGGTTGGCCCACCTCTAGCTTCTTCTAGAGGCTTCTCCAACTTCTATGGGTCCGTGTAGAGGAGACCTCACAGGGTACCTACCACATCTGTGTCCCTGTTTTGGTGGCCATGAGGGGGCGTGAATGGAGGGGAGCCCCATGGGCTGTGGGATCACCGAGGCAGGGTTGGGCCCGTGAGCCCAGGAGTGGGCAGAGCCCCAAACTGCAGTTGGCCGGCATTTTTTCCGTGTGAGCTTTGTCCTGCTGGCTCTAACCAGTGGACTGTGCAGACGTCAGAACTGTGGGAGAGAAGAGTTTATTTGGCCAAGTATCTAAATGTACAGGCATCTTGATCAGTTTTGAGGCATAATCATCTCGGAGTGGACTGGTGGGAGTTTGAGCTGGAGGCTTTGCCCTAATTAAGGAAAACGCTCTGTTCAGAGTACTGAGTCAGGTTGGGAAAACAGAGTTCTCCCTTTGAACCCATGCCTCTCCCGGCCTTCGGGATCAGTACCTTAAATTAAATGAAGTGGGACTCTCCAGAATATTTCGTGGTCATAAAACATCCGCAGGACTGGCCTGGAGCAGTGAGATGCGGAAAAGCTTTGCAACCACCCTGGAGGGGACAGGCACGGGGACGAGGGGCGGAAATCACTGGGAATACGGGAAAATGAGCCGGGCAGCGCCCCAGGCCTCCCCTGGCCTGGCCCAGGTAGCCGGCAGTTTCCCTCAGGCTGTGCCCGGTTCTCAGGGGCTGCCCAGCGTTTTAGGGATTTTTTTAGGAAATGCCTCGGGGGCTCCATTTCTTTGGGTGGGGGTGGGAGTGAATGGTTGGGTTTTTCCTTTGCAGGATGTAATCGAGTCGGCTATGCCGTGGGCTGGCCTGGCCTCCAGCAGCTGATCTGTGCTGTGATTTAGGCTGTGGTATTTAGGAATTGTGTTTTAGCTGCGAGCTTTTTGATTTCGCCGCCCCTTTTGAATCCTCATAATTCCTGAAGCAGATGCCTCCTCCCGCCCCCCACCCACCCCAACCCCAATCCATCCCTCTAAGCTGGGTACCTAGAAGCTTCG
>NW_006779100.1:1384131-1393140 GCF_000442215.2 Lipotes vexillifer | reverse complement strand
GGGGGGGGGGGGGGGGGGGAAGTGGCTTGAACGGCAGACTTGTTTGCCCTGGAGCCATCTTCAGAAAGCAGCTAAATGCGAGGTGGGAAGCTGGTGGGAGGGCAGGATTTTAGCCAGACCCCCAGGGAGACGCACGGAAGACTCGTGAAATCCAGCTGGACTCATGGTCCTACCTACCGGGAGGAAACGTGCATTCCCTTAACTCTTAAGTAAATTGCAACCTGGTGAATAATTAACCTTGCCCGTTTCGCTTTTTTTCCTTTTTTTTTTTTTTTTTTTTTTTTTTTTTAGAAAAATAATATCCCAACCTGTGAAAGATTAGAGATCAATTTTTGTTCAGCACGATTGCACTGACAGAGGAGCACCGGGAGAAGCCGACCCTTTCTCCTCCGCCCCAAGTCCAGGAAATTCTGCTACTTAGAAATCCCTCCAGGGTTTCTCTGGTGGCAGTTGGGAGAAACGGCCTCTGAGCTGCCTCCCCAGGTCTCCTGCAGTTCCTCTGCCCAAAGCCGAGCTGTCTGAACCCTCAGCAACGGTCAGGATTCTGTCCCTTACTTTCTGTAGCGACAGCTTGGCCTTCACTCCTGCATGGAGTTGATTCTGCTGTCAGGCCAGTTTCGGGCTCTGCGCGGGATGGTAAATATTTGGCCTGTCTCAGTTCTTTTACACAAAAGAACAGCGCTCCGAATCTGGGGACAGGTCCGAGGAAGAGTTGTCTCAGAAACAGGGGATCCATCTGGGGTCCATGAAGCGTTTTTCTCAAAGTAGCCCAGTGTGAGCGCCATGAAGGCAGATTTGGGGTCCAGATGTGTTCAAGTTGGAGTCTTAGCTGCCACTTGCCAGCTGGGTGGCCTTTGACAGGTAACTTCTCTGTGCCCATTTCTTCTCTTGTGGCCAAGGGGTCTGAGACCTCCCTTGTAACGCTTTGGTGAGGCTTAAATGAAAAATGCAGGCACAGTGCCTGGAACACACCAGTAGACCTTTGACTGGCTGCCCTCATCTCCTCCGCCCTCTTATTTTCAATAAGCACGGGTGGGCCTTGGGCAAGTTATTTAACCCACTGGGAACAGAAGCTTTGTAATCCTAAAGCGGGATGATGCCTGAGAACCCCTTCCCCTGTCCGAGTCTGTTGTCCACCACCCATGTGGCAGGGACCGTGCCAGGCTGGGGTTACAACCGTGGGTAAGATGGGCATGGCCCGTTGCTGCCCACTCCGATTTGTACCCCAGCTCTGAGCGCAGATGAAGGGTATTGTGAGTCCTCTTGTTATAGCTGAGGCTGCGACTCCGAGGGGAAAGGCTCCCCCAGGATCGCACAGCTGCCTCTGGGGCCGAAGGAGCAGGAAGCCTGGCCTTCTGGGTGCAGTAGGGCCTCCCGGGTAGGGTAGGAGCCAGCGAGCTGTGGAACAGGAGGTGGGTGGGTCTGGATTAGCCCCGTTGCTTCAAGGAGCCCTGGGTGCGCAGAAGTGGCCACCTCGCACATCTGCTCTGCCATGCGTCCAGCCTGAAAGGTCCCAAGACTCCACGTTTCATGGAAGGTCCCCATGAAAGGCGAATTGCCACAGCTCCTCTTGGCCTGCTCACTCGTTGACCCAGCTGGCAAGCCAAATGCACTCTAGTGGGACCAGTCAAGCAGGGTACAGAATCGAAGGGCTGGGGGAGGGGAAGGCAATACGTGGATATCACAAAAAGTAATCACCATGGGAAATAAAAATCAGGATTTCGTTGGACTTCCTTATACTTTTTTATGGCTTAGTGATGTTTTTATTTTGCATTTCGAACTAGAGGTTGAGCTGGACCATAATCTCTTCAGTGCTTTAGAGCCCGGGGCAGTGGGCAGGGTTTCCTGGGACGCAGAGCAGGTGACTTCTCACCCACTGTGCAGCTCCCTCCCTCCTCCCTCTGGCACGCTCTGGGGAATTTTGAAATTACCCTGTGGCCAGACCCCTTGTGTTTGCTGCCCAGGAGGACTGGGGAAGGAGGTGCTGTGTAGACAAACCATCGCCTGATTTTAATCTCAGCTCTGCCACTCTGGGCCTGAGAGCCCCCTTCTCTGTCAGGTGGGCGGCTGGACCAAATAGCGTGCACACCCCTTGTAGTCTTAACATCCTTCTAAGTTTCGGAACCCCGAGGCGCAGCGGAGGGCACCGGGCTGGGACCCAGGCCTGGGGTTGGGAGGGGCGGGAGGGGTGGGGGAAGGACTCAGAGATGTGCAGCTGGGAAATTTGGATCAGTCTGTGAGGACTTGGTGGTTCATTCTCATGAAATGCGCTTCCTCTCACTGGATTTCTGCCCTGGGGTGTGTGGGGTTCAAGGCAGAACGCTGGCTGCTTCTTGGTGACTGAGGCTTAAATTCGGGTTTTTCAATTCTCTGTCTCCTTGTCCACTGTAAGGTAGACCTCCTCCCGCACCCTTTTGAAAACAAGTCACTTGCATTGCTAATAATATGCTGATGGCACCTGGCTTTCCAGGAGGCTGATGGCAGGCATTGGGGAAAGGGCGTTGGCTTTGCAGGCTCCCCCGTGGACTAGCTGGGTGACCTTGGACCCGTGACATGCCTTCTTGAGACTGTTTCCCCATCTGTGATGATACATGCCCACTGTGTAGTGTGATACAGGGGTCACATGAGAAGGCCGGTGCGAAACGCCGGGTGGTTTGGGGGGACGGCGGGGGAGTACATGGTAGCTGTTGTTAAGCGACACCGTAGCTCACCCCAGGGCCTATGGGGCCAGCGAAGAAAGCCCAGTGAGGTCAAGGAAGTGCACACCCTGAGCCTGGTGAGCCTGCTTGCTGCCTTAACATCTTGGGAGAAAACATTGGAAGAAAAACAGTGTGGATGGGGCTTGAGGGGGGGGGTTCCTGTTTCTGCGGGGAGGTATGCCCGGTACAACCTAAGAGGGGTGGGTGTTTTTCATCACTTACTAGTGGGAGAGTTGGGATAACGTTCTCTTGAATCCTTTCCTGTGGAGCTTGCTGCGGTGAGCTTAACAACATGGGGGGGAAAAAAAGTTAAAAAACAAGTGTGTCTTTGCTCTTGGAACCAAGAGGGCGATTAAACAGATACTTGGAACCAGGACTTGCATATAAGCAAATGTTGGTCTCCAACTTGCCTGGCCAGACCACTGTATAGCTGGGAAAAGTCAACCAGACCACTTGCTCCCAGCTGGTTAGTGTGGAGGGTTCTCCCGCCGCCCTGGGCTGCGTCTCTCTCCCATGTCTGGTGATAGCAGGCGTTCATTGTCGCCCAGGTCTGGGTGCATGCGAACCTTGGCCAAATCGCTGAACGTTAAAACATCTGGCAACCTATCACGTTTCGACAATGGGCCTTTTCTGTAGAGCTGGGGATAGAGGGGGCAGTGTTGAGATGCTGGAAAACCACTTAAGCCTTGACAGTGGAAATGGGCAGGGTCCAGGATCCTGACTTTGAACACAAGGGGTGAAGGTGGAGCAGCGAGGGGCACTCCTCAAAATAGAAGCAGGGCCCCGAGAACCAGCTCACCCTGTTTCCAGAGCCCGAGGTGGGGAGGGAGGGGGCTGCGGCCAGCCTACCTTGGCATCCTCCCTTTTGTCCTTTCGGTGAATTTTGTTGTAATTAGACAAGTCGTGACAAATATCCCACTGCCCTTTGGGCCGAGGAGCTATGAGGAGTCCTCCCTGGAAACCCAGCCCAGTTCACTTGGGAGCCATAATTAGGCAAGAGAACAGTTCACGGGCCCTTGATTCAATAAAGACCCTTTTATGATGTTGGTTTTTCCCAGAAAAATAATACCACTTTGCCCCATTTATTGCATTTAGATGTGTAATCATATTAGGGCTCAGCAGCCCCGGGGACTGAAGTTACATAGTTGGGGTTTTCACCAAAGGCTGTTACCCGGTCTTCAGAGGGAAACAGTGTCCTTGGGGGGGGGGGGACGACGACAAAAAAAATACAACAAGGAACATTTTTGAGGATACTTATCGCTTGGCATTTCAAGGACATTTTCTCCCATCAGGGTGAGAAGCGACCCAGGGAAAAAAAAAAACAAAAACGGAAAGTGAAACTAACTCGCCTGGCCAGTGTGGCCGCAGCCCTGCCTGCCCAGCATGGTCCCTCCGTTGTCGCTGACCATATCTGGCAGTCAGATGGGTGGCACGTGCCCGGCGGAGGGCTGAAGGAAATGCCAGAGAGGATGCCTGTGGCCTCTGCACGGGGAGTCGTGGTGTCCCAGCACGTCTCCACCTCGATGGCAGGGCTGCAGGCGCTGGTGTGTGCAGGTGGCTGCCCTCTGCCTCGCCCAAGCCCCCCCTGTTGGGGCAGTCAGCCCTGACTAAATATAGTCCTGGAGGTCCCCGGCGGCTTTCGGTTTGTTGGAAGGCTTTGCTTGACCCCGCCCACGGCCCCTGGAGGCACCATCTTCCATGCATTTGCATATGGATGGCGCTCTCACCTGCAGGCCCCCTCCCCATGCAACCATCCCCTCTTACCTTCTAACCCCAGACCTTGTGTCAGGCGATGACTAAGAACGTCTCCCAATCACTCACGGAGTAAAAATCCCACCTAGAAGTCTGCCCAGGGCTGGGGTGTTGGTAGAGATCACCAGTGGTGTCCAGAACTTCTTTCCCAATTAGAGGTTTAGAAATCTCAGGCGATGAGGAAATTTCTGAGAGTCCATTCATAGGTGTGCTCTATTAAGAAAGAGGGTAGGACCTTTCATTAAAACTGTGTTGCGTTAAAAAGGGGGAAAATCCATGTAACTCCAGGACATATAAAGAAAGTTATTGCTGAAATAAATATCCTTTCAGATATCATCCTTTTTTTTTTTTTTTTTTTTTATTTTTTTTGAGGTAAGTCCACAATTTATTTTTTTTTAATTTTTTTGCGGTACGCGGGCGTCTCTCACTGTCGTGGCCTCTCCCGTTGCGGAGCACAGGCTCCGGACGCGCAGGCTCAGCGGCATGTGGGCTCTTCCCGGACCGGGGCACGAACCCGCGTCCCCTGCATCGGGCAGGCGGACTCTCAACCACCGCGCCACCAGGGAAGCCCCCTCAGATATCGTCCTTTAAAGCAGAAGAACTGGTTTGTCTATTTGTAGATATTTGCATATTAACATTCTTTCAGTGTCACTACTATCAAGGTGTGAGGTCTAGTTTTTTTTCAATCTTATACTTTAGACTTTTTGGGAAAAGTGCTATTGTTATATATTTATAACACATAAAATTGTTTTTCGGTCCCCCCCACCCCCAAAAGGAATATAAATAGAACACCTGAAACCAGATTCTCTAATTAGTACATTTTTCTACTTAGCTGTTAGGAATTTGTGATGGGATCAGTTATTTTAGATTTCCAATGAAACTTTGGCCACAGGGGAGGTACACCAGGGGAAAAAAAAAAATCACTGGTTTTCAGTTTGGGCTACCACTCCCTCACCTGCTCCCCCGAAACACCTAATGTGCCTGCCCATCAGGCAGCAACAGTGACAAGAAAACAGTTTTATTTTCCTTGTCCCAAGTTGATGGAGTTGGAAAAGTTACTCATTTATGTCAGCCTCTCTCTGCTCCTGCCAGTGGAGCAGGCAGATGAAGTTTGGGTTTAAATACTACTTTTTTTTTTCCCGTACATTTTTCAGCAGTTATGTTAGTAGCTGTTCTTTGGAGAAAAAGTTCTGGTGATCTGAGTTCATTCAGTTCGTATTTTCTGTGTGCCTTGTGCGTGGTTTCTGTGCCTGGTGGCCTGGGGGTCGGTAGCCTGCAGGAGTAGGGACCTCCGACCAAGACCAAGAAGTGAAGTCCGGACCCAGCGTTTGCACTTTGTAACAGTTGCCGGCGCAAAGCCCATGATCATTTTATTGACTGATTGATTGATTGATTGATTGCTGCACTGGGTCTTAGTTGCGGCAGGCATGTGGGATGTAGTTCCCTGACCAGGGATCGAACCCGAGCCCCCTGCATTGGGAGCGTGGCGTCTTACCCACTGGACCACCAGGGAAGTCCCAAGCCCGCAGTCCTTTATCCAAAATTCTGAACTCCAGAAAACTCTGAACACCAAAAGCTGTGTTTATAGTGAATTTCCTGGGGAATCCTGACCCAAACTGACTTGAGACTATTAGAGTGGGGAGTGTGACTCTTGGGGGGTGTGACTCTTCATGGCTTTCACTGCAGAGACATTACTGTGCGTAATTCTGGGGGCCGCCCTATGGCATGGTACGTGGCCTGTGCACCAGGTTACCTGAAAAATTCTGAACCATGTAGGGGCTGAAGGTTTGGGGTATAAGGGGTTGCAGCCCTGGATTAGGAGCATCAGTTAACCAAGACGGCAGGCCCCGTGGCTTGCAGAGCCCTTCTCTCCCCAGGCCTGGAGCTCCGTGAAGGCTCACCAAGTTTTGCTCACCGTGGTATCCTCGGTACCCAGCCGGGTGCCTGGTGCCTCCTCGGTGCTGAGCGAATACTGATCAGAAGCAAGGGTCAGCCAGCTTTGTCCGTGAAGGCCAAAGAGTAAATATTTTAGCCTTTGAGGGCCGTGGGGCCTACGTTGCAACTCTTCTGCTCTGCTGTTGGAGTGTGAAAGCAACCATAGATAATACATAAATGGGTGAGCGCCTGTGTTCTGATAAAACTGTAAGGATGGTGGGTGGGTGGGTCTGGCCTGTGGGCCCACAGTTGGCTGACTCCTATGAGGAAGATGAACGCATCCTAAACGTAGACCCTTCCCCATTCTGTTAGCCCTGCTGTCTGCAGGCCTGGTCTGCTTGTTTCCCTGCCCCAGTGGAGTCTCTTTACTAAAGAGAGAAAGGCAGCGCCCACCCCTGGCATCGGCTCCTCCCATGTTCTGGACACATGGCCGAGAGGGAGGCGCTGCCCTCCCTGGACCGGCCTGGTTCGTGGGAGTGGGTTGTTTGTGTGGACGAACGCGTTTGGGCCCCGGTCTAGCCTTGCCGAAGGCACATCGCTCGGGCCTTCGCCCACTGATGAGTGTTTTGGGGGCTGAGCCAACCTCGGGGCCGGCTGGCTGTCAGCGGCAGGCCAGGCAGGGCTGGAGTTTGTGGGGCGTGGCGGGAGCTGAGGGTGGGGGGGTGAGCGTGAGCGTTTAGGAGGTGTTCTCGGCCAAAGAATTTCTGGCAGAGGGACATGGGTGAACGTAAACCCAGGGGCTCTCTGATGGCTGAGTTTCAGGCCTCCTGGCTGTGTTCATCCCAGCCCCGGAGCGGCCAGCAAGGGTGGATGAGGCCAGCGAGTCCAAGAAGGCTTTCCACTGCGGTGGAGGCGCAAATCCAGCCGAGCGGTGGGCTGGCCTGGGGTGGGGTGGCTGGAAGGAGGGCAGCACCTTGCGGAGCGCGCGCCCCTAAGCTGAGCGCCGGGAGCACCAGCGTCCCAAAGCCCGGCTTCTGCAGGCCCCCCGGCCAGCCTCTGCTGCAGGCCCTGGCTGTGTCCAGCTGCTTCTCTGTAGCAGGGGCGCCCCCAGGACCTTCTGGGACTGCTGCCCTCTGCTCAGCCACCTCCTTCCCTAGTCCGGGTGGAACCGCTGTATGGTTTTCTTTCGTAAACAAACTCCGAACAGGGGCTGATGTCTCTGGTCGTTGGCCTTTCTTTTCCTTCCATCATGGTTTTGTGGGTTGCTGGCTATTTTAGGGACTCTGAGTTTAGAGTGGAGCCTCCTTGCTCTGCCGCTCCCTTGGAAGACTCGATGACTTCTCAGCCCCCAGCAGAAGGGGGCAGCCCCAATGTCATCAGGGTGTGTTCAGCACAGGGCGAGGGCTTAGGGAGGCCCCGAGGAATGGCTCTAGGGGCTGGTGTGTTTGGTGTTGGTTAGCTCTGCTGTCAGAGCCAGGCTCAGGTGGGTCCCCATCGCACACCTGGCACGGCATGGGGGATCCTCTGGCCGCTGCCCGGGGCAGCCTTCCTGACCTCATCTCGTTCTTGAGCTCTGGGGCCAGGCACTGCTTCTCATACTTGGGTGTCCTTGTGAACCACACAAGGAGCCTGTTAGCAGCGCAGACTCCAGGGCCCCTCGGTTGACCTAGGGGTCCTGGGGTCAGCGTTGTTAATAAGTGCGTGTGATTGTGATGTTGGTGGTTCCAGGGCCGTGCTGCCGGTGGCCAATAGGTAAAGCAGCGTGATGAGTGTGGAGTCAGGGGGAGCAGGGTGAAAGAAGGCGCTCTAGCCCAGGGAGGGGCTGCGGTCAGGAAGGGTCACCCAGAAAAGGTGAGAGCTGAGTCTTGAAGCACAAAGCAGGGCAAAGTAATTGATCGCTAACTCTGACTGAACGCTCGGTGCCAGGCACAGCTCTAAGCCTTTATGGGAATGGACTCATTTATTTTTCCGTATGTCCCCTCTCTTTTGGATTTCCTTCCCATTTAGGTCACCACAGAGCATTGAGTAGAGTTCCCTGTGCTATACAGTAGGTTCTCGTTAGTTCTCTATTTTATACGTAGTAGTGTATGTATGTCAATCCCAATCTCCCAATTCACACCACCGCCTGGGTATCCATACATTTGTTCACTACACCTGTGTCTCTATTTCTGCTTTGCAAATAAGTCAATCTGCACCATTTTTCTAGAGTTCACATACATGCGTTAATATTCTAGAGTCCACATACATGCGTTAATATACGATATTTGTTTTTCTGTTTCTGACTTTCTTCTCTCTGTATGACAGTCTCTAGATTCATCCACGTCGCTACAAATGACCCAGTTTCGTTCCTTTTTATGGCTGAGGGATATTCCATTGTATATATGTGCCACATCTTCTTTATCCAGGAATGGACTCATTTGCTCCTCCCAGCAACCCCATGAACTAGGTAGTTACCATGATCTTGGAGCACAGAGGGGTTAAGGAGCTTGCCCAAGGTTCTTGGCTAGTCCGTGGTGAACTGGGTCTCACCCTCCTCTGTTCCACTGCATTGGGGCTGGGGCACCCCAGGCAGCGAGACCCGCTCATGCAGAGGCTGTGCAGACCAGGGCTGGGGCTTCTTAGGAGGCGGTCATGTTGCTGAAGGGTTCAGACGGCTCGGCTCGTAGTGTGTGGGGAGAGTTTG